>NW_026652287.1:12162127-12317963 GCF_009828535.3 Hylobates moloch | reverse complement strand
GATCTCCTGACCTCGTGATCCGCCCGCCTCGGCCTCCCAAAGTGCTGGGATTACAAGCGTGAGCCACCATGCCCGGCCTGATGGTTGATAATTTTTAAAGGTCATAAAACAATTATAATTTTTCGCATTGATTAAGGTCATTGTGTATGACTTCCGCTTGCACATTTTCACAGTCTTGCATTACTGTGCACAGCGAGGACTCTGTACTGCAATCTCAGTCCCCAATCTGGAATTCATATTTAGTTCAGTAGTTAACTTCTTCCCTGCTTGCCACTGTGTGAAATGTTGATTATACATTGTAAAGCACAAAACAGAAGTTAGGCATTATTATTATTACACTATTATTATAATTATACTAATTACTGGGTAAGAGCACACACTTTGGAAGTAACCCACCTGAATTCAAATCTCAGTTCTGCTACTTATTAGCAGAATCTTGGGCAAGTGATTTAATGTATTTGTTTCACATTTTCTTTTTTTCCTTTTTTTTTTTTTTTTGAGAGGAGTTTCGCTCTTGTTGCCCAGGCTGGAGTGCAACGGCACAACCTGGGCTTACCAAAACCTCCACCTCCCAGGTTCAAGGGATTCTCCTGCTTCAGCCTCCCAAGTAGCTGGGAATACAGGCATGCACCACCATGCCGGGCTAATTTTGTATTTTCAGTGGAGCTGGGGTTTCTCCATGTTGGTCAGGCTAGTCTGGAACTCCCGACCTCAGAAGTGATCCACCCGCCTCAGCCTTCCAAAGTGCTGGGATTACAAGCGTGAGCCACTGTGCCCGGCCTTACATTTTCTTCACTTATAAAACTGGGCTATGGCAGGCACGGTGGCTCACGCCTGTAATCCCAGCACTTTGGGAGGCTGAGGAGGGTGGATCACGAGGTCAGGAGATCCAGACCATCCTGGCTAACATGGTGAAACACTGTCTGTACAAAAAAAAAAATACAAAAAATTAGCTGGGCGTGGTGGCGGGCACCTGTAGTCCCAGCTACTCGGGAGGCTAAGGCAGGAGAATGGCGTGAACCTGGGAGGCAGAGCTTGCAGTGAGCCAAGATCACGCCACTTTCTTCCAGCCTGGGCAACAGAGCAAGACTCCGTCTCAAAAAAAAAAAAAAAAGAAACCCCGTCTCTACTAAAAGTACAAAAATTAGCAGGGCACAGTGGCAGATGCCTGTAATCCCAGCTACTGGGGAGGCTGAGACAGGAGAATGTCTTGAACCTGGGAGGCAGAGGTTGCAGTGAGCTGAGATCAAGCCACTGGACTCCAGCCTGGGCGACAGAGAGAGACTCCATCTCGAAGAAAACTGGGCCAATAGTTCTTATTCTTACAGTTTTATTTATAAGAATTAATGTTAAGTATTTTAGAAAGTTTCAGAACCTTAATAATTGCTTGCTACTGCACTTGACTAATCTTAAAAATAAAAAATAAAATAAAATGAAATACTTGGTATTATCGTACTTGGCTCCACTTATTTCATTCCATAAGCAATTATCAAGCTCCTAATGTGTATCAAGCACTGAGGAAATAGGAATGAATGAGCCACTGTCCTCGCTTTCTGGGCATTCAATCCTGTGAAACAAATAATAATTTGAATTCGATATTCAAAGTGTTAAAATAGAGCTATGTATTAGCAAGGTTGAGGTGGGTAGACTTTAAGGGGATGGGAAATTCCACTGTGGGCACTTTCTCTTATTTCCTGGGTGACTCAGTAAAGAAATCTCTCAGAGCCTCACCTTACACATCTGTAAAATGGACCAATTCCTTCGTCATTATAAATAGTGCTAGTAGAGTTTAAAAACACTCCTTTTCCTTTCCTATGCCTCTGGCACAATGCTGACAAAAAGAAACTGCTCAACAATATCTAACATTATTGAACAATTACTAAATGCCAGGGACTGTTTAAAGTGCTTTCATGTATCAAGTATTTTGATACTCACAAGAACTCCAAGAGAAGAAGGGTTACTATTAGTTCTACTTGGCAAATTTGGAAGCTGAGGCACAGAGAAGATAGTTTCTCTCCTTCCTTCCCTCTTTTCTTTTCTTTTTCTTTTTTTTTTGAGACGGAGTCTCGCTCTGTTGCCCAGCCTGGAGTGCAGTGGCGCAATCTCGGCTCACTGCAAGCTCCGCCTCCTGGGTTCACGCCATTCTCCTGCCTCAGCCTCTCCAAGTAGCTGGGACTGCAGGCGCCTGCCACCACGCCCGGCTAATTTTTTGTATTTTTAGTAGAGACGGGGTTTCACCGTGGTCTCAATCTCCTGACCTTGTGATCCCCCCGCCTTGGCCTCCCAAAGTGCAGGGATTACAAGTGTGAGCCACGGCGCCCGGCCTCTTTTTCTTTCTTTCTCTCTCTCTCTTTTCTTTCTTTCTTTCTCAGGCTGGGGGCAGTGGCTCACGCCTGTAATCCCAGCACTTTGGGAGGCCAAGGCGGGTGGATCACCTGAGGTTGGGAGTTCGAGACCAGCCTGACCAACATGGAGAAACCCTGTCTCTACTAAAAATACGAAATTAGTCAGACATGGTGGCACATGCCTGTAATCCCAGCTACTCGGGAGGCTGAGGCAGGAGGATCGCTTGAACCCAGGAGGCTGAGGTTGCAGTGAGCCCAGATTGCGCCATTGCACTCCAGCCTGGACAACAAGAGCGAAACTCCATCTCAAAATAAATAAATAAATAAATAAATAAATAAATAAATAAATACAAACAACAAAAAAACCCTATTTGTCTCTAGAGGTAAAGAACGGGGGCTTCTGACTCAGATTAAACTGGGTTTGAATACTGGTTCCGGCCAGGCGCGGTGGCTCACACCTGTAATCCCAGCACTTTGGGAGGCCGAGGCGGGCGGATCACGAGGTCAGGAGATCGAGACCACGGTGAAACCCCGTCTCTACTAAAAATACAAACAATTAGCCGGGCGTGGTGGCGGGCGCCTGCAGTCCCAGCTACTCGGAGAGGCTGAGGCAGGAGAATGGCGTGAACCCGGGAGGCGGAGCTTGCAGTGAGCCGAGATCGCGCCACTGCACTCCAGCCTGAGTGACAGAGCGAGACTCTGTCTCAAAAAAAAAAAAAAAAAAAAAATGGGGGGGCGTCTGGCTGGGCGCGGTGGCTCACGCCTGTAATCCCAGCACTTTCGGAAGCCGAGGCAGGCGAATCACCTGAGGTCAGGAGTTCGAGACCAGCCTGGTGAAAACCGATCTCTAGTAAGAATACAAAAGTTAGCCGGGTGTGGTGGCGTGCGCCTGTAATCCCAGCTACTCGGGAAGCTGAGGCAGGAGAATCGCTTGAACTCGGGAGGCAGAGGTTGCAGTGAGCCAAGATCGGACTATTGCACTCCAGCGTGGGCAACAAGAGCGAAATTCTGTCTCAAAAAAAAAATAATAATAATAACTGCACAGACAACAACACTGGAACTAATTGGATGTTAAATCAACCCTAACTGGCCAGAAGAAACCAGACCATGGACGGTCAGATCCCTCCCATCCGCCCTCTCGCCCCTTTCACCTTTGCCCCCCTTCTCCTCTTCCGACACAGTCTCAAACCCGAAGTGCGTTTCCGTTGCCCGCTTCTCTTGGGACAAGAGCCGAGCACTTAGTGGGGCGCCGGGCCAAGAGCTTCGAAGCCCGAGGAGCTGGCAGCCCCGCATCGCCCGCGACCACCCACGGCCGCAATAGCTCCATAGAGCGCAGCTCCTGGGGGCCGCCATCTTGGTAGTCGAGTGACAAGGGCCAGAGAGTACTCCTTGTTGCGTCACTCGACGAACGACGGCGGCTGGCCGGCAACAGTATTAGCCGAACGCGCCCTGAAATCTGATACACAGTTTGTGCGGGCATCATCTCTAGGATCCAAAGGGTGGTCTTTAAGTATCGGAAATCCCTTCCTCTCTCTCTTCTCAAATTGAACTTACAATTCACCAGGAATGAGGGGACCTCAGGGGAGCCCCGGGTCACCTCTTAGCGGCCATGTCTCTGAATCCGGCTAGGCAAAGAGTACTAACTCGCAAGATATCCAGGAACTCTTGTTGTCTTGTGCAGAAGGGGGAAATTGAGGCATGGTGTGGTTAAAAAGCCAAGATCACGGGGCCAATTCCTGCACTTTGTTGAGCGTAAGAATCACTTGGTTTGGCCGGGCGCGGTGGCTCACGCTTGTAATCCCAGCACTTTGGGAGGCCGAGGCGGGCGGATCACGAGGTCAGGAGATCGAGACCACGGTGAAACCCCGTCTCTACTAAAAATACAAAAAATTAGCCGGGCGTGGTGGCGGGCGCCTGTAGTCCCAGCTACTCGGAGAGGCTGAGGCAGGAGAATGGCGTGAACTCGGGAGGCGGAGCTTGCAGTGAGCCGAGATCGCGCCACCGCACTCCAGCCTGGGTGACAGAGCGAGACTCCGTCTCAAAAAAAAAAAAAAAAAAAAAGAATCACTTGGTTTAAGTTTTAAAATGAAGATTCCTGGGTCCCCAACTACCAGAGATTTTGATCTGACCTGTATCCCTTTAATCTCTATTTAAACAAATTTCTCTGGCGATTCTGATGCAGAAGATTTGCAGACCATTCTTGAGAAACATATGCTAGACTACTCTGAAAAATAAACATAGGACAGACTTCTTTGTTCTGTCCGTTTTATGAACCTAGGAAGCTCATAAATGGGAACGAAAGCTCTGGTATCCACTTAGGAAGCCAGAACCACCACTCACACTTGGTCTCCTGCTGACCCAAAGCTACATTCCTAGCTCCAGGTGGCATGTCATGGATGTTTTACTTCAGCCCCAGATTTTCAGTCTTTTTTTAATGGCAAGGGTAATGTAGACTGTGCTTGTGCAAAATAAAGAATGGACGTTGTTGAGTTTTGCTTGGATTACTGTATGTTTCTGCTTTCATTCCATTTTAAATGTATGTTTCCTGTAAATATTTCACGAGGAGAAAGCGCCAATAGAAGAAACTATTTTGAAATGAAAATTCTCTTCCTGGTTTAATATAGCCTGACAGATGGACACCTAACTGCTTTCGTTTGGGAAGTACTGCGCTGGGATTTCTGTTTCTCTTTTATTTTAAGAATGATAGAAGGTCCTCGTTGGTATAGTGATGAGAAAAAAAAAAAGGAATGATACAAGGGCGAAATGATTCATCCATGTATTCAAAATTCTCATGTCTTTGTTTAAAGAAATTAAGTGGCTGGGTGCGGTGGCTCACGCCTGTAATCCCAACACTTTGGGAGCCCGAGGTGGGCGGATTGCATGAGGTCAGGAGTTCGAGACCAGCATGGCTAACATGGTGAAACCCCATCTCTACTAAAATACAAAAATCAACCAGGCATGGTGGTGCACACCTGTAGTCCCAGCTATTCAGGAGGTTGAAGCAGGAGAATCACTTCAACCCGGGAGTCACAGGTTGCAGTGAGCTGAGATTGCACCACTGCACTCAAGCCTGGGTGACAGAGTGAGACTCTATCTCAAAAATAAGTAAATAAAGTCTCATCAAAGAATCTTATATCTTCCATATCTAGTTATATAAAAGAATGGATCTCAGGATTTAGGGCTATTCCTTCTGCACATCAGATTAAGTAAGTATCCAGACCAACAGTATTTCACTGTTCTCTTATTTCATATGATTTGTAGAGGAAAACCTCTAAAAAGTGAAGTAGGACAAGGACTGTTGGAAGGCATTTGTTTTTTTAGGTGGCATCTTGCTCTGTTGCCCAGACTGGAGTGCAATGGCACGACCTCGGCTCACTGCAACCTCTGCCTCCTGGGTTCAAGCGATCCTCCTGCCTCAGCCTCCCTAGTAGCTGGGATTAACAGGCACGCACCACCATGCCAGGCTAATTTTTGTATTTTTATTTTATTTTATTTTATTTTTTTTATTTTTTGAGACGGAGTCTTTCTCTGTCCCCCAGGCTGAAGTGCAGTGGCGCGATCGATCTCGGCTCACTGCAAGCTCCGCCTCCCGGGTTCACGCCATTCTCCTGCCTCAGCCTCCCGAGTAGCTGGGACTACAGGCGCCCGCCAACACGCCCGGCTAATTTTTTGTATTTTTAGTAGAGACGGGGTTTCACCGTGTTAGCCAGGATGGTCTTGATCTCCTGACCTCGTGATCCGCCCGCCTCGGCCTCCCAAAGTGCTGGGATTACAGGCTTGAGCCACCGCGCCCGGCCAATTTTTGTATTTTTAGTAGAGATGGTGTGTCATCATTTTGGCCAGGCTGGTCTTATTTACTTATTTATTCATTCATTCTTTATTTTGAAACAGGATCTCACTTTGTTACCCAGGATGGAGTGCAGTGGCACAATCATAGCTCACTTCTCACCCTCCCAGGCTCAAGCCATCCTCCCACCTCAACCTCCTGAGTAGCTGGGACTACAGGTGTGCACCACCACACTGGGCTGATTTTTGTATTTTTTGTTGAGACAGGGTTTTGCCATGTTGCCCTGAATGGTCTTGAACTCCTGGGCTTGGGCAATCTGCCTACCTCAATCTCCCAAAGTGCTGGGATTATAGGCGTGAGCCACTGCACCTGGCCCTGTTCATTTCCTTAATAGCATGTCTATGTGATCTTTTGAATCTCAAACTACTATGGTTGGAAGGGAATCATTTGTAATTTTCCAAAGTACAAATAGGTGTGGTATGATTCCCAAAGTCTTAGTGTCTATATCTGTAAACCATATGTTTTTGTTTTTTGCTTTTTAATTTTTAGTAGAGAATGGGTTTCACTATGTTGTTCAGGCTGGCCTCAAACTCCTAACATCAAGTGATCCTCCTGCCTCAGCCTCCCAGAATGTTGGGATTGAGCCACCTTGCCTGGCCACATACATGATTTTCCTTTTTTTTTCTTTTTTTGAGACAGAGTCTTGCTCTGTCACCCAGGCTGCAGTGCAGTGGCCCAATCTCAGCTCACTGCAACCTTTGCCTCCCAGGTTCAAGCGATTCTCCTCCCTCAACCTCCCAAGTAGCTGGGACTACAGGTGTGTGCCACCACGCCCGGCTAATTGTTGTATTTTTAGGAGAGACAGGGTTTCACTATATTGGTCAGGCTGGTCTTGAAATCCTGACCTCATGATCTGCCTGCCTTGGCCTCCCAAAAAGTGCTAGGATTTTTTTTTTTTTTTTGAGACAGAGTCTTGCTCTTGTCACCCAGGCTGGAGTGCTGGAGTGCAGTGGCACGATCTCAGCTCACTGCAAGCTCTGCCTCCCGGGTTCACACCATTCTCCTGCCTCGGCCTCTCGGAGTAGCTGGGATTACAGGCGCCCGCCACCACGCCCGGCTAATTTTTTATATATTTTTTTAGTAGAGATGGGGTTTCACCATGGTCTCTATCTCCTGACCTCGTGATCCACCCACCTCGGCCTCCCAAAATGCTGGGATTACAAGTGTGAGCCACCGCGCCCAGCCAGAGTGCTAGGATTACAGGTGTGAACCACTGCACCTGACCCACATACATGATTGTCTTTTTTTTTTTTTTTTTTTGAGATGGAGTCTCCCTCTGTTGCCCAGGCTGGAATACAGTGGCGCAGTCTTGGCTCACTGCAACCTGTGCCTGCTGGGTTCAAGTGATTCTCCTGCCTCAGCCTCCTCAGTAGCTGGGATTACAGATGTGCACCACCACACCTGGCTAATGTTTTTGTATTTTTAGTAGAGACGGGGTTTCACTGTGTAGGTCAGGCTGAGCTCAAACTCCTGATCTGTTGATCCATCCAGCTCGGCCTCCCAAAGTGCTGGGGTTACAGGTATGAGCCACCGCGCCTGGCCCCACATGCATGATTTTCTAAATCTCACTGTCTGTATCTGTAAAATGAGGAACTGCTTGTCTCATAGGTAAGAACATCACTTGTTAGCAATGTGATAATAGGCAAATTATCTGAACTTTTGGAGTCCATTTTCTCATCTTTAAATTTTATTTATTTAGGGACAGAGTCTTGTTGTGTTATCCAGGCTGGATTCATACTCTTGGGCTCAAGTGATCATCCCTCCTCAGCCTCCTGAGTAGTTGGGACTATAGGCCCACTTAATCTAAAATTTAGTTATTGAGAAGATTAAATGTGACAATGTTAACTGCTGTTAAATACAATTTATAGGAGCCCATTGGTTTGCACTGAGCTTCAGCACAGTAGACCAAACCAAAACAGAGTTACTCAAGGTGAAGTTCTACCCAACCACCCCTAAACTAAGTTGTTTATCTGAACTTCTGAGAAATCATCAAATCCCCAAACGGGTCAGTTTTACCCCACATAAGGAAGTCCATTCTGCTTAAACCTTTACAAGAAAAGTAATTTTGAAATGACTAATCTGCTTTTTGTTCTCTGTTTCTGCTATTTAAAAATAATTTTAGACAGGGTCTCCCTCTCTGTCACTCATACTGGAGTGCACTGGCACGATCGTATCTCACTGCAACCTCTAACTGCTGGGCTCAGGTGATCCTCCCACCTCAGTTTCCTGAGTAGCTACAACGACAGGTGTGCAGCCACAGCCACTGTGCTTGGCTAATTTATCTTTCTTTCTTTCTTTCTTTTAAATTAAAGTTAGTTTTGGGCCGGGCGCGGTGGCTCACGCCTGTAATCCCAGCACTTTGGGAGGCCGAGACGGGCGGATCATGAGGTCAGGAGATTGAGACCATCCTGGCTAACACAGTGAAACCCCGTCTCTAATAAAAATACAAAAAAAATTAGCCGGGCATGGTGGCGGGCGCCTGTAGTCCCAGCTACTCAGGAGGCTGAGGCAGGAGAATGGCGTGAACCCGGGAGGCAGAGCTTGCAGTGAGCCGAGATCACACTACTGCACTCCAGCCTGGGTGACAGGGCAAGACTCCGTCTCAAAAAAAAAAAAAAAGTTAGTTTTATTCAAACTATTTTATTCAGAGCCCAGCTAATTTTTGTATTTTTAATAGGGTCGGGATTTTACTATGTTGGCCAGGCTGGTCTTGAACTCCTGGCCTCAAGTGATCTGCCCCCCTCAGACTCCCAAAGGGCTGGAATTACAGGTGTGAGCCACCATGCCCGGCTGCCCAACTAATTTTTTAAAAAATATTTTTATTCTTTAGAGACAGGGGTCTCGCTATATTCCCCAGGCTGGTCTGGAACTCCTGGCCTCCAAGGATCCTTCCACCTCTGCCTCCCAAAGTGTTGGGATTACACTTATGAACCACTGCCTGCGGCCTGTTTCCGCCTCAATCTCCTGAGTAATGGGGACCACAGGTGCACACCGCCACGCCAGGCTAAAGAAATAAGGTGATGTACTGTATGAAGAAGTGCTGTAAAGTGATATTAAATGTAAGGCATTGTCATTATTAACGCTATTATTATTATTATTATTCCCAATATGAGATAGAATAAGGGCCATAAATCAATTGGTATTAACGCTAGAATAAGAACCATAAATTGGCCGGGCGCGGTGGTTCACGCCTGTAATCCCAGCACTTTGGGAGGCCGAGGTGGGCGGACCACGAGGTCAGGAGATCGAGACCATCCTGGCTAACACGGTGAAACCGTGTCTCTACTAAAAATACAAAAAATTAGCCGGGCGTGGCGGCGGGCGCCTGTAGTCCCAGCTACTCGGGAGGCTGAGGCAGGAGAATGGCGTGAACCCGGGAGGCGGAGCTTGCAGTCAGCCGAGATCGCGCCACTGCACTCCAGCCTGGGCTACAGAGCGAGACTTCGTCTCAAAAAAGAAACATAAATCAAACGAGTCTATAAAGGAGTTCCACAGGTATTCCAATGTTTGGCTACATTATTATTAGTGTATGTTATCATCGTTACTGTATTTTTAGTGTACTAAGTGAAAAACCTGGACTTGGAGCAACTGCAAGTCCCATTATTTTGAATGCCCTCACAGTGGGGTTGGGGAGGAGGTGGGGGAGGAAAAACAACAACAACAACAACAAAAAACCCACGAGACCCGGATGTAGGCAAAAACTACATTTCCCAGAATACCTCACCCCCTCTCCACTATATATATAGTCCATCCGGGTTCTTTGAGATGCTGTTTGGCGACTCGTCGCCATTCTCGGAGCAGCTCGGCCTCGGCCCAGGGGCGAGTATCCGTCGCTGTGTCGGAGACACTGGTCCCCGACACCAAGACAGCCAGCCCTCTCCCTTGCCTCGCGGCGGGAGAGCGTGTCCGGCCGGCCGGCCGGCGGGGCTCGCGCACCCTCCCTCGCCTCCCCTTCCCCCGCAGCCTCCGCCCCGCCAGGCCCGGCCCGGACTCCCGAGCCCCGGCCTCGTCGTCCTAGGTCGCCGCTGCTGCCGGGCTTAACAGCCCCGTCCGCCGCTTCTCTTCCTAGTTTGAGAAGCCAAGGAAGGAAAC
Source organism: Hylobates moloch (assembly GCF_009828535.3). NCBI lineage: Eukaryota > Metazoa > Chordata > Mammalia > Primates > Hylobatidae > Hylobates > Hylobates moloch. The sequence continues at coordinate 12,307,679 of NW_026652287.1, read as the reverse complement.
AGGGAAAAATGTCGCCATGAAGGCCGAGAACCGCTGCCGCCGCCGACCCCCGCCGGCCCTGAACGCCATGAGCCTGGGTCCCCGCCGCGCCCGCTCCGCTCCGACCGCCGTCGCCGCCGAGGCCCCCGTTGATGCCGCTGAGCTCCCCCAACGCCGCCGCCACCGCCTCCGACATGGACAAGAACAGCGGCTCCAACAGCTCCTCCGCCTCTTCGGGCAGCAGCAAAGGGCAACAGCCGCCCCGCTCCGCGTCGGCGGGGCCGGCCGGCGAGTCTAAACCCAAGAGCGGTAAGGGCGGGCCTGCGGCAGCGGGCGGGGGCGACTGCCCCTGCTTCTTGGGAGAGTCGTTGCTCTCTTGTCGGCTGGGTTACTCGGGGACAGGCTCCACTTTCTTTTATAGCTTCTACCTGCCCTTTTCCATGGCTCTCATTATTTACAGTTATATTAATGAGCGCTGTGCTGCGTGGTTTACGTGGATCATTTACATTAATACTCAAAACTGCTCGATTAAGCAGGTGCTGTTCTTATCCGCATTTTACATGTGATGAGAAAGGGTAAGGTCACCCAGCTAGTATTTGGCTCATAGCAGGCCTTAAGACCTGGTTTGTGTGACTCATCAGTCCACGCTCCTAAAACCAGTAAGTTGTTCTACCCTTTAATGTTGAATTAACATTGATTGGACAGTGTTCAAGTTTAGACGAGTGAGTGGGGCCCAAGGACGTTTCAAACTCATATCTCTTTATTTAGTAACCTGGTCCCAGATCCATTCCTCTGTTGAAGAGGAACTCATCCTTCAGTGGCTATTCATTGTGGGGTTAAGAGCGCAGAGTGTGAATTCAGTCTTTTTGGGTCTCAGTTTGCCAGACCTTGAGTGAATGCCCCGAGTTTACTTACTTGTAAAGGTAGGTGGAGGTAATATAATTAAGTAAACTTAAAAGACAAATTAAAAACAAAACAAATGAACTAAGGTCTTAGGGTATCTGACGTCTGTTTTGCACCAAATATACATAATGTCTATTGTTGTGTGTTGGACTGTAGGATTGTCCTTTAACAGGGAAGGTTTTATTTCTGTAATCGAGTCTCGCAATATTATAACCATGATGATGATAATAGCTACCTTTAATTGAGGGCTTACCATGTGCCAAGTACTAGGTGAAGTTTTTACCTCTGTTTTCACTGTGCCAGTCACTGACTTGTCTACCAGAGTGAAATCGTTCATATTTAAAGAAGGAATAAAATGAGCAGGTAGGATGTTAGGAGTTGGCAGAGGCTAGAGTCCAGTGTTCATTTTATTTCAAAGTTTGTACTAATCTCTGCTCTTTTGTATTTCAGTTACATTAGCAGTAATAGGAAGGTGTTTTCTGTGACAGTGGGGATGTTGTGGCAGAGAGGGAAATATTTGAAGTCCTTAAATGTGGAGGTCCAGTTTAAAACTTTTCAAGATTAAAAAAACTGTAAGAGTGAGACCGGGCGCGGTGGCTCATGCCTGTAATCCGAACACTTTGGGAGGCTGAGGTGGGAGGATAGCTTGAGCCCAGGAGTTTCACACCAGCTTGGGCTAGATAGTAAGACCCTTGTCTCCATAAGAAAAAAAAAATTAGCCGAGTGTGGTGGCACACACCTGTAACCCTACCTACTCGGAAGGGTAAGGGGGGAGGATCACTTAAGCTCAAGGAAGTTGAGGCTGCGGTGAGCTGTATCACGACACTGCATATCATCCAGCCTGGGTAACAGAGACCCCATCTCTAAAAAGTAAGAAAACTAAGGCTGACTTAAACCAAACAAACAAAAAAAAATTGTAAGGTCTACTAACTCACTCAGAGTTCACCTGCTGGATATGGCAAACTTGTTTACCTGGTGTGAGACCATTAGGAATATGGGTTCTCGGGCCATGTCAGGAAATGGTATGTATGCAGACTGATTTTGCAGTTCTGCACATGCGTAGCTTTGCCATAGATCCCTCAGAAGATAGAAGGTAACCAGTCCTTTTGGTCAGTGTTGGAACTGGTTTAGAGTGGTCTGTTCAAAGCAATTGATAAATAAGTTTATTTTTGCACTCTATTCCCAGATGTGTGTTAAGGATTTGGTTCTCCAACTGTCTGAATTCTCAACTAATTTTTCTGGTGCTCCCCCTTAAGCCACTAACATACATTCATTAGTCAGTTGCAATAAATGCCTTATTTCTTAGCAGTAGGTGAAAGCTTGTGACAACTCAATAAAACAAACAGGTATTTAAGCAATTTTACTGCTATGTCCTTCACTTTGAATATATTGGTTAGTGGAATTAACTCTGATTACCCAACAAGATGATACAGAATTCTACAGTAGTTTGATCAAAGCAAATATTTGTCATTGTTAACATTTCAAATGGGCTGGGTGGCTATAATCTTCGGGAGGCTGAGGCAGGCCGATTGCTTGAGCCCAGGAGTTCGAGACCCTGTCCTACAAAAAAATAAATGAGCCGGGCGTGGTGGCACACACCTGTGGTCCCAGCTGTGAAGAGGCTGGGGCGGGGGAAGAGGAAGGGCACTTAAACCCAGAAGTTCAAGGTTGCAGTGAGCCATGATCACTCCACTGCACTCTAGCCTGGGTGGCAGAGTGAGACTCCGTCTCAAAACAAGAAAACTTCTGTAAAAACTCATGTAGGCTGGGTGCGGTGGCTCACGCCTGTAATCCCAGCACTTTGGGAGGCCGAGGCAGGTGGATCATCTGAGTTCAGGAGTTTGAGACCAGCCTGGCCAACATGGTGAAGCCCCGTCTCTACTAAAAATACAGAAAATTAGTCCAGCGTGGTGGTGCGCACCTGTAATCCCAGCTACTCGGGGGGCTGGGGCAGGAGAATCCCTTGAAACCGGGAGGCGGAGGTTGCAGTGAGCCAAGATCACACCATTGCACTCCAGCCCGTCTAAAAAAACAAAAACTCATGTAAAGGACCTTTGTTAGATTTTACGAATACACATGTGTGCCTTGAGGCAGCGTTCGTTTTTTTTAATGTGTGTGTTAGAAAGCTTGACCATGTTTGCTACTGCTGGTGTCTGCTTTTCTGGCTTCTGTTGTGCGTGTTCCCTTAGCAAGGAAGGATGGGCTTTGTAGCCAAATCCATGCTTCTTCACTAGCCATAATCCACTGCTTGTATTTAGGAACGAATTAAAAGGCAGAATATGTGGAGATTAAAAGATTAGGAAACTCTGGATATTGGCTGATTTTTAAAGTTGAAACTAAGCTGCCTTAGGAACATAACAGCTAAGACCAGTGCTACTACAACAGATACTCAGGAACTCTGATGCAGTAACTTCATGATGAGATGGTTGCTCTAACAAAAGGGTACACTCAAGCTCTGCATAATCCCATAAAAAGATTTCTGCAGTATCATAAGCTGAACACATCATATACTTGATTCTGCTGGGAATCATTGAAAGGACCTCTTGAATTACAGAGTACTGAGTTGAAGGGAAAGCAAGAAGCGTAAGGTGAAAAGATAGTTTGTCGATCTTTTGTCAAGTTGAAAAGAGCAAGAGTTTTCAGTATTCAAATATTTAAGTCACTTTTTTTCTCCCCCTTTTTTACCTCATGTGGAAGAAAGCCCTTTGGTTTCTACTCTGTAAACTGTCATTAATGGCCATTCGCTTCCTAGCTACATGATTAATTTTGAGATTTTGTTCCAGTGGCTGGCTCTGCCCTTCATTTGTACACAGGGAAATATGTAAATTTGGCTACCAGGATTTTCTTGATCTTTCCAGCTAGAGTCACATACCACAGTTTCTTTGCCTGGGCTAATTGCCCGAACATTTATGTAACATTCCTTTTCTTGATTATATTCCTACAGCTTCATTCCAGTAGTGTTAATAGGTATTTCTGAGAACATGCAGCAGTAAATATCCCTTGAATATAGCTCAGAGGAGAGAAGGTGGGTTAGAAAGTGGGGAAAGTCATTTAGAGGGAGCAAAGAAAGAGAAGCAAGAGAGAAGGTAGGCCGTTTATGGGCAGATAGTGGACCCTGGCCAGGAACCAGGCTCTTGTCCCATCCCGCTGGGCGGACAGAACTGCCAGGGAGGTTAAGGGAAGGTCAGGTATTATGAGGCAGTTATTTTGAGGTTGGTGGTATGAAGCACTGCCCTGGCATTCTTCCTGTTATTCTGGTACCAGAAACCAGGTTACTAGTGGTAATCTGCCTTGAAGAATGCCTCTGACCTGTAAATGGACCTGGAGATTTTAATGGCTTTGAAAATAGAGGTGATTTGAAGCCTTCAGTAAAACCACTTAGAGAAATTAAAAGAATTTCAGGGCCCGTTGGCTGGATTCCTTGGTTTATATGGCTTCGTTGGAAGTCTAGTGGGTGCTCTTGACAGGAATGATTTGGATTTATTAATGATAGGCTTTCAAATCATAGTAAAACTATGTGTCAGCCACTATGGTAGGCATTTTACAGAAGTTTTCTTTCTTAATCCTCATGATGCCATGAGAAAGTATGGTAGAGTATTAGCCCTATTTCACAGATCAGAAAATAGAGGCTTAGCAGTGTTAAGAGTGATTCGTCCAAGTAAATTTTTTATGAAGTCCTAGGCGGTATTTTTCAGTAAGCTTTGTATAATCACACTTAGCAAGCAGATAACTTACTGGCATGTGCATCATTCCTGATACCACCTCTCTCTTCCTTTCATTCAGAATTACTAATTTCAGCTGGATTCAGTTTGTTGTCAGTTGATTCTGTAGTAAGGCCATATGTTGCCCCTCTGGAGGTGCTTGTCAACTACTCTGGATGATGGGTAAGCAACTTGCTTGTGATTACAGCATGAATCAGCAGCAGAAATTTGCTGACTGGTATTCTGACCTCTAGGCTGAGCCACCTGTTAGAACTAGAGCTAGAAATGAGGATGCCAAGTAATTTAACTGTGAAAAACTTGTGGCCCTTAATTTGGTAATGGGGGGAGGCTGAGATATAACTACTGCTACTTGGTGGAGACCTTTCCATTAGGGAAATGTGGAACAACTGAGAAGCTGGGTTAAGTTTTTAAGTCATTTATTTGTTGACTCTGGATCCTGAGTTTAGTGGTCTTGTCCATTTTGGAATGTGTCTTGACAGTAGTTCTTGGCAGTTCTCAGTGGTGGCTGTGCATCAGAATCTCCTCAGGAACTTTTTTTTTTTTTTCCCCTCTCAAGACAGAGTCTTGCTCTGTCACCCAGGCTGGAGTTCAGTGGCGTGATCTCAGCTCACCTTAACCTCTGCCTTCTGGGTTTAAGCAATTCTTCTGCCTCAGCCTCCTGAGTAGCGGGGTTACAGGTGTCCACCACCACACCGGCCTAATTTTTGTATTTTTAGTAGAGATGGGGTTTCACCATGTTGGCCAAGCTGGTCTCAAACTCCTGACCTCATGAGAAACTTAAAAAAAAAAAAAACAAAAAACATTAGGGGTGTGTGGGGCCCCTTCCTAGGAATTTTTTTTTTTTTTTTTTTTGGTAGAGATGGGGGTCTTACCATGTTGCCCAGGCTGGTCTCAAATTCCTGGCTTCAAGTGATCCTCCCACCTTAGCCTCCCAAAGTGCTGGGGTTACAGGCATGAGCCACTGTGCATGGCCTTTTTCTGATTCTTTAAGCCTAGATTGGACCCGTGGGTCCTGGGCATTCATAATTTAAAAAGTCTGTGCAAGTGATTCTGGTGTGCAGCCAGGATTGAGAACCACCACTCTGAGATTTAAAACTTCACCCATAGTTCCTTCTCCCAGGAACTTGACATTTTTTCTGTTTTCCAAAATCTAAAGTGGATCATCTTATCACTCCTGTTCTACCCTCGAGTTTTTCCCATGTATATCCTGGCAAATTGTCCACAAAACATTTCAGAAATAATACTCTGAATTTTATCGCTGGATCCCAGGCCTGATGGTACCTTCAGCCTTTAGCTGCCTGTTGCCTGGGTCTAGAGATAAGAGCCAGTCTCTCACTTGACATGTCTGTCGTCATACCCTTAGGTAAGTGGAAGACAAGAGAAACGAGTTGATTTTGGCAACTAAAATCACTAATCATGATGTGGTCAGTTGTTATGTGTTCTGGAAATGAGCAGTTTACTGTCTATCAGAGAGCATTTCTGTAAGCATTATGAAACTGTTTCCTTGCCAGTGTGGTAATAAGTGAAGAAATGAAGACAGTCTTCTTGCTGAGTGCCAGTTTACTTTCTTTTTTTTCTTTTTTTTTTTTTGAGACAGAGTTTTGCTCTTGTTGCCCGGGCTGGAGTGCAGTGGTGCAATCTCGGCCTCACCGCAACCTCCACCCCCCGGGTTTAAGCTATTCTCCTGCCTCAGTCCCCCAAGTAGCTGGGATTACAGGCATGTACCACCACACCCAGCTAATTTTTTGTATTTTTAGTAGAGACGGGGTTTCTCCATGTTGGTCAGGCTGGTCTTGAACTCCCGACCTCAGGTGATCCACCTGCCTTGGCCTCCCAAAGCATTGGGATTATAGGCATGAGCCACTGCGTCTGGCCAGTTTACTTTCTTAATAAGCCCTTGCCATGTAGAATCTGGCTTTACCGAAATCTATGCAAACCGTGAGGTGCATCTTGAAAGCAGCAGTTAGGGTCAAACAGGTAGGGTCCAGGATCATCTGAAACAGTCTTTGATAATGAGGTTGGGGGATATGTGTTTTCTTTATATACCCATCCTTGTAGAGTCTCCTTTGCTTGAGGTGATGTGAAATGGAGTTAAGGAAAGCAAAGCAAGAGAATGTGGCTAAGTTAGCTGGGGTTCTGCATGCCCTGAGTTTTCTTTTTTTTTTTTTTTTTTTTGAGACAGAGTCTCACTCTGTTGCCCAGGCTGGAATGCAGTGGCGCGATCTCCGCTTACTGCAAGCCCCGCCTCCCGGGTTCACACCATTCTCCTGCCTCAGCCTCCCGAGCAGCTGGGACTATAGGTGCCGCCACCATGCCCGGCGAATTTTTTGTATTTTTAGTAGAGACAGGGTTTCACCATGTTAGCCAGGATGGTCTCTATCTCCTGACTTCGTGATCCACCTGCATTGGCCTCCCAAAGTGCTGGGATTACAGGCATGAGCCATCGTGCCTGGCTTTATTTTTTTATTTTTTTAATTTTTTTATTTTTATTTATTTATTTATTTATTTTTTGAGAAGGAGTCTCGCTCTTTCACCCAGGCTGGAGTGCAGTGGCGCGATCTCGGCTCACTGCAGGCTCCGTCCCCTGGGGTTCACGCCATTCTCCTGCCTCAGCCTCCCGCGTAGCTGGGACTACAGGCGCCTGCCACCTCGCCCAGCTAATTTTTTGTATTTTTAGTAGAGACGGGGTTTCACCGTGTTAGCCAGGATGGTCTCGATCTCCTGACCTTGTGATCCGCCCGCCTCGGCCTCCCAAAGTGCTGGGATTACAGGCGTGAGCCACCGCGCCCGGCCTGCCAGGATGGTCTTGATCTCCTGACCTCGTGATCCCCCCGCCTCGGCCTCCCAAAGTGCTGGGATTACAGGCATGAGCCACCGCGCCCGGCCTTTATTTTTATTTATTTATTTATTTTTTTTAGAGACAAGCTCTCGCTCTGTCACTTAGGCTGGCATGCAGTGGTGCAAACGTAACTGACTGAAACCTTGAACTCCTTGGCTTAAGAGATCCTTGAACTCTTGAACCACTGTGCCTGGTTTATCTTTTTCTTTTTTTTTTTTTTTTTGAGACGGAGTCTCGCTCTGTTGTCCAGGCTGGAGTGCAGTGGTGCAATCTTGGCTCACTGCAAGCTCCGCCTCCCGGGTTCACGCCATTCTCCTGCCTCAGCCTCCTGAGTAGCTGGGAATACAGGCGCCCGCCACCACGCCCGGTTAATTTTTTGTATTTTTAGTAGAGACGGGGGTTTCACCATGTTAGCCAGGATGGTCTCAATCTCCTGACGTCGTGATCCACCCGCCTCAGCCTCCCAAAGTGCTGGGATTACAGGCGTGAGCCACCGTGCCTGGACTTTTTCTTTTTTTGAGACAGAGGCTCACTCTGTAGCCCAGGGTGGAGAGCAGTGGTGCCATCATAGCACACTACAGTCTCAACCTTGGCTTAAGCATTCCTCCCAACTCAGCCTCTCAGCTAGGACTGCAGGTGTGTGCTACCACATTGAGCTAATTTTTAAATTTTTTGTAGAGATGGGGTCTTACTATGTTGCCCAGGCTGGTCTCAAACTTGTGGACTCAGGTGATCCTCTTGCTTTGGCTTCCCAAAGTGTTGAGATAACCGGCATGAGCCACCAAGTCCAGCGCTGAAACTTTGCTAATTGTTACTGTTAGTGCCATGTTTGACACTAACTGTTGCTAACTGAAGTAATAGATAAAAGTTTAGTTTTTACGTTCTAACTTTATTTGTTTTTTGAGACAGAGTCTCACTCTGCTGCCCAGGCTGGAGTGCAGTGGCATGATTTCAGCTCACTGCAACCTCTGCCTCCCAGGTTCAAATGATTCTCATGCCTTAGCCTCCCAAGTAGGTGGGATTACAGGCGTGTGGCACCACACCTGTCTAATTTTTGTATTTTTAGTAAAGATGGGGCTTCACCATGTTGGCCAGGCTGGTCTCGAACTTCTGGCCTCATGTGATCTGCCTGCCTTGGCCTCCCAAAGTGCTGGGATTAACAGGCACGAGCCACCATGCCTGGCCTTAAATTGTATCTAAGGTAAGGGTCACTGTCCGTAAGCAGGATTTAAGGGTAACTGAACTGGTAGGAGTGAACCTAGCCTGTTTCTGTGACTGTTCTGTTTACATTGCTGCCATTTCACATGGTTTAGATTGACTCCCAGGTTTTAGGGGTCAGGTTTGGAGAGAATGACATCTCATTTATTCAGTGAGGTTGACAGACTATGGGCGTGAAGTGGTTGCTTTCAAAATTTGGTCTCTGATTTATTAACTTACGTTTTCTTCTTTCTGAGGCATTGTTTAACCTTGAATTTATTTAGCCTGCTATAAAAAGCTGGTGATTATACTTATCAAGAAATATTTTTTTCTAAGTTTAAAAATTAGTCAGATAATATTACAGGTCTGCAGACAGGTACTTTTGTATACTTCTATCAGAATCTTAGAGGGTGAGGCCTGAGCATAGGAATTCCGTAGAAGCTCATCTGTGTGATTCCTATGAACTGGCACGATTGAGAATCATTGTAATAAGATAAAAGTGGGGCCAGACCCCATGGCTCATGCTTATAATCCCAGCACTTTGGGAGGCTGAAGTGGGAAGATCACCTGAGCCTGGAGGATCGCCTGAGCCCAGGAGTTTGAGACCAGCCTGGGCAACATAGTGAGACCCCGTCTGCACAAAAAAATTAACAAATTAGGCCAGGCTTGGTGGCTCACGCCTGTAATCCCAGCACTTTGGGAGGCTGAAGCTGGTGGATCGCTTGAACTCAGGAGTTTGAGACCAGTCTGGGTAACATGGCAAAACCCCGTCTCTATCAAAAATATAAAAATAAGCCAAGAATGGTGTATATGCCTGGAGTCCCAGCTACTTGGGGGGCTGAGGCAGGAGGATTGCTTGAACCCAGGAGATTGAGGCTGCAGTAAGCCGAGATCATGCCACTGCACTCCAGCCTGGGTGACAAAAGTAAGACCCTGTCTCAAAATAAATTTAAAAATTAGCTGGGTGTGGTGGTGCACACCTGCAGTCCTAGCTGGGAGGCTGAGTTGGAAAGATGCTAAGCTGAGGTTGAGGCTGCAGTGTGCTATGATGGCACCACTGCTTTCTGCCCTGGAGGAAAAAACATGCTGGGTGTGGTGGCTCACGCTTCTAATCCCAGTACTTTGGGAGGCCGAGGTGGGTGGATCACCTGAGGTCCAGGAGGTCGAGACCAGCCTAGCCAATGTGGCGAAACCGTCTATTAAAAATACAGAATTAGCCAGGCGTGGTGGCTCATGCCTGTAATGCTAGCTTCTTGGGAGGCCAAGGCAGGAGAATTGCTGGAACCCGGGAGGTAGAGGTTGCAGTGAGCCGAGATTTCGCCACTGCACTCCAGCCTGAGCAATAGAGTGAGACTGTTTAAAACAAAAAAAAGATAAACCAGGCATGGTGGTTCATGCCTATAATCCTAACAGTTTGGAAGGCCGAGGCAGAATTGCTTGAGTCCAGGAGTTGGAAACCAATCAGGGTAACAAAGTGAGACCCCATCTCTACAAAAAAAAAAAAAAAAAAATAGGCTGGGAGTGGTGGCTCATGCCTGTAATACCAGCACTTGGGAGGCCGAGGCAGGTGGATCACTTGAGTTCTGGAGTTTGAGACCAGCCTGGGCAACAAAGGCAAACGCCGTCTCTACAAAAAAACACAAAAATCAGCCAGACGTGGTGGTGAGTGCCTGTAGTCTCAGCTGCTCAGGAGGCAGAAGTGGGAGGGTGGCTTGAGCCTGGGAGGTGGAGGTTGTAGTGAGCCAAGATTGTGCCACTGCACTGTAGCCTGGGTAACAGAGCAAAACCTTGTCTCTAAATAAATAAATAAAAGTGCATAAATAATTATTATGTTGTTAGAGTATAAATAAATTGGTGTAATGGTTCTAGAAAGCAACCTAGGAATGTATAAATGGCTTTAATGACCATATTTTATCTGTTAATTCCACTTTTTGAGAATTTGACATAATCACATAAGCCTTTGTGTAAAGAGACTCCCAATGGTATTATATTAAACTAACAAAAAATTAGAAGCCACCTAAATATACAACAATGGGGGATTGGTTACATTATTCTGTAAGTATGTGATCAAGAAGGGTACAGCAATTAATCATGCTTTTGAAGACTAGGGATGCATAAAATGCTCACAGAGTAGTAAGCGGAAAACAATATATCTTCTGTGCTTGTCATTTTATGTAAGATTTGTGGCACGTATGTAAAATGGAGATTAAACGGAAAACAATGTTAATGGATTAGTGCTCTGTGGGTACTGGCAACTTTAAATTATTCTACACTATTTTCAGAATTGAACATATATTATAATTGAAGAGAAAAACAAGAAACATTTTTATTTTTTATTTTTTGAGATGGAGTCTCGCTCTGTTGCCCAGGCTGGAGTGCAGTGGCGCGATCTCAGCTCACTGCAAGCTCCGCCTCCCGGAGTTCACGCCATTCTTCTTCCTCAGCCTCCCGAGTAGCTGGGACTACAGGCGCCCGCCACCACGCCCAGCTAATTTTTTTTTTTTTTTTTGTATTTTTAGTAGAGACGGGGTTTCACCGTGTTAGCCAGGATGGTCTCAATCTCCTGACCTCATGATCCGCCCACCTCAGCCTCCCAAAGTGCTGGGATTACAGGCATGAGCCACCGTGGCTGGCGATTTTTAAAAAGGATATAACTCAAGCTGATCCAATATGCTTTTATTTATTTAATAAATTTTTTTTTTTTTTTTTTGAGATAATCTTGCTCTTTACCCAGGCTGGAGTACAGTGGCACGATCTCGGCTCACTGCAACCTCTGCCTCCCGGGTTCAAGCAATTCTCCTGCCTCCGCCTCCCAAGTATCTGGGATTATAGGTGCCCGCCACCATGCCCCGCTAATTTTTTGTAGTTTTAATAGAGACAGGGTTTCACCATGTTGGCCGGGCTGGTCTCAAACTCCTGACCTCAGGTGATCCACCCGACTCGGCCTCCCAAAGTGCTGGGATTACAGGCGTGAGCCATTGCGCCCAGCCCCCAGTATGCTTTTAGAGCTCAACTTCTTTTGTTCTGTTAATTTAACAGCTTCTGAATTTGACCTCTAGAGTTTATGTAAACACGGTTTTGCTTTTATGCCTTTTGAATACATTTGCTAAGGCCTAGGACAACCCCTTGTAGTATAGAATCTGGTTATGTTATAGTAATTTAAAAAGGAATCTCTTCTGTCCTGCTACCAGGTAAAATACTTTTCCTTGATACAGAATGGCTGTTTCATTTCCTGTAACTTTATCTGACTGAACTTTTACAAGGGCAGTGGTTAAGCTGTGAAAAGTAGAGACATTATGGATTGAGAATCCATGTGGTTTGATCTACACTGTGTTTGTTTTGAGGGAGGGGACCTGTTAGGCTTCATTATTGCAAGAAAAAAACACTCTACTATGTGTTGTCTTACTCAAAGCACTCATGCTTTGGCCCAAACCCAGATTCCTGGAGGTGGTCAAAGGGCCTATTTACCTTTATTTAAACACAGTTTTGCTGGGAGGTGGAGGGCAGTTGGCTAAGTGAATGTATCATTTCTTAAGTCGTTCTTTTGTGTTTCTTGCTTTCAGATGGAAAGAACTCCAGTGGATCCAAGCGTTATAATCGCAAACGTGAACTTTCCCACCCCAAAAATGAAAGTTTTAACAACCAGTCCCGTCGCTCCAGTTCACAGAAAAGCAAGACTTTTAACAAGATGCCTCCTCAAAGGGGCGGCGGCAGCAGCAAACTCTTTAGCTCTTCTTTTAATGGTGGAAGACGAGATGAGGTATGGAATTTGAGAATGTCCTTTCTAGAGCATAAGCATGAGATTTGATCCCATCGCCCGCCCCCCACTTTATCAGTAGTTGAGGAGGGGAACAAGAAGTAGAGGAATAGATAATCAAAGGAGTCTCGAGTAGTTGAGAGAGTTAACTAGGTTTGAAACCTTGCCTCCTTTTTTCCCCTGAAGGTTATGAAAATTTCTTTGGAGGAAGGAAAATTTCCTTTATGACAAATTTGGGGTTCCTTAATTTGTATGGTCTTTTTATTATCACTCTTGAATTAGAGGTACTTTTTGGAATATTTAGGTAATAAAATGACATTAATGACGTTTGCCTTTGTAATCCAGCAAAATGTAAAATGCATATATGTATAGTCTCAAATTCTTTTAGGAGTTTCTTAGCTATGCTTCTGTAAGTGCATAAAGACATTTGTGTACAAGGGTATTCACTGCTTTGTTTGTAGTTGTGAAATTTGGGAAATAACCTAAATTACGTTTCATACTATGTAATTATGATATAATAAGACAGATCAAAAAAATGTAGACTGAGGGAAGTAAAGGGATAGAGAGTAACAAGGAAAACAGTTTTAGAATGTGCTTTAAGGACACCTTCTCTGAGGAGGTGGATTTTGAGAGAGACCTAAAAGAAGCAAGGGAGCACACTATATGGTTGTTTTGTTTTAAGATGGTCTTGCTCTGGAGTACATTGGCATGATCATGGCTCACTGCAGCCTTGACCTCCTGGGCTCAAGCGATCCTCCCACCTCAGCTTTGAGTAGCTGGAAATACAAGTGCATGCCACCATGCCTGGTTAATTTTTTTCTTTTTCTTTTGTAGAGACTGGATCTCACTGTGTTGTCTAGGCTGTTCTTGAACTCCTGGCCTCAAGCGATCCTCTCATCTTGGCCTCCCAAAGTGCTGGGATTACAGGTGTGAGCCACCACACCTGGCCACGTTATATGGTTTTGAGGAAGAGTGTCTTAGCCTGAAGGAATAGCACATGCAAGGGACAGGAGGTGGTAGTGCCTTTATTGGTTTGAGGTAAAGCAAGTAGGCTACCATGAGTGGAGGAGGAGAGGTGGGAAATGTACCCAAAGACTAGGAAAGGGATCAGATCATGTGGGGCTTTGAAAGACTTTGGCTTTTGTTCAGAGAGATGAGAAGCCATTGCAAGGTTTAAGGAGAAAAGTAAGGTAACCTGATTCGGAGTTTTAAAGGGGAAGAGTGGAAGCAGGAAGACTAAGAGACTACAAAGGTATTCTTGGTGAGAGTGATGGAAGCTTTGAAAGACGGTGAGTGATGGAGGTGGTGAGAGACGTTAAGATTTGAGGCATTATTTCCATATAGAGCCAAGAGTTTTTGTTAGATGTGGGGTCTGAGCAGAGAAAAGGATGAATAATGTTTTTGGCATAAGCCCAATTCAGGTACCTTTTGCTGGAATGGAGAACATTCAAGAAGAGCACAATGTTTTTTTGGGAGAGGGGAATAGGGTTGAGATAAAGAACTTCAGTTTGGAAATGTTATATGTACATTGAAATTCCTATTTGATAAATATAAGCAGAATATAAGTAGAGGTAGGTAGTTAACTGTGAATCAGCAGTCAAGGAAGAGACCCAGGTTAGAGAGCTGTCGGCATACAGTTGGTGCTTAAAGCTATGGAACTAAGTGAGATAGATTAAGGAGCGAGTGTTCCAAAAACGGATTAGGTTCAAGAACTGAACCTCTGAGTCTGGATACGAAACCAGCAAAAGAGAACACGGTCAGGGCGGGAGGAAGAGAGCTGAAAGGTGTTGCAGAAGGTGATCAGTTTTGTCAAGTGTTGCTGATAGGCTAAGAATAGGACTGAAAGTTGACCATTCGATTTGAAAATGGCATGTAGATTGGAGAGAATGGGAGGATGGGAAGAAGAAACAGCAGATTTACACAGTACTTTTCAGTGGCTTTGCTCTAAAGGGGATCAGAGATGTGAGGCGGTGCTTGAAGGGAATATGAGCTTGAGGGATTTTTTTTTCTTTTTTTTTTTTTTTGAGATGGAGTCTCGCTCTGTTCCCCAGGCTGGAGTGCAGTGGCGCAATCTCGGCTCACTGCAACCTCTGCTGTTGGGTTCACGCCATTCTTCTGCCTCAGTCTCCCGAGTAGCTGGGACTACAGGCGCCCACCACCACGCCTGGCTAATTTTTTTTGTATTTTTAGTAGAGACAGGGTTTCACTGTGTTAGCCACGGCGGTCACTGACCTTGTGATCTGCCCGCCTCGGCCTCCCAAAGTGCTGGGATTACAGATGTGAGCCACCGCGCCTGGCCGAGGGATTTTAAGATTAGGGAAATGATAGCATGTCTGTGTTCATGGGATGGTTCTGGTGAGAGGCAAAGTGATGCAGGGAAAAGGAAGAGAATTGCTGAGCAATGTCCTTGAGTCCTTGAGATCTAGTGAGAAGTGGAGCAGTTGTCTTAGATACGAACTCTGCCAGTTCATCCCCAGTAAAAAAAGCAAGGCCTGGTGATGGAGGTGGGGTCGGAGGTAGTTGGAATTCTTTTCTGATTGTTCCAGTTTTCTCAGTGGAATACATAAGGTGAGCCAAGAGGAGGTTTGGAAGCCTGAGGAGTGAAGGAGTTGTCTGGGAAAGTGAGGGAATGAATGGACTGCAGAAGCGTACTAGGATTGCAGTACTTCCAGGCACATGAAGGTCTACTTCGGTGAGGCTAGTTGCTGTGGTTGTGTTTGTTAGCCCTGTCTGTCTGCTCCAGGGCTAATGTGGAATAGGAAAAGAGTTGAATTAATCAGGGGAAGGTTTTGCCAGGTGAATACAGCAGATATGTGAAGAAGTGGGTGATGGGGCCGGACGCAGTGGCTCACAGCTGTAATCCCAGCACTTTGGGAGGCCAAGGAGGGTGGATCTCCTGAGGCCAGGAGTTTGAGACCAGCCTGGCTAACATGGCAAAACTCCGTCTCTACTAAAAATACAAAAATTAGCCGGGCGTGATGGCAGGCGCCTGTAATCCCAGTTACTTGGGAGGCTGAGGCAGGAGAATCGCTTGAACGCAGAAGGTGGAGGGTGCAGTGACCTGAGATCACACCACTGCACTCCAGCTTGGGCGACAGAGTGAGACTCCATCTCTAAATAAATAAATGAATAAATAAATAAAAATTTAAAAAAGGAAGTGGCCAGTGGACCACAGGATCTAAGCCAAATCTGAGGGGTTGGATCATTGATTTGGGGGTCCTAGTGGGGTTAAAGAATTGTTGGAGTCAGGACTAAACCTAGGGAAGGAGAGTATTCCTGTCTGGACAACAGAATGCTCAAAGTTAAGATAGTGGAAGAGGTTGTGGTTGTTGGTCTAGACTATAGAACACTCTTGTCTAATAGGAGATCAAGCCATGTGTGTAATCATACATTTCCTAGCTGCCTGCACTAGAGAAGTAAAAAGTCAATTTTAATACATTTAATATATTACATTCAATATATCTAAAATCTAAAAGTTTGCCACGTGGTACAGCCACATTTCAAGTGCTTAGTAGCTACATCTAGCTACTGGCTGCTGTATTGGACATTACAGCTGTAGAAGGGAAACCTGTAGGTGTGGTTGGCTGAGATGGGAGGGGCAAGCTAATTGGAAGAGAGGAGGTCAAGGACCTGGAGTTCAGGGTATTGCGAGGATAATCAGGAAATATGAGTGGTGTCAGAGAAAGTGACAGTGGGCCAGCTGGGACAAGCTGAAGATGATAAAAGGTTGAGAATGTGGAGGATTTTGTTGACTGAGCACAAGCTCTTAGATCTAAGTTTGGGCATTAAGGGTGGAAGACTGATTAAAGAGATCAGAGCCATGTGGAGATGAAAAATAAGGGATGACCTGGAAGTCTTGGGCTTCCTGTGTTGCACAAACAAACAGAATGTGGCGTTTTTTGTTTGCTTTTTTTTTTTTGGACGAAGTCTCGCTCTGTCCAGGCTAGAGTGCAGTGGCGCGATCTTGCTTACTGCCAGCTCCGTCTCCCAGGTTCACGCCATTCTCCTGCCTCAGCCTCCCGAGTAGCTGGGACTACAGGTGCCCGCCACCATGCCTGGCTAATTTTTTGTATTTTTAGTAGAGATGGGGTTTCACCGTGTTAGCCAGGTTGGTCTCGATCTCCTGACCTTGTGATCTGCCCACCTCGGCCTCCCAAAGTGCTGGGATTACAGGCACCCGGCCCAGAATGTGGTGTTATCTTTAAGCTTGGCTGTTAATATAAAAATGGAAGTTATCTGACTGGATGGTATACCACCAGTTGTATTTAATTATTTTTAATTTAATTATTTTTGAGACAGGGTCTTGCTGTGTCGCCCAGGCTGGAGTGCAGTGGCATGATCGTGGCCCACTGCAGTCTTGACCTACTGGGCTCAAATCATCCTCCCACCTCAGCCTTCCAAGTAGGAGTCAGGACCACAGGCATGCATCACTAAGCCTGGCTAATTTTTAAATTTTTGTAGGGACATGGGATCCCTGTGTTGTCTAGGCTGGTCTCAAACTCCTGGCCTCAGATGATCCTCCCTCCTTGGCCTCCTAAAGCACTGGGATTATAGTTGTGAGCCACTGCGCCCATCCTAGTTTTTTTTTTTGAAATGGAGTTTTGCTGTTGATGCCCAGGCTGGAGTGCAATGGTGTAATCTTGGCTCACTGCAACCTCTGCCTCCCGGGTTCAAGTGATTCTCCTGCCTCAGCCTCCCGAGTAGCTGGTATTTCAGGCACCTGCCACTGCACCCGGCTAATTTTTTTTTATTTTCAGTAGAGGTGGGGGTTTCACCATATTGCCCAGGCTGGTCTCGAACTCCTGACCTCAGGTGATCCGCCTACCTCAGCCTCCCAAAGAGCTGGGATTACAGGCATGAGCCACTACTCCTGGTCACCCATCCTGATTTTATTTTTAAATTTTAGATTTTATTTTTTAGACAAAGAGTCTCACTCTGTTGCCCAGGCTGGAGTGCAGTGGCTATTCACAGGTGTATCACAGTGCACTGCAACCTTGAATTCCTGGGCTAAAGTGCCCCTCTTCAGCCTCCTGAGAGGCTGAGAGTGCAGGTGTGCATTAGCGTTGCCTAGCTTTGTGTTTATTTTTAAAGATTGTATTAGTCCATTGCTATTAAGAACTACCTGAGACTGGGTAATTTATGAAAAAGAGAGGCTTAATTGACTCACAGTTCTGCAGGCTGTACAGGAAACATGGCTGGGGAGGCCTCAGGAAACTTACGGCGGGAGAACAGGAAGTAGTCTTAGGAGGAAGACTGCATAAGAGGAAGTGCTACATACTTTTTTTTTTTTTTTTTTTTTTGAGCCAAGATCGCGCCACTGCAATCCAGCCTGGGCAACAGAGCGAGACTCTGTCTCAAAAAAAAAAAAATTCATTCCTCTTCCTGGCTGGGCGAGATGGCTCATGCCTGTAATCCCAGCACTTCAGGCGGCTGAGGTGAGTGGATCACCTGAGGTCAAGAGTTGGAGACCAGCCTGGTCAACATGGTGAA
This sequence comes from Hylobates moloch, assembly GCF_009828535.3. Taxonomy (NCBI): domain Eukaryota; kingdom Metazoa; phylum Chordata; class Mammalia; order Primates; family Hylobatidae; genus Hylobates; species Hylobates moloch. The sequence continues at coordinate 12,289,792 of NW_026652287.1, read as the reverse complement.
ACCCTGTCTCTACTAAAAATACAAAAATTAGCTGGGTGTGGTTTAATCCCACACGCCTGTAATCCCAGCTACTCAGGAGGCTGAGGCAGGAGAGTCACTTGAACCTGGGAGGCAGAGGTTGCAGTGAGCCGAGATCGTGCCATTGCACTCCAGCCTGGATGACAGAGTAAGACTCCATCTCAAAGGAAAAAAAAAAAAATTAAGCTGTGTAGAAGGAGGATTTTTTTTGGGTTTCTGCAATAAATCAGTGTCATCCTAATCTGAAATACTGATTCATTCTCATTCTCTCTAGGTAGCAGAGGCTCAACGGGCAGAGTTTAGCCCTGCCCAGTTCTCTGGTCCTAAGAAGATCAACCTGAACCACTTGTTGAATTTCACTTTTGAACCCCGTGGCCAGACGGGTCACTTTGAAGGCAGTGGACATGGTAGCTGGGGAAAGAGGAACAAGTGGGGACATAAGCCTTTTAACAAGGAACTCTTTTTACAGGCCAAGTGAGTATTGCTACCCCTCAGAGGAAAGGGAAAGTAGGACTCTCCGGATAGCTGTCGTGCCGCTGTGAAGAGGCTTTTTTTAAGCTATTGTGGGAAAGAAGCAGAAAGGGAATTGGTCTCGTTCTTTTTCTGTTCACCACTGCCCCGCCCTTCCTTTCTTTTACCTACTTTCCAGGTAGATGTTTTCGGTGCTTAATATAATCCTTAAATAACTGTGTTAGTATCATGATAAGGTAGAAAACATGTTTGGAATTAGACCTAGATTTGAATCTTGTTTCGTCCTTTGACCTTAAGTAACTTAACAGCTTTGAGATTCAGCCTCTCCTTTATAAGGAAGAGGAATTTTTTTTTTTTTTTTTTTTTTGAGATGTAGTCTTGCTCTGTCACCCAGGCTAGAGTGCAGTGGTGTGATCTTGGCTCACTGCAACCTCTGCCTCCCGGGTTTAAGCAGTTTTTTTGCCTCAGCCTCCCGAATAGCTGGGACTACAGGTGTGTACTACCACCCCCGTCTAATTATAGGGGTTTCACCATTGGCCAGGTGGTTTGAATCCTGACCTCGTGATCCACCTGCCTCAGCCTCCCAAAGTGTGGTTACAAGATTTTTTTTTTTTAAAGAGTCTTGCTCTGTCTGTCTTACTCTGTCGCCCAGGCTGGAGTGCAGTGGTGCAATCTCAGCTCACTGCAAGCTCCGCCTCCCAGAGCTTCACACCATTCTCCTGCCTCAGCCTCCCAAGTAGCTGGGACTACAGGCGCCTGCCACCTGGCTAATTTTGTTTTTGTATTTTTAGTAGAGACGGTGTTGTACCATATTAGCCAGGATGGCGTTGATCTCCTGACCTCATGATCCACCCACCTTGGCCTCCCAAAGTGCTGGGATTACAGGCGTGAGCCACTCCACCCAACCAGGAAGAGAAAATTTCTTAAGGGACAATTGAATGACAAGTTGAAGTGCTTGGCATACATTTGCTCAAATGTTATCCCCTTTTGTTTCTTTTTGTGTGGCCTTAGTCATAATTTAAGATTTGACCTTGGATCTAGACTGAAGTAACCATTTTGTACTTCATATGAACTGAGGAACTGGTTTCAAATAGCGATGACAGTCTTCTGTTTTTTTGTTTTGTTTTTTTTTTTTTTTTTGGTGACAGAGTCTCCCTCTGTCTCCCAGGCTGGAGTGTAGTGGTGTGATCTCGGCTCACTGCAGCCTCCGTCTCTCAGGTTCAAGTGATTCTCCTGCCTTAGCCTCCTAAGTAGCTGGGACTACAGGTGTGTGTCACCACGCCGAGCTAATTTTTTTTGTATTTTTAGTAGAGACGGGGTTTCACCATGTTAGCCAGGATGGTCTTGGTCTCCTGACCTCGTGATTCGCCTGCCTCGGCCTCCCAGAGTGCTGGGATTACAGGCGTGAGCCACCATGCCTGGCCTAATTTTTCCACTTATAGTAGAGTTGGGGTTTCACCCTGTTGGCCAGGCTGGTCTCTAACTCCTGATCTCAAGTGATCCACCCGCCTTGGCCTCCCCAAGTGCTGGGTTTACAAGTGTGAGCCACTGTGCCTGGCCGAGAACAGTCTTTTCAACTGTCTTGAAGACTAGCCATTTTCTGGGGTTCTAAGGGGTGAGAGAGGAAATCTGGCTTACTGCTGTTTGATGGAGTCACAGTCTAGGTTAATTTTAGTTCAAGGGATGCCTTCAGGGAATTTGGCCGGACTTGGAAGCAGAAGAAAACAGTTCATGGATTTAGACTTCTGCCTGCTGAGTCTTTGGGTTCTTTCCAGAGCCGGAGCTCAGAACTGAGGCTGAGGTCCTAGTGCAGTGCCTCATGAACCAGGGCTGCTAATGGCCTGCATTTGATTTCTAAGTGAATAGATGACAGTTTCTGCTGAGGGTTTATTGGTAGATCCTGACAGTCTAGCTTTTTCCTGTCTTCTTTCCTATTTCTAGCTGCCAATTTGTGGTGTCTGAAGACCAAGACTACACAGCTCATTTTGCTGATCCTGATACATTAGTTAACTGGGACTTTGTGGAACAAGTGGTGAGTAGCTTAGCCAAGCCCATAAGCTATGAATGGGAGCACTAAATAAAGGCACTGTGGTGATGCAGCAGCTGTTGGCTGTGTTCACTGCTTGATACCCTTTTCTGCCTGGGCTTTCTATAGATGTTTCCCAGAGGTCAGTTCCTGGTTCTTCCTGGAGTCCATTTTGTGACTAATTGGCTCTGGCCTGTAGGGATGGTGTATGAAAGGCTGTGATCTGAAGATGTGTAAGCTAGGAAGTAGTAACCCCTTACCCTCCTGACCTGGGTTGGGCTCATTACAGGGCCACTGCTTCATTGGCAGCCATTCGTAGCAATCACTATCAAAGTAGGCCTCAGCCTTGTGGCAGGTAGGCACATGAATGAGCCACACAGTTGTACTTTTCTTTTTTGAGACAGAGTCTCACTCTTTTGCCCAGGCCGGAGTACAGTGGCGTGATCTTGGCTCACTGCAACCTCTGCCTGCAGGGTTCGAGCAATTCTCGTGCCTCAGCCTCCTAAGGAGCTGGGATTACAGGCGCCTGCCAGTATGGCCGGCTAATTTTTGTAGTTTTAGTAGAGATGGGATTTCACCTTGTTGGCCAGGCTGGTTTTGAACTCCTGACTGCAAGTGATCCACCCATCTTGGCCTCCCAAAGTGTTGGGGTTACAGGCATGAGCCACTCCATCTGGCCCAGTTGTACTTTTTTTTTTTTGAGATGGAGTTTTGCTCTTGTTGCCCAGGCTGGAGTACAGTGGTGCCATCTTGGCTCACTGCAACCTCTGCCTGCCAGGTTCAAGCGATTCTCCTGCCTCAGCCTCCCGAGTAACTGGGACTACAAGCATGTACCACCACTCCCGGCTAATCTTTTTTTTTTTTTTTTTAGTAGAGATGGGGTTTCTTCATGTTGGTCAGGCTGGTCTTGAATTCCTTACCTCAGGTGATCCTCCCGACTCGGCCTCCCAAAGCGGTGGGATTACAGGCATGAGCCATTGTGCCTGGCCTCTTTTTCTTTTTTTTTTTTTTTTTTGAGACAGTCTTGCTCTAGCGCCCCAGCTGGAGTGCAGTGGCGCGATGTTGGCTCACTGTAACCTCCACCTCTTGGGTTCAAGCAATTCTCATGCCTCAGCCTCCTGAGTAGCTGGGATTACAGGCGTGCAACACTATGCCTGGCTCATTTTTGTATTTTCATTAGAGACGGTGTTCCACCGTGTTGTCCAGGCTTGTCTCAAACTCCCAGCTTCAAGTGATTGACCTGTCTCGGCCTCCCAAAGTGTTGGGATTACAGGCGTGAGCCACCACGCCCAGCTTCAGTTGCACTTTCAAAGCCACTGATGTGTTTTCTACTGAAGTTATAAACTCTAGGTATCCCCTTGTTGGTCCTAGTAGGGTATCTGTTGAAGAAGAATAATTTCAAAATGTTGGGCACTTTTTCTTTATGAGCAGGGGCTTTTGACCTTAAAGCTTGAACTCCTGCCAGGGGTGGTGGCTCACGCCTGTAATCCCAGCACTTTGGGAGGCCGAGGTGGGCGGATCATGGGGTCAGGAGATCGAGACCATCCTGGCCAACATGGTGAAACCCCGTCTCTACTAAAAATAAAAAAATTAGCGGGGCGCGGTGGCGGGCGCCTGTAGTCCCAGCTACTCGGGAGGCTGAGGCAGGAGAATGGCGTGAACCCGGGAGATGGAGCTTGCAGTAAGCTGACATCGCGTCACTGCACTCCAGCCTAGGCGACAGAGTGAGACTCCGTCTCAAAAAAAAAAAAAGCTTGAACTCTCACTACTGTGAAAATGTATAAAATCATCTGAGAATGACATTAGAAAGGATAAAAACTTAAGTTTTATTTAAAAAAAAAATTAGTCACATAAAGTGAAGTCTTTAATGCGTTCTCTGTTGGAAATTCCTGGTAGATTACTTATAGACCCTTTTTAGGCCTTTATGCATATATACCATACATACTAAGTTTTTTTTATAAATGGGAATATAGTGATTTGTCATTTTTTTCTATTTAATGTAGAACCCTCAAAATACCTGTTGTGTATTAGTTTTATTTAACAGTTATTATGGTTTCCTTAATGCTTTGCTTAAAGAGCTATCATACAAAGCTGGGCGCGGTGGCTCATGCCTGTAATCCCAGCACTTTGGGAGGCCGAGGCGGGCAGATCACAAGGTCAGGAGATCGAGACCATCTTGGCTAACACGGTGAAACCCCGTCTCTACAAAAAATTAGAAAAAAATTAGCTGGGCATGGTGGCAGGCGCCTATAGTCCCAGCTACTGCAGAGGCTGAGGCAGGAGAATGGTGTGAACCAGGGAGATGGAGCGTCTCAAAAAAAAAAAGAAAAAACTATCATACATGTACCTACATTGTTAAACAATTTTAGGAAGATATGTTGAGTGTAAGGATGTACAGGGATAGAGATGAGAGAGATGGGGATGAGAGAGTAGAGAGGCCTATAACTTTAACAGTCCCTAATCAATTCTTCAAGCAGTGAACCTTCTGGTGGCATTTTGTTTCAGCGCATTTGTAGCCATGAAGTGCCATCTTGCCCAATATGCCTCTATCCACCTACTGCAGCCAAGATAACCCGTTGTGGACACATCTTCTGCTGGGCATGCATCCTGCACTATCTTTCCCTGAGTGAGAAGACGTGGAGTAAATGTCCCATCTGTTACAGTTCTGTGCATAAGAAGGATCTCAAGAGGTGAGATTGAGACATTTACTCAGTTAGATCCCAGTCTGTTCACTCCTTGCCCTGCTACATATAAGTGTCCATGTTTCAGTGTTGTTGCCACAGAGTCACATCAGTATGTTGTTGGTGATACCATTACGATGCAGCTGATGAAGAGGGAGAAAGGGGTGTTGGTGGCTTTGCCCAAATCCAAATGGATGAATGTAGACCATCCCATTCATCTAGGAGGTGAGTTCTTTCAATTTTGGGGACAAATAATCCTGGGTACATCCTTTAAGGTGATTGAATATATCTAAGTATCAGAAAGTTAAGTCTTTGGGCAAGGCACATCTAGCATGTTCAAATTAGTCATAGCATTCCAGTAAGTTAGGGTGGAGTTTGTAGAGAGTAGATTAATTATTGGTTTCAAGTTTGTTTAATATATACATCCTAATTTTTCATTTTACAAAGTTTTATTGCATAGTGTCTTTCACTGTGCCCAGTTTTAGGGGCTCTGTAGTCAGCCAGTCTTGGTGCCTGTCATCAAGACACTCAGTAGTCCGATAGAAGAGACAGACTGGTAGACTGGCCATTAGGATAAAGAGTGTGATAAGTGCTCACAATGAATGCCAGAGATGTGTTCCTTGTGTTTGATGCAGAAATGAACATTTGATTAAAATAGCATTTCAGTCTCTGGGGAAAAGATAGATTTCTCAATAAATGGTATTGAAACAATTGATTCTCCCTAAGGAAAAAATAAAATTAGATTCCTATTTCATACCATTCATGAAATTAATTCCAGATAGATTGAAGAAGTAAATGTAAAAAATCCAAAAGTTTTAACCCTTTTATTTAAAAGAAAATATAGGATAATTTCTTTATAAATCCTCAGATGTGCATCTGTCTAAAGGATTGTGTGTTCTCATTTGGGTGGTAAATATGTGTGTGTAATATTTTTTCCTAGTGATTTTGACTGTTTAAATGTTTAACAACTGAAAACATTAAAAATGTGTATTAATTTAAAAAAATCCTCAGATATGGGTGGGTTTTTGAACCAGGCTGAAATGATAGATGCTATAAAAGATTGATAAATTTTATTTTTATTTATTTATATATATATATATATATATATATATAAAGTGGTTTTCTTGGTCTTTGAGGCAGAGTCTGGCTCTGTCACCCAGGCTGGAGTGCAGTGGCATGATCTTGGCTCACTGCAACCTCCGCCTCCCGGGTTCAAGTGATTCTCGTGCCTCAGCCTCCCGAGTAGCTGGGACTACAGGTGCCTGCCACCACGCCCGGCTGATTTTTTTTGTATTTTTAATAGAGACGGGGTTTCACCATGTTGGCAGGCTAGTCTCGAACTCCCGAGCTCAGGTGATCCGCCTGCCTTACCTCCCAAAGTGCTGGGATTACAGGTGTGAGCCCCTGTGCCTGACCAAGAAAACCACTTTTAGTGTTCACAGAATTTTCGTTAATGAACATACCGTCATGTCATTAACCCTTTTTTTGAGATGGAGTCTCACTTTGTTGCCCGGGCTGGAGTGCAGTGGCAATAATTACTTTTAATTAATTTAATTCATTAAAATAATTAAAATTAATTACTTTAAATTAATTTAAATTTTAATTTAAAATTATATTTTTTAATTTTAAAAAATTAACTGGGCATGGTGGTATAGTTAATTTTTTATTTTTATTTTTAGCAGAGATGAGGTCTTGCTATGTTGATAGGCTGGTCTTGAACTACTCTTTTTTTTTTTTTTTTGAGACAGAATCTCGCTCTGTTGCCCAGGCTGGAGTACAGTGGTGTGATCTCGGCTCACTGCAACCTCCACCTCCTGGGTTCAAACGATTTTCCTGCCTCAGCTTCCTGAGTAGCTGGGATTACAGGCACCTGCCACCATGCCCGGCTAATTTTTGTTTTTGTTTTTTTTTGTGTGTTTGCTTTTTTTGTTTTTATTTTTGTTTTGAGATGGAGTCTCACTCTGTTGCCAGGCTGGAGTGCAGTGGTGCAATCCCAGCTCACTGCAATCTCCGCCTCCCAGGTTCAAGAGATTTCCTGCCTCAGCCTCCTGAGTAGCTGAGATTACAGGCACGTGCCACTACGCCTGGCTAATTTTTGTATTTTTAGTAGAGATGGGGTTTCACAATGTTGGCCAGCATGGTCTCGATCTCTTGATCTTGTGATCCGCCCACCTCAGCCTCCCAAAGTGCTGGGATTACAGGCGTGAGCCACCACACCCAGCTGGCTTGGTCTTAAACTTCTAAACTCAAGCAGTCTTCCTGTCTTGGCCTCCCAAAGTACTGGGATTATAGGTGTGAGCCACTGCGCTGGTCCACCGTTTCTTTATTCTTTATTGTTGGTTTTACTGGTTGGTTTTGAGCTTTTCTTTTTCTTTTTCTTTCTTTTTCTTTTTTTTTTGAGACAGAGTTTCACTTTTGTCACCCAAGCTGGAATGCAGTCGCATGATCTTGGCTCACTGCGACCTCTGCCTCCTGGGTTCAAGCGATTCTCCTACCTCAGCCTCCCGAGCAGCTGGGATTACAGGCATGCACCACCATGCCCAACTAATTTTTTTGTGTCTTTAGTAGAGATGGGGTTTCACCATGTTGGTCAGGCTGGTCTCGAACTCCTGATCTCAAGTGATCCACCCACCTCGACCTCCCAAAGTGCTGGAATTACAGGTGTGAGCCACGGTGCCTGGGTGGTTTGAGCTTTTGTGATATTACATACAATGCTGTAATAATAAACGTGTGACTAAAGTTCTGACTACATCTCTAGGTTTCTTAGATTTCTTAAGAGCAGAGCTACAGATCTTATTTTAAGACCATTGTTAAATTATTTTCTAGGAAATCATGCTAAATTACCCCATTTTCACCCCAGAGAAAATGCTGTATTTGAAAATTCCTATTTAGCTACACCGTCATGAGCTTTGAGTGTTGCATTTCTTTGATCTTGCTGGCATTCTTATAGATGAACAGCACAGCCAGTACTCCAAGTTGCTGCTGGCCTCTAAGGAGCAGGTGCTGCACCGGGTAGTTCTGGAGGAGAAAGTAGCACTAGAGCAGCAGCTGGCAGAGGAGAAGCACACTCCCGAGTCCTGCTTTATTGAGGCAGCTATCCAGGAGCTCAAGGTGAGAGGATGCATTGGAGATGCTAAACCTTTTCACTCTTTTGGCGGTCTCTGGTGAAAACCAGAAATGCTAAACCTTTTCACTCTGTCAGGGGTGAGTTGATGGACGCTGGGGGTTAAGTTAGTTCTATTCCACGTTTAAGACAATAAGCAGAGAATGGCTTAAAAAAGCCAATTTGTTTTGGGCTTTGTTTGATGACAGTAGAGAAGGTTTAACCTAGGGCTTTTAAAGCTCTTTCTAGAGCTGAAAGGAGCAAGTCAAAATGATTTTATAACTAATTGTGACAGTGGAGTTTTTTAGATTAGCTATGTTCTTAAAGCAAGTTAGAGCTTTTTGTTTCCTGGGAAAATACTTAAGATTCTATTCTAGAGGTGTTTTGGGAGACATTGTAGAGAAAGTATTATGGCCTGCCCAGTATGCCTTAGGAGTACCTGAAATGGCAAGAATTACACAAGAATAGAATTCCCTGGGTCTTGTATCTTCCACAACAGGGATTCTGAAGCATCACAACCACCGGTGGTTAGGCCCCACCTTGAGATACTGATTGCATAGGTTAAGCTCAGTAGGCTCAGTAATTTGCATGTAACAAGTTCTAGGGTGATTCTGATGGCTGTTCATCCCCAGACCACACTCCTGGAACCACTGATCTAGCTTAGAGCAATAAAAGCCCATATTTATTGAGTGATCAGCATTTGATAGGACGTGTGCTATACACATTTATCTCACTTAAGCTTCTAGTGTGGTAGATAGAACTATCCCCTTTCATGGATGAGGAAACGGAATCCTGGGTTGGGTAATTTGCTAGTAAGGGATGCAGCTGGTATTTGAATTCCCTTCTCCCTGACTCCCAAGGGCTTCTTGGGTAGAGTCCTGTATATTTAACTTTTGCTTTCTTCTTGTAATACATTGCAGCCATATTTGTTCAAATGCCATTACAGACATAAGAAAGGCTACATAGAATTAGAGCTGTCCAGGCTGAGGTAGAGTTAGCTAAACCCTTCCTACTACTCTGGACCTCTGTCTGAGCATAGTTTTTAAAAACTAGGTTAGTTTCATGTTCTTAGATTTCTGTTCTGGAAGTTTTTTGTATAGTGTTGTTAGTGTCAGATTCTCTTTTATTTATTTATTTTTAACTTTTAAGTTCCGGGGTACAAATGCAGGTTGTTACATAGGTAAACCTGTGTCATGGGGGTTTGTTATACAGATTTTCACCCAGGTATTAAGCTTAGTACCCATTAGTTATTTTTCCTGATCCCCTCCCTCCTCCCACTCTCCACCCTCTGATAGGCCTCAGTGTGTGTTCCCCTCTATGTGTCCATGTTTTCTCATCATTTAGCTCCCACTTAGAAGTGAGAACATGCGTGCGATATTTGGTTTTTCTTTTTTTTTTTGAGACAGAGTTTCGCTCTCGTTGCCCAGGCTGGAGTGCAGTGGCATGATCTCGGCTCATCACAACCTCTGCCTCCCAGGTTCAAGTGATTCTCCTGCCTCAGCCTCCTGAGTGGCAGGAATTACAGGCATGCCCCACCGTGCCTGGGTTATTTTGTATTTTTAGTAGAGATGGGGTTTCTCCATGTTGGTCAGGGTGGTCTTGAACTCCCACCCTCAGGTTATCCGCCCACCTCAGCCTCCCAAAGTGCTGGGATTACAGGCATGAGCCACCACACCCGGCCGTATGTGTCTTTACAGTAGAATGATTTATATTCCTTTGGCTATATACCCAGTAATAGGATTGCTGGGTGAAATTGTATTTCTGTCTTTAGGTCTTTGAGGAATCACCACACTGTCTTCCACAATGGCTGAACTAATTTACACTCCCCAGTGTCAGATTCTAAGCAGATTGCAATCCTTAGTGGGTATTGCATGCGTTTTGCTTCCTGTTTCCCTCAAAGTTGAGATATTTAAGCACCTAACTCCTTCCCATTGGGTCTTATTGCCTTTTAACTTTTCGTCCTGTTGAGAGGCCATTCTAAGCCTTTGCCCTTCAAGCTAAGTGTGTTTCTGGAAACTTAACCTTCTCTGGTGTTCTCTCTGGTCACGTTAGACTCGGGAAGAGGCTCTGTCGGGATTGGCTGGAAGCAGAGGGGAGGTCACTGGTGTTGTGGCTGCTCTGGAACAACTGGTGCTGATGGCTCCCTTGGCGAAGGACTCTGTTTTTCAACCCAGGAAGGTTAGTGTGTTCCTGTTACTAAGTGGCTGCCATTCCTCAAATGCTGCCATTGAGCTGGTAGGCATTACTGTGAGATCTTAACCTTCTCAAGAGAAGAGGGGACAAATGAGTATTTTCTGTATGCTTGTTATTAGTTCTTTCCCCGGGGTGTTAAATCAGTGAACACGACAGCCAAGATAAGCATCTAGGGAGCTTGGCTTTTAGGCCTACATTTGCCACATTGCTTTCGGAAAGCAAGAGATATACTTTCTGTTGACCTAGAGTTTGCTGCAACAGGGTGTGCTGGAGTATCTGTCTGCCTTCGATGAAGAAACCACGGAAGTTTGTTCTCTGGACACTCCTTCTAGACCTCTTGCTCTCCCTCTGGTAGAAGAGGAGGAAGCAGTGTCTGAACCAGAGGCTGAGGGGTTGCCAGAGGCCTGTGATGACTTGGAGTTAGCAGATGACAATCTTAAAGAGGGGACCATTTGCACTGAGTCCAGCCAGCGGGAACCCATCACCAAGTCAGGCTTCACATGCCTCAGCAGCTCTCCTTGTTACTACTTTTACCAAGGTGAGGGTGCCTGAAGAGAGGGCTGGGTTGCCACAGAGGTGTTTCAGAGGTGACCCAGTGCTCTAAGCAGAGGAGCGCCACTAGCTCCTGTGGCTTGGGTGGCTTGAGCCCTTGGGCATGGGGAGGGGTGGGGAGCCTTCTGGGGACTGGCCAAGACTGGTGTGTGATAGAGCCCCTTGTCCTCAGCGGAAGATGGGCAGCACATGTTCCTGCACCCTGTGAATGTGCGCTGCCTCGTGCGGGAGTACGGCAGCCTGGAGAGGAGCCCCGAGAAGATCTCAGCAACTGTGGTGGAGATTGCTGGCTACTCCATGTCTGAGGTGAGGCCTTCCTGTAGAAATGGAGGGTTGGGCAGCAGTATTCACCTAATCTCTTTGAGGTAGGCCGAGCCATCCTAAGTTCACAAACCTTCAAGGCCTTTAGTTCTTGTATTTTTAGTCTGTCAGTGATATTGCTGTGAATTCTTTGTAAGTGAAGTGTCCCCTCAGCATGCCAGGGTTCTGTTAAATCAGTTAGTGCTGTTCCCTGCTTCTCTGGTTCATTGATTGTAGTTTGGGGATGTAGATATTTCTTCCTTTTATTCAAGATGGAGTTTATTTGTGTTTCTTTTCCTCCTTATTGCTTGGAAGAAATGTCACAAATTTGTTGTAAGATTTAAAATTAGACTCTGAGTACTATAAATTTTTCATCAAACAATATGCAGAAAAAGAATAGAAATGAAAATAAATGGGCTGGATATGGTAGCTCACACCTGTAATCCCAGCACTTTTGGGAGGCCTACTCAGGCAGATTGCTTGAGGCTAGGAGTTTCAGACCAGCCAGGGCATTTCTACAAAAAATACAAAAAAAATTAGCTGGGTGCGATGATGTGCACCTGTAGTCCCAGCTCCTCAGGAGGCTAAGGCAGAAGGATCACCTGAGCCGGGGAGATCAAGTCTGCAGTGAGCCGGCCTGGGCGACGGAGCAAGACCATGTCTCAGAAAAAAAAAAAAAAAGAAAAAATTGGGCTTCATTTTTTACTATTTCAGGCCAAGTGTCTTTCAATAGGGAGATCTGCTTTATCTTCCTTCCCAGTTATTCTGTCAGTGGTTCTCAGGTTTTTTCTGTTCTGTTTTTCTGCCAACAAATAACTTTTTATCTTCTGTGTTCGTCCCCCTCAGCTGTGGGCCCTTGAAAAATCAGAAACAGTTGATGGGCTTTAGATTATTTGTTGCCGGACTCAGTTCACTCCTTTGCAGTACAAACCAAAAATAACTGGATTTGGTTGCTTATTCCACCTTGCTGTAGGTTGACAGTTTCTCTTTGGCTTTTCAAAATGAGGATGATTGAGCACTACTGTTTCCAGCCCCAGTGCTGGCTGTATTATGTATATATTGTTGGATATCGGGGTTAGGACCCCCTGCTTTCAGTTAGGCTTTCTTTTGTTGAGTATTGGTCCTTTTTCCAATGTAGGATGTTCGACAGCGTCACAGATATCTCTCTCACTTGCCACTCACCTGTGAGTTCAGCATCTGTGAACTGGCTTTGCAACCTCCTGTGGTCTCTAAGGAAACCCTAGAGATGTTCTCAGGTGAGAATGCCCCTGCTCTGCTTCTCTTTATAGTAGGGTTCAGGGATTCTTGTGGCTAGAAACCCAGTGGGGGAGGAAACTTATGGAACTGTATCATGAGTCTTAGTACCTCCTAAACACTTCATCTGTTCATCTAGTCCAGCTGGGCCTACTGGTGTGGGCCTAGCTGCAAATACTGGGAGGAGGTAATGACCAGGTTGTCCTGGGTCTACCTCTTTACAACTTGACCAATCCGCAGATGACATTGAGAAGAGGAAACGTCAGCGCCAAAAGAAGGCTCGGGAGGAACGCCGCCGAGAGCGCAGGATTGAGATAGAGGAGAACAAGAAACAGGGCAAGTGTAAGTTCAGGAACTTTAATCTTTGACTAGTACTGCTGTACATCATTGTATGGAACTCTGTGTCTGGGACCCAGGACCAGAACTTAGCCACTTGTTTTCTTCAGCTTTTAATTGTGAATCATGAGAGCACCTCCTTAATAGGCTTGCTTGCAAATATAATGAGTTAATATGGGTCAAAGTGCCTAGCACATAGTAAGGATTAAGGTGAAATTCAGCCTTGGTAATAGTGGGTGATATAAACCTGTTCCAGAGATGGGAATTGGGGCTTCGCTAAGAATGCTGGGGGCCATCGTTCCCCGTGCTCTCTGGATCACTGACCTGACCTCTGACTCTTTATGAAAGGGGACAGCTATACACAGCAAGTCTGCCAGGTGGGTCTGATAAGATGGAAACTTTGATAGACTAGGAAGTACAGGAAGTTGGATTTAAGAGATCTTTCGTAGCAGTAAGCGCACAGCCTTTTGATCTGGTTCTCCAAAATAAGTTTCATTGAATCCAGGGTATTAGTGTAACATGAGGTCCCATTATCCACTAGAAACAAGGAATTGAGTCCTTGGTCTAGAAAAGGACTTCGGTGTTTTGACTCTATATGGCATGGAAACATATGTTTTATATCTCAAGTGGGGTATGTGTATACTTGGGGTCCCAACACTGTGTAGGTGTTTGGCACATGTCCTGAACTTTGAGAAGACTGATATTTCAGGAATAGGATTTTTCGTTTTAACCTTTTTATTATGGAAATATCAAGACAAGTAGAACAGTGTAATTAACCCTCGTGTTTGTTACCCAGCCTCAATTATGAATAGTTAGAACAAGGTTAACTATATTAAACAAAGACATTATAGAAGGACAGTTATTGTAAATTTGGGTTTTAGCTTCTGTCTGCATCCTCTAGACCTTTGGGGGTACGCATGTATGATGTCCTCAACTGTTGGAAACTATTTGAAAAATTCAGGCCAGGTGTGGTGGCTCACGTCTGTAATCCCAACACTTTGGGAGGCCAAGGTGGGCAGATCACTTGAGCTCAGGAGTTCAAGACCAGGCTGGGCAACATGGTGAAACCCCATCTCTTTAAAAATTCAAAAAATTAGCTGGGTGTGGTGGCACGTGCGTGTGATCCCGGCTACTCAGGAGGCTGAGGTGGGAGGATTGCTTGAGCCTGGGAGGCAGAGGATGCAGTGAGCAGAGATCGTACCACTACACTCCAGCCTGGGTGACAGAGTGAGACCCCATCTCAAAAAAAAAAAAAAAAAAAATTTGAAGAGTTCTGTGAATGGGTTTACAAGGGTTATCTTTCCTTTGCAGACCCAGAAGTCCACATTCCCCTCGAGAATCTACAGCAGTTTCCTGCCTTCAATTCTTATACCTGCTCCTCTGATTCTGCTTTGGGTCCCACCAGCACCGAGGGCCATGGGGCCCTCTCCCTTTCTCCTCTCAGCAGAAGTCCAGGTTCCCATGCAGGTAAACAGGTGAAATTTAATGAATTCACTCATCAGCTAGACCTTATGCAAAGCTTTGGTGTCTGAGTTTACAACCCCGGCCCACTCAGCATGGTGTGGACTTCAGGGGCATAACCTTACTTTGGTAGTCCTGAGGTACATCAAATTCTTAACATTTATTCATCCTTCTCACTTGCTATACTGACTGCTTTACCCTGTCAGCTTCTAAGCACCTCAAGGAGCTCTTTAGGCAGGATAGTTGAACCTGGATTCTGCCCTTTGACCCACCTGTTTTTGTTTCTAGTTTTTATGTTTGAGATACTCCCCTGTATGCCTAAACATCTTTGTACATGTCTCTTTATTGTAGCATCGTTTTAATAGCTCAAAAAAAAAAAAAAAAACAGTTTAGAAAGCCTACCAATAAGAAAATGACTAAATTATAGTATTTATACTGTAAAATATTTCACACCAGAAGACTGGGCACGGTGGCTCATGCCTGTAATCCCAGCACTTTGGGAGGCCAAGGCGGGTGGATCACGAGGTCAGGAATTCAAGACCAGCCTGACCAACACGGTGAAACCCTGTCTCTACTGAAAATACAAAAATTAGCTGGGCATGGTGGCAGGCGCCTGTAGTCC
This sequence comes from Hylobates moloch, assembly GCF_009828535.3. Taxonomy (NCBI): domain Eukaryota; kingdom Metazoa; phylum Chordata; class Mammalia; order Primates; family Hylobatidae; genus Hylobates; species Hylobates moloch. The sequence goes on along the minus strand of NW_026652287.1, from coordinate 12,274,775 downwards.
CAGCTACTTGGGAGGCTGAGGCAACAGAATTGCTTGAACCTGGGAGGCGGAGGTCGCAGTGAGACGAGGTTGTGCCACTGGACTCCAGCCTGGGCAACAGAGTGAGACTTTGTCTCTCAAAAAAAAAAAAAAAAAAAAAAAAAAATTCACACCTGTTAAAGCAGGGAATATAGTTCTTCTATTCACATACTAATGGGAAGATAAAACTAATTTGTAGAACAAAAATAAATGTTTGTGGGTTTAAAAAAACACCACCACCACCACAAAACTAAAGCATTTCATTATGGGTTTTTTTTTTGAGATGGAGTCTAGCTCTGTCACCCAGGCTGGAATGCACTGGTACAATCTCAGCTAACTGCAACCTCTGCCTCCCGGGTTCAAGCGATTCTCCTGCCTCAGCCTCATGAGTAGCTGGGATTACAGGTGTGCGTCACCATGCCTGGCTAATTTTTGTATTTTTAGTAGAGATAGCGTCTCTCCACGTTGGTCAGGCTGATCTCGAACTCCTGGCCTCAAGTGTTCTGCCTGCCTCAACCTCCCAAAGTGCTGGGATTGCAGGTGGGAGCTGCTGTGCCCAGCCTGTTTGTTTTTAAGAGAGAGGGTCTTGCTCAGTGCTGTGGTGCAATCGTAGCTCACTGTAGTCTTGAACTCCTGGGCTCAAGTGATCTCCTGCCTGAGCCTCCCAGAGTGCTGGGATTGCAGGTGTGAACCACTGCACCTGGCCAAGAGAGATACTTTTTGATGCTTACGACTGATTTCTCAGGCATTCTTGTTTTGTTTTGTTTCGTTTTAGACAGAGTTTCGCTCTTGTTGCCCAGGCTGGAGTGCAATGGTGCAATCTTGGCTTACTGCAACCTCCACCTCCTGGGTTCAAGCGATTCTCCTGCCTCAGCCTCCAAGTAGCTGGGATTACAGGCATGCGCCACCACGCCTGGCTAATTTTGTATATTTAGTAGAGACAGGGTTTCTCCATGTTGGTCAGGCTAGTCTCTAACTCCCGACCTCAGGTGATCCGCCAGCAGACCTCAGGTGATCCGCCGACCTCAGGTAATCCACCTGCCTTGGCCTCCCAAAGTCCTGGGATTACAGGCGTGAACCACCGTGCCTGGCCTCTGTCGGGCATTCTTAAAGTGTCCATCATTGGAATATTTAAAACTTTTGGTGACCATTTTGTTCATATGCATATCATTTTGCAGATTAGGAACCTGTGGCTGAGGCAGGTACTTAGTGGCAAGAACTGGGATTAGAACCTGGTTCTTGAGGACTGCACTACTGTGACGCTCTTCTGTTTAACTGAAAAAGGAGCACACGAAGGACTATGGCAGATCATTAAATACATTATTTGTGATACGCTTTTTTTTTTTTTTGAGACAGGGTCTCACTCTGTCGCCCAAGCTGGAGTACAGTGGCACAATCTCGGCTCACTGCAACCTCTGCATCCCAGGTTGAAGCAATTCTTGTGCCTCAGCCTCCCGAGTAGCTGGGATTACAGGCATGCACCACCATACCCTGCTAATTTTTGTATTTTTAGTAGAGATGGGGTTTCGCCATGTTGGCCAGGTTGGTTTCAAACTCATGGCCTCAAGTGATCCGCCTGCCTCGGCCTCCCAATGTGCTGGGATTACAGGCCTGAGCCACTGTGCCCAGCCTATCTGTGATACCAAGATTGTGTTTTCACATAGTGTCTTTTCTGAAAGCTGCTTTTTGTTTTGTTTTGTTTTGGACGGAGTCTCACTCTGTCGCCCAGGCTGGAGTGCAGTGGTGCAATTTTGGCTCACTGCAACCTCCCCCTCGAGGGTTCAAGCGATTCTCCTGCCCCAGCCTCCCGAGTAGCTGGGACTACAGTGCGTGCCACCATGCCTGGCTAATTTTTTGTATTTTTAGTAGAGATGGGGTTTCACCGTGTTAGCCAGGATGGTCTCGATCTCCTGACCTTGTGATCTGCCTGCCTCGGCCTCCCAAAGTGCTGGGATTACAGGCGTGAGCCACACCCAGCCTTTTTTTTTTTTTTTTTTAAGAGTTTTGCTCTATCACCCAGGCTGGAGCACAGTGGCATGATCTCGGTTCACTGCAGCCTCCACTCCCCAGGTTCAAGTGATTCTCCTGCCTCAGCCTCCCAAGTAGCTGAGATTACAGGTGCCCGCCACCATGCCCAGCAAATTTTGTATTTTTAGTAGGGATAGGGTTTTGCCATGTTGGTCAGCCTGGTCTCGAACTCCTGACCTCAGGTGATCCACCCACCTCAGCCTCCCAAAGTGCTGAGATTATAGCGTGAGCCACCGCACCTGGCTTTTCTGAAAGTTTAAGCTTTTAATGTATTTAAACAAGAGCAATTGGTTGGACCTAGTAATAAGAGTGCTGACTGTGTGAGGGCCTGCTGCTGGGGGAGAGAATAGGGTCCCTCTCGTCCAGCACTGTTCAGGGCAGTGGATAGACTGATCTGTGGGAAGTGTTCAGCTCTAGTCAGAAAGGATAGAGAAGTGTATTACCTAGGGAGTATCGGGGAAAAGTTTGCATCATCGTGCTGGATCTTGTTGTGTCTTGGATTCTAATTGGATACTCCCAGGTCATAGTGTCTACTATCGGGAATGTAAAGGCTGAGCTGATTAAATTTTATCTTTTTCTTGGAGCTATTTCATCCTTGTAAAACCAGTCCCTGACAGTACCTATCCTTGAGAGCCAGCCTTTGTGGAAAGTGTAGCATTTCAAAAGCAAATACTTTTTCTTACAGTAGGAGTAGATTCTACCATGACTTCTAGAGTTACTGTAACCATGAAGCTTTTCCCTCTTCCTATACCGGTCACTGATTTCACTGGTGGTATTGTTGGCTTTTTAAGAACATGGGAGAGTTGAAAGTTGGATCAATGTTTGCTTTTTTTTTTTTTTTGAGGGGATGATTTGTAATTTTCCAGACCTGACTCAGGGCTCACTCATCTCTCTTGTTAAGGACATTCCTTGGAACGTGACGAATATAATCAGGTCTCTGGTTCCCTTTCAGACTTTCTGCTGACCCCTCTGTCACCCACTGCCAGTCAGGGCAGTCCCTCATTCTGCGTTGGGAGTCTGGAAGAAGACTCTCCCTTCCCTTCCTTTGCCCAGGTAAATCCTTTGCTTGTGAAGCAGCCCAGGGATATTTAACATGAACTCTGCTGCTCATTATTATGGGAACCTCCTCCAGGGATTGTTACCTCTCATTCTAATACGGCTGGACAAATTGAGTCATCTGATGGGTAGGAGGGAAGTTAACTGCCTGTCGGAGCTTTATGCAGCATGGAGTTGGCAGAGGGCAGATTATGTCATAGACGTCCCCTCTGTTGGAAAAGGAGAGACTTAACAGGCTAATGTTGCACTGACTAATAATCATGGGAGGCATTCTTAAGAGGAGAAAGCTCGTGGATTTATTTCTCAGATGTTACTGTAGACGTACCCAGGAAAGAGGCCAAGAATAGCTGAGGGAGAATCACTGTTTAGAATATTTTAAAAATCATTTGATACTTGTGTACTGGATACTATTGTAGGGGCTGGGGATACAGCATCAATTTTAACTGGTCTCTGGTTCTAGGACCTCTCATTCAGGTGGTATTTGTCTGTTACATAAAATAAGCCATTTCTCTTCACTTTGAGAGGGGAAGATTTCCTTGGTTATACTGCACCTAGCCAAAGCAGCTTCCTTGGAGCTGGGTGGGGGAACGATAGGCTAGTGAGGCTTGCTGTGAAACCACTTTGTTAATCTCTAAGATAACAAGCTAATACTCAGCATTCCTGCATTCAGATAAGTGAGGAAGATGGATGGACAGCTTGACATGTGCCCATGTAAGAAGTCCGTATAAACTTCTTTGAGGCTAGTGTAGAATCATTATCTTGACAGTTCTTTTTTTTATTTTTATTTTTATTTTTTTTGAGATGGAGTCTTGCTCTGTCCCCTAGGCTGGAGTTCTGTGGCACGATCTCGGCTTACTGCAAGCTCCGCCTCCCAGGTTCACGCCATTCTCCTGCCTCAGCCTCCCGAGTAGCTGGGATTACAGGCGTCTGCCACCACACCCGGCTAATTTTTTGTATTTTTAGTAGAGACAGGGTTTCACCATGTTAGCTAGGATGGTCTCAATCTCCTGACCTTGTGATCTGCCTGCCTCAGCCTCCCAAAGAGCTGGGATTACAGGTGTGAGCCACCACGCCCGGCCATTGACAGTTCTTTAGAGCAGTTGATATGGATCTTTCTTATGTAATTATAGTAGTTTGCACTGAGAAATAAGCAAGAATTGAGCTTTGGTAAGGAGGGTTCCGAAGTCAAGGAACATGAAATAATTGTGGGGTTGAGGTGAGAAGAGAGGGGGATCCTGAAAATTAACTGCTGGACTTCAGAGGTGATTAACAAGTGGCTCCCAGGAGTTATGCCAAATACTTAAGTTTTTTTTTTTTTTCTGAGATGAAGTCTTGCTCCTCTCCCTGAGGCTGGAGTGCAGTGGTGTGATCTTGGCTCACTGCAACCTCCACCTCCCAGGTTCAAGCGATTCTCCTGCCTCAGCCTCCCGAGTAGCTGGGGTTGGGTTACAGGCGCCTGTCACCATGCCTGGCTAATTTTTTTTTTTTTTTTTTTTGAGACGGAGTCTCGCTCTGTCGCCCAGGCTGGAGTGCAGTGGTGCAATCTCAGCTCACTGCAAGCTCCGCCTCCCAGGTTCACGCCATTCTCCTGCCTCAGCCTCTCTGAGTAGCTGGGACTACAGGCACCCGCCACCATGCCCGGCTAATTTTTTGTATTTTTAGTAGAGATGGGGTTTCACCATGGTCTCGATCTCCTGACCTCGTGATCCACCCGCCTCGGCCTCCCAAAGTGCTGGGATTACAAGCGTGAGCCACCGCGCCCGGCCTCCCGGCTAATTTTTGTATTTTTAGTAGAGACAGGGTTTTACCATGTTGGCCAGGCTGGTCTAGAACTCCTGACCTCAGGTAATCCACCTGCCTCGGCCTCCCAAAGTACTGGGATTACAGGCATGAACCACTGCGCCCCGCCGTTTTTTTTTTTTTTTTTTGAGGAGTCTCGCTCTTTCACCCAGGCTGGAGTGCAGTGGCGCGATCTCGGCTCACTGCAGGCTCCGCCCCCCGGGGTTCACGCCATTCTCCTGCCTCAGCCTCCCGAGTAGCTGGGACTACAGGCGCCCGCCACCTTGCCCGGCTAATTTTTTTGTATTTTTAGTAGAGACGGGGTTTCACCGTGTTAGCCAGGATGGTCTCGACCTCCTGATGTCGTGATCCGCCCGCCTCGGCCTCCCAAAGTGCTGGGATTACAGGCGTGAGCCACCGTGCCCGGCTTTTTTTTTTTTTTTTAACTAGGCTTTATTGCTATTGCTCTTTTCCTTTCAACTTTATTTTGAAAAACAGAGTTGAAAGAATAGTATTAGGAACACTTGCACTTTTGACCTAGATTCACTAATTGTTATTATTTTGCTGTTATATATTTGCTTTCTCTTTTTTCTGTATTGAAAAGAAGTTGCAGATATCATGAATGATACTTTACCACTAAGTACTTAGGAGATACATGCCAAAGAAAGTGGGATATTCGCCTATAGAACCACAATGATCACATTAGAGAAATTCCACTGCCACAATAATACCTAATATGGTGCATATTTATATCTCCCCATTTGTCTCAGTGTCCTTTATTTTCAACTCAGGGCAGAATCCCGTACTCCCTGCATTTAGTTGTCAAGTCTCCTTAGTGTCCTTTGATCTATAACCGTTCCTTTGCCCATATCCCCTCTTTTTTCTTTTCCCTTCCCTGGCCAGTTGTTTTATAGAATATCCTACAGTTTGGACTTGTATGATTTCTAATGAATGGATTCAGGTTAAACATTTAAACATTTTGGTAAGAATAAAACATAGGTGACATTTTGATTACCTTTTAAGAGTAAAACAATTCACATGTCAAACTATTTGGATACTGTCTCAGTCCATTTGTGTGACTATAAAAGATTACCCGAGGCCGAGTCATTAATCAAAAAAAAAAAAAAAAAGTTTATTTGGCTCATGACTGTGCTGGCTGGAGGACTGGGCATCTGGTGAGTGCCTCAGGCTGCTTCCACTCATGGTACACGAAGTGAAGGGGTCCCTGCTTGTGAAGAGATCACATGGCAAGAGAGGAAGCAAGGAGGGGAGGAGGTGCCAGGCTGTCTTAAACAACTGTGTTCCTGTGCCCAGTTTCAAAATAGCCTTCAGCCAAGCTATTGAAGCAGCCTTTGTGAAACTGGACACACCAGCTACTTCAGATCCCTTCTGTGGTAAGGGCAGAGGTTGGAGTGCCCAGGGCTGTCAAACACACATGTACTGCCATTCCCACTTGGATCCAGTGGCAGACATCACTCATCAGCTCTTTCAGGAATGAATGCAAGAATAGGTCTTCCATCCCCCAGGGAGGGCATTAATCTGTTCATGAGGGGTCCACTCCCATGACCCAAACACCTCCCATTAGGTCCCCACTTCCAACATTGGGGATCAGATTTTAACATGAGGCTTGGGAGGGTCAAACGTCTAAACCATAAGAGACCCAAACTCCTAGAGACAAAGGGAGAAGTTCACCAAAGTGGAACATAATGAAGAAAGGTTATTGAATGAAATCGGCATCTGCCAACACAAACTCATCTTGAGTAATAGGCATTCCTCACTTTGGAATATATGATTTAAGGACAAGGCATCCCTGCTTGAACCCCATGGGGTTTGTCTCTTGATATTTTTCCAGGAATAAAATGTTCCCTGCCTTTTAAGTGGCATATTTGCAGTTGGGGCTCATAGTGGCCTTCAGCAGTTACAAAGCTGGCCTTGGCCAAGTAGAATGAAAATTCCTCAGGGGCATGAGGATTGTTCTGATTTTATTGTCCTTGCAGGAATTTTACTGGCCTGTGGTTAGATCTGAAAGTTAATGATTAAGGAGCTATTGGAAAAGCAGACTAAAAGGTAGTCAGGGGCTGTTGAAGCAGTGTCAGGAGAGAGTTTAATTAGTTTTCATGGTTTTAGGTAACTGAAGTTTAGTAGCCATGTGGTTTAAAACTGGAGGGTACTTGGCTGAGCACGGTGTCTCATGCCTGTAATCCCAGCACTTTGGGAGGCCAAGACCTGAGGTCAGGAGTTCGAGACCAGCCTGACCAACATGGAGAAACCCCGTCTTTACTAAAAATACAAAAATTAGCCGGGCATGGTGGTGCATGCCTATAATCCCAGCTACTGAGGAGGATGAGGCAGGAGAATCAATTGAAGCTGGGAGGCAGAGGTTGCGGTAAGCCAAGATTTGTGCCATTGCACTCCGCCTGGGCAACAAGAGCGAAACTCCATCTCAAACAAAACAAAAAAAACTGGAGGGTACTAGGCCGGGCACAGTGGCTTACGCCTATAATCCCAGCACTTTGGGAGGCCAAGGTGAGTGGATTAACTGAGGTCAGGAGTTCAGGATCAGCCTGGCCAACATGGTGAAACCCCGTCTCTACTAAAAAAAAATCCAAAAATTAGCCAGGTGGGTGCCTGTAATCCCAGCTACTTGGGAGGCTGAGACAGAATTGCTTGAACCCGGGAGGCACAGGTCGCAGTGAGCCAATATTGTGCTATTGCACGCCAGCCTGGGCAACAAGAGCGAAACTGTCTAAAAAAAACTGGAGGGTACTACCCACTGCTTTCTCAGACAGATTGATGTTTTTAGGGGTCCCAAGAAGGGCAGAAAAACTTACCAGAAAGTCAGAATTCCCAATTTGAGGGTCTCAGTAAGAATCTCTTATGCCTTCTATGCAGTGTTCTTTATACCATTTCCTAAGGAACAAACAGCTTATGGTTTACTACCTTGTGGGTTTCATTGCCATTTCCATTAGCCGGGATATAGAGGACATGACTAGAACAGTGTGTTAAGGAGAGAAGTACCTGGAAAATATTTTCAAAGGTGATAGTTGGTTCTGTGCCTCTCTAGTCAGTCAAGGTAGGTCTGAAAAAGAAGTCGGACCAGCTACTTAAATTCTCTCCCCCACTTCTTTCCCACTTTGGCAGATGCTGAGGGTTGGAAAAGCAAAAGCAGATGTGTGGCCCAAAACTGCTCCAAAGAAAGGTGAGGATGGTCCGCTGGTGAAGGGGGAGTTTGGCTCCTTTCCATAAAAGGCTGTTTCTAGAAAAAGAGTTGTTTCTATAGTTTTAACACTAGTATTTTTTAGATGAGAACAGCTTAGTTCCTCCTGCCCCTGTGGACAGCGATGGGGAGAGTGATAATTCAGACCGTGTTCCTGTGCCCAGTTTTCAAAATTCCTTCAGCCAAGCTATTGAAGCAGCCTTCATGAAACTGGACACACCAGCTACTTCAGATCCCCTCTCTGGTAAGGGCAGAGGCTGGAGTGCCCAGGGTTGTCAAACATACTACACATGTACTGCCATTCCCGCCTCGATTCAGTGGCAGACATCACTAATTAGGCTCTTTCCCTTCTGAACCCTTCAGCACACTCTAGTGTCATTTAAATAATACTCCATTTGGTATGTCAGATAGGACCTATTTGCCACCCCAGAGTAATTGATGATGCCTGAAAGTGAAATTCTGAGGAACTCTTCCAAGATACAGTGGGGTGTACAACCTGTATCCTTTAGAATCTTGAGTTGGTACACGGTGGCTAATTAGATGGAGAAGTCAGTCTCAAAGCCTGTTGCACTCTGTTCGTGACTAGACAAGAATCACATATGTATGGTGTGCTATGTGCCTAGCACTGTGCTAATTTTATTCTCCCAACAACCACATTAAATGGGTGTACCTCACGTTACAGATGGGGAAACTGAGATCCAGGGGGGTAAAAGTGACTTGCCCAAAGACACCCACTTGGTGTATACCAAGACTGGTATTGGCATCTAGGGCAGTCTAATTCCAGAGCCTCCAATCCCTACTCTGTGACTCTCAGTAATGAAAACTGGCCAGGGGACAAGGGATGGCATTTTAAGTTAAGCTCTCTTTCTGTGTCTCCCTTTAGAAGAGAAAGGAGGAAAGAAAAGAAAAAAACAGAAACAGAAGCTCCTGTTCAGCACCTCAGTCGTCCACACCAAGTGACACTACTGGCCCAGGCTACCTTTTCCATCTGTTTTTTTTTGTTTTTGTTTTTTTCTCCCATGCTTTTGTTTGGCTGCTGTAATTTTTAAGTATTTGAGTTTGAACAGATTAGCTCTGGGGGGAGGGGGTTTCCACAATGAGGGGGAACCAAGAAAATTTTAAATACAGTGTATTTTCCAGCTTCCTTTCTTTACACCAAAATAAAGTATTGACACTCACAAGAGATCTCTTCCTACCAAGGTTTTTAGTTCATTGCCAGTTTAGTCTTTTTGACCCATGTGTAATCAATTTTTCTCAACCCAAAATAAGATTGAGTCCCTTTCAGATGCATTAGAGCAGTCCAGCCCAGAATGGCACACACTGCTCTGCTGTAGCATCATGTCAGGGCTTCCTGGGCTCAGCACACCTCTCAGTTTATCTTTTAAAAAAAACAGCTGAATCTTTACTACCTATTTAGTTCTCCTTGTTAAAGAAATGAGTGGGAATAAAATGGATTTAGGACACCCAGTTTGAATTGCAGTTTATTTTTTTTCTGACACATGGCCAGGCTGTGGTGCCAGCTTAATGGAGTAGGCTGTCCTTGGCACTTGCATGTGTGAAAGGAGGGTTTTGCCTCTTCTTGAGCATGGCTTGAGTTGGTAAGGAAAGCTGTAACTCACGAAGCCCTGAGACCTGCTACCCCTAAGATAGAGCTTGTTTTCAGTGACTGGCTTGAGTCATAGGAAGAGGAGTCTTGATACAGCTGCAGGAGAGCAGGGCCATCTGAAGCGGTAGCATTGCCACCATCTCCCTCTCATCTAGAGCAGTTTCCTTATGCCTTGGTTTGAGCTGAATTTGATGTGAATTCTTTTGCTGCTTAATAAAGTGACCTCTAGGTGCATTAGAATGCGAAGGCAAATAGTTGCAATAAATCACCTGCACAAGCAATGTAAGCTTTTTGTTTTGTTGAGTTCATTACAGGTAAGCTAGACAAGTTATTTCTTGAATAGGTTAACGTGACAGCTACTATGATATTGTGGGCTGTCTTTTTTGGTGTCAGGTTTAAATGGTTCTAGAGCTGGGCTTAGCTTTAACCTGCCATTTTAAAAGAAATCCTATCAGAAAATTTCTTGGATGGATGAGGGTGTTCTGGCCTCCAGATGAAGGGGGCATGTTGAAGCCAGAATCACCAGTATTTCTGTTAAATGTATATGGTACTTTCGGTCTCATCCATTGTATTATGGAGAAAACAGATCCCAGAAATGTCAGTAGGTAGCAGATCAAACCTGGATCACAAGTCTCCTGCCGTTCCTACTTCCTGTGAGTATGGCAGTCTGACTTGTCTTCAGGGTGGTAAGGCGCAATAAGGAAGAGCGGAACTACAAAAACTACCTTAAGTTCCTTAAGTGGGCAGCTGCTACATGACCATGCAGTAATGATGTCAGATGAGGCCAGCACCCCCATCCCCCACCCAACTGCAAAAGTTGCATTTTTTGTTTGAGACAGAGTCTCGCTCTAGCCCAGGCTGGAGTGCAGTGGTGCGATCTCGGCTCACTGCAAACTCCGTCTCCCGGGTTCACGCCATTCTCCTGCCTCAGCCTCCTGAGCAGCTGAGATTACAGGCACCTGCCACCATGCCCGGCTAATTTTTTGTATTTTTAGTGGAGACAGGGTTTCACCGTGTTAGGCAGGATGGTCTTGATCTGACCTCGTGATCCGCCCGCCTCAGCCTCCCAAAGTGCTGGGATTACAGGTGTGAGCCACCGCGCCCAGCCCAAAGTTGTATTTTTTAAGTTACTTGATTATTGGCAAGGAATCTGGTATCTGTAAGACTCTGTGGTTCAGTACTGAGATGGGCTAGAGATCTCTGCCAGTTCAGTTGCTGTGTCTCAACTAGTATTTCTATTCCAAATGACTTGGCTTGCTTAGGGCCCATCTTGGGGCCGGGGGTACAAAGCTTCAGGTAGAAGGCTAAGTATTGAAAATTTACGCCAGGCACAGTGGCTCACCCTTTAATCCCAGCACTTTGGGAGGCCGAGGCAGGCCGATCACTTGAGGCCAGGAGTTCAACGGCAGCCTAGCCAACATGGCAAAACCCCGTCTCTACTAAAAATACAAAAATTAGCCAGACGTGGTGCATGTCTGTAATCCCAGCTACTTGGAAGGCTGAGGTGGGAGAACTGCTTGAACCCAGGAGGCGGAGGTTGCAGTGAGCCGATACTGGGCCACTACACTCCAGCCTGGGTGATAGAGTGAGACTGTCTCAAAAAAAAAAAAGTTTAGTACCACATAGGGAGTCAGTCTTCCCACCAAGGCTAGGGATAGAGAACAGAGACTTGGCCAAGCATGGACTCCATAAGACCTTTTTGTAATATAAGTATGCTAAATGCCACGGAAACCAGATATATTTATTAAATCTACTCTTAGTCAAGCAATAAAGATGTCTACAGAATTCACAACCTGCAGCACTTCACCAGGGAATGCTAGGTAAAGGCAACTTCAGTTTAACTGAGTACTCCATTTCAAGTGGGTAATGTCCACTGGTTGGCAGCTATCCAGTTTGGAAAACGAAGATGCTGTTGCTACCCAGATTGTTCTGTTCAACAAGTGGGCCTGAAGCCTGAGCAGTGTAGTCAGCTGTGTGAGGAGCAGAGGTTCACTCCATTGCTTCTGCAGGCTCCTCACCTGACTCCTCCTCCTCCTCCTCTAGTAAGCAGCTTCTTGTCACAGACTTCTGGATAGCTTCCCGCTCTCCTGGAGAAGGCAGATAACAGGGATGAAAGATGTCTTTGGGAGTGATTTCTTCAGCTTAAGGTCAGTCACTGCTCAGTGGGCACTGGGCTAGTGTTGCTTACCTTCATCAGTGCAGTTCTGCAACAAGATCAACAGCTGTCTTCTGTTGTACTGAATTAGGAACTTCTGACATGTTCTTATTGTACCTGGCATGTGAGTTACTATGGTCAACAGCTTGTGAAAGGTCTTGACCTTACAGACTTTCAGAGGTAGGGGGAAGTGTCTTGTTAGCGGGACAGCAGGAAGACCCACCCACCAGTCTAGACTGAACTGTGAACGTGTCACCAGTTGAAAATCAGCCATACTACGTCACTCCTACCTCCCACATGTAACGTGTTGAAAAAGCATGGGTAACGGTGTCCTTTGTTCTCCAAGTACGTGATGAAGGGAAGAGCTGACCACACAAGCTGATAGAATTCTTTTCTGCATCGAAGTAGCACTATTCCAGTATAGGCATTGAGGTATCGAACTACAACAGGAAAAAAAAAACATTTTGGAAAACTTTTGCTGTGTGTGGTGGCTCACGCCTGTAATCCCAGCACTTTGGGAGGCTGAGGCAGGCAGATCACTTTTAAGTCAGGAGTTCGAGTCCAGCCTGGCCAACATGATGAAACCCCATCTCTACTAAAAATACAAAAATTAGCCAGGTGTGGTGGTGCACGCCTGTAATTCCAGCCACTCAGGAGGCTGAGGCATGAGAATCGCCTGAACCCAGGAGGCAGAGGCAGCAATGACCCCTGATCTTGCTGCTGCACTCCAGCAGCCTGGGCAACAGCGAGACTTCCTCGAAAAAAGGAAAACTTTGAAAACTGGAGTAACAGCCTACTATGTGCCAAAAGTATGTTGTAGGCAAGTGGCACGTAGGATCTATCAGCGAGTAAAAGAGAAAAGCCAAAACACCCACTGTGTTGCATACCACTCAGAACTGGTGAATGAATTTAGAATTTAAAATGCTTTCTAATTCACTAGTTAATTCAATAAATAGGAGCAGGTAGGAGGCGATCCATTTTAATTTAGGAAAAACCCCCACAAAACCCTTGCCTGAAAAACAGGCTGTTTTACTGCATTTGGGCTCTCTAATTCTTGTAGCAGTCAGCTCTGAGTCTCACCTGACTTAGGAGAGTTAAGCCTATCTGCATTTAACTCTCCAGAAGTCAATCTCAAGCAAGGTAAAAGACGGAACTAATTTTAAGTGGTGTGAAGGGCCCCTCTGTCCCAGCTCATCCTGTATTTACATATATTGACAATCATGTGTTCTGTACTTTACCAACTATTTAAGGGCTTTCCCGGGGGTACTTTTGACAATTTTTTTCCATGTGATGTTAATGTAATCGGTCATATAATAGCTCTTACTAGGCACTATACACAGCTTCCCTCATTTAATTCTCTATCCTATCAAATTCAGTCACAACCAATTACAGAAATTACCTGTCAAGCAGGTAAAAAGAGGCCTCTAGCTCAAAGCCCCACTGCCTTCGGGCCCCTCCTCTTAGCGCTCTGCTAATTTCGGACTCTCGCTTGGGGTCCCAGGCGCTTAAAGAGATACCTTACAAAAAACGGTGCACGGGCTTGGCCACTCGTGCCCCTTCTTTCTTCCTCCGGTGCCTGCCCCCTCCACATCCCGCCATCCTCCCGGGTCCCCCTCTTCCCCCAGCGCCCTTGCACCCGCGAAGCCGATGGAGCAGGCGGCTGCGCCGAAAGTTCCGTGCACCCTGGCGATCGTGTCCCGTACGAGGCTGCTCAGAACTCGGTCATCGAGGCTTAGGCGGCAGCGGGGGTCGTCAGACACCAGTTCGCAGAGCAGGTACCTGCGGCAGGCGAGAGGAAGGTGGACACTAGCGGGGCCGCGAGGACCCAGCACGGCAATGGTTGAGTCTGGAAGGGAATGCTTACCTGTGCTTGAACCGCACCATGGCTGCCTCCGCGCTCTCCTGGCCGGCGTGCAAACCGGATGTGAGTTCCGTCCGCGGCCAATGGGAAGCTTGCTTCCGCAGCCTTTCAGCCATTCAGAAAAGGAGACAGGATATTAGGGCGGAGCTAGAAAGTTGAGAGGCCGAAGTCTGTCAGCTCCCTCAAGCCCCGCCTAACTGCGTTTGTAAGCGCGCATGCGTCCTGCGGAGGGTCACTGACTAGTTTGAGGGATGAACCCCGAGATGGAGCGGCTTGCAGCTGTAATGGGTGGTTCTGCTGCACACCGAAGTTTACAATACTGTGTAGGATGCAGCCGCTGCCCCTGGGGCCCTGGGAACCTTGCAGCACAGTTATGTATGCGAGTATATTCTCTCCCCAAGGTGAACGGTGGAGATTTTGAGGGCAAGACCCTGCACCTCACAGCCCAGGGATTGACAAACGGGAAATCGGACCTTTATTTTCAGATTTGAGCTCAGTTTAATTCTTCCATACAGCTAAATATGCTATTGCTGTTTGGGCCTTTCAACAATCTTAGGGAGGCGAGTGTGCCGTCTCGTTTTTTGCTCGCAGAAACAATACGTGGTCATTGTGTTTTCCATTTCCGTTTACCTTTTTTTTTTTTTTTAACAGAAAAGCACAAAGAAGCAAATAAATTATAATCCCAGCACTGAGAGAGAATAACTGTTGTCGTGTAGTGTGTTTTCTTCTGTCATTTTCCCCCTGGGCCAGCGGTTCTCAAAGTGTCTTCTGGGGACCCCTGAGATTTTCTAAACTCACTCGATTTAGGAGTCCCCGAAGTCAAAATTACTAAGTAATTAGTAATTTAAAATTACTACAATAATACTAAGATGTTACTTGTCTTTTTCATTCTCTCAGAGTGAACAGTGAAGTTTTCCAGAGGCTGCTTGACGTGATGACATCACTGCTCTAGGAATTGTGTATTGTTTTTTAAACATTTCTCAACTTTAATATCCATAGTAAATATAACCCACAAAACTAAAAGCTCTTGGGCATCCTCAGTAACGTATGTAAAGGGGTCCTGAGACAGAGAAAACAGTTTGAGAACTATGCCCTCTGTTAAATTATGTTTTTTCTGTTATTTTCTTTTTAAGTATTTTTTAAAAATGTCTTATGGGGTATTACATAAGGTATATATTCTTAAGTGTACATCTCAATGAACTTTTACATATGGATAGACTTCTATAACCACCTCCAAAATTAAAGAGCATTTCCAGTATCCCAGAAGGTTCCCTGAGCCCTCTTCCAGTCAAATTCCTTACTGCTATCACTATTACCACTTCTACCCTGCTAGATTAATTTTGCCTGCTCTTAAACTTGTTATAAATGTTCTCCAGCATGTTTTCTTTTGTGTCTGGCTTCTTTTGCTCAACATGATTGTAAGATTGATTCCTGTTGTTTGGCTATATTTTCTTTTTTCTTTTTTTATTTTTAAGACAGAGTGTTGCTCTTGTTGCCTAGGCCGGAGTGAAATGGCACAATTTTGGCTGGCTGCAACCTCTGCCTCCTGAGTTCAAGCGATTCTCCTGCCTCAGCCTCCCGAGTAGCTGGGATTACAGGCACCTGCCACCACGACCAGCTCATTTTTGTATTTATTTATTTATTTTTTGAGACGGAGTCTCACTCTGTTGCCCAAGCTGGAGCACGATCTCAGCTCACTGCAACCTCTGCCTCCTGGATTGAGGCGATTCTCCTGCCTCAGCCTCCGGAGTAGCTGGGACTACAGGTGTGTGCCACCACAACTGGCTAATTTTTGTATTTTTAGTAGGGACAGGGTTTCACCATGTTGGCCAGGCTGGTCTCAGACACCTGACCTCAGGTGATCCACCCACCTTGGCCTCCCAAAGTGCTGGGATTACAGGCGTGAGCTACCACGCCTGGCCGTTTGGCTATATTTTCATGTCAACTGTTCAGCTACAATACTGTTTTTTCAGCTGTGCAGTATTGCATTGTTTGGACGTACCACTGGGAAGTTGGTCAGTATCCCCTTGGTAGATGTTTACATTATTTCTAGGTTTTCTTGTTATACCCAATACTTTGATGTATGGCTTTGTAGCTTAGTCTTTCTGCCCATCCCTGATTATTTGTAGAAGTGTCTTGGCCTTGGCTGGTCCTGTGAGGTCCGTAATGGAGGCAGCTTTCACAACTGATTTTTGCAAGATCTGGAATGAGTTCTGAATTTTCCCATCTCCCACTCTTCTTGGCCACCTTAAAGGAGGGATGTGGGGGAAGGTAGGCAAGAGAAGGATAGGAAGAGGGAACGCCGTGGCCCTAACGAGGGACCAGTGACAGTGACGGCACTCCCCACCCAAGAACAACCTTTCTCCAGAAAGTGTCTGCGACATCCTCCTTTGGCCAACAGGGGGCGCCAGAGGCCCGCAGTGCGCGGAGAGAACAAGACACCCCCAACCCCTGAGCGCTCCACCCCTCATACAAATTTCACTCCTAACACTTCCCAGCCTTCATTTCAACGGCAATGCTTCGCCCATTTTATAGATGCAGTTGGGGCTCAGACCAAAGCCTCGTGTCCTGTTAGGAGCAGGATCAGAATTTGAACCCAAAGCCAGCTGACTCCTTGTTCTGGTCAACACGGCTGGTGCTCTCCTGTGCAGGGTTTCACTCGTCCATTTAGTGTAATAAGACGGAGAGACGACAGATGGAAGTTCGATTCCCCACTCCGTCATTTACCGGCCCGGCCAGGTGCTGTCGGGAGGGTTAATTCATGTCTCAGATCTTAGTTTCCTCATCTGTGCAATGGGATAACAATGGTTCCTCCCTCGTGGGTGGATATGAAGTTTAAGCGGGGTCACGTGGACAAAATGCCTGGCACAGCGTGCATAGTAAGCCCTTTTTTTGTTTTTGTTTTGTTTGCTTTTTGAGACTGAGTCTTACTCTGTCGCCCAGGCTGGAGTGCAGTGACGCGATCTCAGCTCACTGCAGTCTCTGCCTCCCGGGTTCCAGCAATTTTCCTGCCTCAGCCTCCTGAGTAGCTGGGATTACAGGCGCCTGCCACGACGCCCGGCTAATTTTGTATTTTTAGTAGAGATTTCACCATGTTGGCCAGGCTGATCTCAAACTCCTGACTTCAAGTGATCCGCCCGCCTCGGCCTCCCAAAGTGTTGGGATTACAGGCGTGTGCCACGGCCCCCGGCAAGTAAACGCTGTTCTGAACAAATGATTTACTTCTCCCCCACAGGCACAGCCCCGGGAGGAAGGACATTGGCAAGGCCCGCGGCCTCCCAGTCTTGAACCAGGCCCGGCCCCTTCTGGCCCCGGAGGGTGCAGACGCCGGCGGTGGCCGGGCGGGCGGGCTGGCGCGTTGGCGGCGCGGCGGGCTCCCCGCGGTAATTAGCCCGCGCCGGCTCGGGCTGCGCCAGCCGCTAATTACAAGTCTCCTAATGAGGCCGGCGGCTGTTTGCAATCACCCGGGTCCCCGCTGCGCGGCGCGGGAGGCCGCGGGGGAATCCGCCCGCGGAGGCCTGGAGGAGGAGCGGCCGCCTCCCCCGGGGCCCGGAGATCCGCTGGACGGCGACAGGGGTGTGCCCCGGCCGTGCCCGCCCCCGGAATGCCGGCCGCGAAAGGGCAGCGGCGGGGGCTCACACCCCAATCCCTCCTCGGTTCTCTCTCCAGCCGGGCCGCAGAGCCATTATCCTCCCCGTCTCACAGGTGAGGAAGCCGATGAGGCTCTGAGAGGTGAGCTCACCCAGGTGCGACACACAACTCACCCAGGTGCACAATAGAGCCCAATCCACGTCTGTCTGACCCCAGCCTGTGCCCTTAGCCGAGTCAGGTATGCCCTGGATCAATGGGGTGGTCGCTGTTGTCATTACTGTTAGCATTATTACAGTCGTCCTGGGACTTCTCAGATTCTTCTTTTTTTTTTGGAGACAGGATCTCACTGTGTCCCACAGGCTTGAGGGCAGTAGCTCCATCTTGGCTCACTGCAACCTCTGCCTCCTGGGTTCAAGCGATTCTCCTGCCTCAGCCTCCTGAGTAGCTGGGACTACAGGTGCCCACCACTACACCTGGCTACTTTTTGTATTTTTAGTAGAGACGGGGTTTTGCCATGTTGGCCGGGCTGGTCTCGAACTCCTGGCCTCATGTGATCTGCCTGTCTCGGCCTCCCAAAGTGCTGGGATTACAGGGTGTGAGCCACCGCGTCCAGCCAGGGTCACAGTCTTTATTCTTCATTCGTGTCTGCTGGGTGATCATTAATTGGGCTCTCCCAGTGTGCTGGCCACTGTCCTTTCTGGGTTTGATTGGTTGAGTCCTCGCATCAGCCTCCTGAAGGCAGGGCCCATTATCCTCTGAGACATAGGGAGGAAAATGGCTTGCCCAAGTTGATACAGTAAATTTGGGTGGACATCTGTCTTACCCTAAAACCCATGCTCTTAACCCCTTGCTCTCTACTCTGTATTCTGGGACCTAGAAGGATGCTGAGGAAAGAGAGCCCAACTGGGGTACCATTCTGAGGTGACTTTGGCATCCGAGGGGTTTCTGTCAGAGCCCAGACGCTGCCGTTGTGGGTGGTGGCAAAGGGAAACTGTATCTGCTCCGGCATTTTATTAAGCAGCCACTGCTCATAAGAGGCTCCTACTCCTCGAATCTTAACCTTGATTTTCTGTAAAACCCTTATGAGGACAATCTAGATGAAATTAAACCCTCCATCTGCTTAGTCAGGGGCTTGGGGAGCCGCCGCATCCTCCAGGTTGCTGGGACAGATGCAGCCCTCCCTGGACTTCAGACAAAACATTGCAGCTTGCTCCTCCTTTGTCCTTGCTGCCCCGTGAACCTCTTTCCCTGTCCCTGCCTGTTGTGAGAATTTGCTCATCCAAAAATTAATTGAAATTACAAGGGCTCTACTGTTTGACCCAGCAATTTCTCCACCAGCAATTTCTCCCACAGAGATTCTTGCACTTGTGCCAAATGACAGGTGAACGAGGATGTGTCTTGCTTGCAGCATCGTTGATTATAGCAAAAGGCCACCTCAGTGTTTACCAGAAGGGGTCCACTGTATGTGTGTATTTATCGGACAACTATGGGCCAGGGAATGTTCATTCTAAACACTGCCTAGGCTGGGCGCGGTGGCTTATGTCTGCAATCTCAGCACTTTGGGAGGCCGAGGCGGGCAGATCAGGAGTTCGAGACCAGCCTGGCCAATATGGTGAAACCCCATCTCTACTAAAAATACAAAAAACTACCTGGGCACGGTGGCAGTTGCCTGTAAATCCCAGCTACTCGGGAGGCTGAGGCAGGAGGATCGCTTGAACCCAGGAGGCAGAGATTGCAGTGAGCTGAGACTGTGCCACTGCACTCCAGCCTGGACAACAGAGCAAAAAACTGTCTCAAAATAAATAAATAAATAAATAAATACTGCCTAGACTGACTCATTTAATCCTCACAACTACCCTATAAAGTAGGTACTTGGTTTTATTAACCCCATTTTACAGATGAGGAAACCGAGGCTCAGGGAGAACAAACTGTTGGCCTAAGCTTCACGTAGCTTGTCCACAGCAGGGCCAGAATTTGGATCAGGCAGTCCATGTTCTTAACCACTGTTCTATATGGCTTCTCTGCCTTTATTTGCATGGAAAATTTCCAAAGGGTGACCCAAGAAGCTGTTGGTGGTTACTTCTGGGGAGAGGAATTCAGGTGTGAAGTAGGAGGGCCTTAGTTTCTACCATGTCCTCTTTTATTCCATTTTATTTTGCCATATGTTTGTGTGCTGAATGTTTATGTTCCCTCAAATTCATATGCTGAAATCCTAACCTTTAAGATGATGGTATTAGGAGATGGGGCCTTTGGGAGGTGATTAGGTCATAAGAGTTGAACCCTCATGAATGGTATTAGTGCCCTTATAAAAGGGACCCCAGGCTGGGGACTGTGGCCCATGCCTGTAATCCCAGCACTTTCGGAGGCTGAGGTGGGTGGATCACTTGATTCTAGGAGTTTAAGACCAGCCTGGGCAACATGGGGAAACCCCGTCTCTCCTAAAAATACAAAAATTAGCCAGGAGTGGTGGTGCATGCCTGTAATCCCAGCTACTTAGGAGGCTGAGGCAGGAGAATCACTTGAGCTTGAGCCTGGGAGGCAGAGGTTGCAGTGAGCTGAGATGACACCACTGCACTCCAGCCTGGGTGACAGAGCAAGGTCCTGTCTCCAAAAAAAAAAAAAAAAAAAAGAGGGACCCCAGAGAGTGCTCTCTCCCTCTCCTGCCACATGAGGACACAGAATCTCCTGGCACCTTAATCTTGGACTTCCCAGCCTCCGGAACTGTGAGCAATAAAAGCAATAAATATTTGTTGTTTAAGCCAACCAGTCTGTGGTATTTTTGTTGTAGCATCCTGAAAAGACAAATGGAGATGTGCATATGTTAGTTTCATAATTTAAAGAAGTTACTGGCCACGCGCGGTAGCTCATGCCTATAATCCCAGCACTTTGAGAGGCTGAGGCAGGAGGATTGCTTGAGCCAGGAGTTCAAGACCAGCCTGGGCAACAAAGTGAGACCCCATCTCTATAAAAAAGTAAAAATTAGCCAGGCATGGTGGCACGTGGCTGTAGTCCCAGCTACTTGGGAGTGTGAGGTGGGAGGATTGCTTGAGCCTAGGAGGTTGAGGCTGCAGTGAGCCATGAGTGCACCACTGCACTCCAGCCTGGGCGACAGAGCGAGGCTTTGTCTCAAAAAAAAAAAAAAGTAAAAGTTACTGAGCCCCAGTCCCCAAGGTATGTTAACACCAGTCCTTACCTTAGCTCTGGAAGTGGGTATTATCATTATTCCCATCTCATAGATGAGAGAGTTGAGCTCACAGGGGTAGTCTGCCTGGCCCAATTACAAAGAGGGACGGACTCTTCAAGCTAGTGGTCTTTCTCCTAATTCATATTAGTCCCTGGGCTTGGAGGGTTCAGAGGGGAGAAAAGTGATTAAAAGCATGAACTGGAGCCAGCTGACCTGGGTTCAAGTCTTGATTCAGCCATTACTGGCTGTGTGACCTTGGGCAAGTCACTCTCCCTCTCTGAACCCGTTTCCCTTCTGTGAGGATTAAACAGTTTACCTTCATGTCACATGCTTAGAACAAGGCCTGTTTAATTGTGAGCACTCAAGAAATGTCAGGTATTTTTAAAAAATATACATTAAAATGTAATAGAGACAGGGTCTCACTATGTTGCCCAGGCTGGTCTCGAAGGCCTGGGCTCAAGCAATCCTCCCACCTTGGCTTCCCAAAGTGCTGGGATTACAGGCATGAGCCACTGCGCCTGCCCAGGTATTTTTATAGTACTGTTCTCAATGTTGTCCCCAATTTCAAGCTCAGAGTGGTTCCTTCTCCCAGCTAGTGGGTCCAGTCCTCCCGCCAAGGGCAAAGCCCAGTCACCCTGTGCTCCCATCTCCAGCAGAAGCCCCTTGCAATCAGTTCTCCTGGGTTATCCCAGGGCGGTGGCTGTGATCAGAGCTGATCACATTGCCAGAGCTGATCTTAGGAGAAGAGGCAGAGCCACAGGACTGGTGTGGCCCGGATCCAAGGCAAGGCTGTGGCGGGCGGGCGGCCTCCCAGTTCGGGATGTTCCCAGCGCGTTCCCACCGCTCACACTTGGAGGGAGAAGGACCTCAAAATAGCTGCTGCTTCCCCAGCACGGCGCTAGGCCAGGGACAGGAATAGACATCTGGGGGTGGCCGCTGCAGCCTCCCTCAAGGACCCTGGGGGGCTGGAAATAGGCAGAGGCCAGAACCCCACCAATGTGGAGGGGATAGTACAGCTGTCAATGTGCGGTGACCCGCCTGTGACAGCCCAGCCCATGGAGTGTGTTGCCCCAGCTGGGGCTAGCTGGTCAGTGGGTCACCAGCTCCAGCCAGACGCTGGCCATGGCCTGGATTGTTAAACCAAAAGGGAGTGTCCTTCAGCACTGGCTCCTGTGATCCTCTCTGGGAAGGTGGGAAAACTAAGGCCCAGAGAGAGGTTCACATGCCTGAGATCATGCAGCTGATCTGTTTGGTGAGCAGCAGCCAGACTTACAGGAAAGGTAGGCCTTGGGGCTTTGAGAGCAGTGTAGGGCGGTGTTTAAAGGGTTGGAGGACTCAGACTGGGAGGACTCAGACTGCCTGGTTTAAATCCAGCCTCGGCTACCTGTGTCCTGCATGCCCTCAGGCCTCAATTTCATCATCTATAAAATGGGCACAAGGAGAGTACCCACCTCTTTTAATGGTTGTAAAGACTGAGTGAATTATTCTTTATGTACTATTATGATTGTTTTTGTGTTTTCCCCAGATTCCTTTTTTTGTTGAGACAGGGTCTTGCTCTGTCTTGCAGGCTTTGGTGCAGTGGCATGATCATAGCTCACTGCAACCTTGAACTCCTGGGGCTCAAGCGATCCTCCCATCTTGGCCTCCCACGTAGCTGGGACTATAGGTGCATGCCACCATGCCTGGCTAATTTTTATTTCTACTTTTAGTAGAGATGAGGTCTCACTGTGTTGCCCAGGCTGGTCTTGAACTCCTGGCCTCAAGTGATCTTCCTGCCTCGGCCTCCCAAAGTGCTGGGATTACAGGCATGAGCCACTGTGCCCGGCCGTATTGTGTTCAGTTTTACAGATGAGCAGAGCGAACATCAGAGAGGTGAAGTCGCTCCTCCAGGGTCACATAACTGGGAGGTTACAGAGCTAGGATTTGAAACCCAGTCTGCCTGCCTGCATAGCCCATGGAAGTAACCACTGCATGACATTCTTTATCAGGACACTTTTTTAGACGGAGTCTCGCGCTGTCGCCCAGGCTGGAGTGGAGTGAGGCGAACCCTGCTCACTGCAACCTCCGCCTCCCGTGCTCAAGAGATTCTCCTGCCTCCGCCTCTTGAGTAGCTGGGATTATAGGCACCTGCCACCACACCTGGCTAATTTTTTTGTATTTTTAGTAGAGATGGCATTTCACCATGTTGGTCAGGCTGGTCTTGAACTCCTGACCTCATGATCTGACCACCTCGGCCTCCCAAAGTGTTGGGATTACAGGTGTCAGCCACCGCGCCTGGCTGGGATATCTTTTTTTTTTTTTTTTGAGTCAGAATCTCACTCTGTCACCCAGGCTGGAGTGCAATGGTGCGATCATGGCTCACTGCAGCCTTCACTTCCCTGGGCTCAGGTGATCCTCCCACCTCAGCCTCCCAAGTAGCTGGGACTACAGGCATGCACCACCATGCCTGGCTAATTTTTTTGTATTATTATTCTTTTGTGTAGAGATGGGGTTTTTCCATGTTTCCCAGGCTGATTTCAAACTTCTGAGCTTGGGTGATCTACCTCCTCAGCCTCCCAAAGTGCTGGAATTACAGGCATGAGCCACTGTGCCTGGCCTGGGACATTCTTCACTGGGGAGACAGACATGTCGTTCACTTGTTACTGCCCAGGTGTTTGGCACTTGGAGGAGGACTCCACTCCCTCGGCCTGGACATTTATGACCTCAGCCCCCAGTGGTCCCTCCCTGACCCAGATCTGCTCCAGGCATCTTCAAGTGGCCAAGGGCCTTCTTGGGAGAAGGGAGGCTCGGGGAAGCCCACAGCCCAACCTCACTCATGTACCAGTCTCATGTGAGATGTGAGGTCCCCAGCCTGCATTACAGAATCCCTACCTCCCTCCACTGGGTTTCCCTGAGTACCTACTGTGCCAGGCCTGCACTAGGCTCTGAGAACACAAGAGGACTTTGTCCCTGCCCTGATATTGCTCACTAGATGGTGAGACAGATTGTTAAAAAGGTAGGCTGGGCGCAGTGGCTCATGCCTGTAATCCCAACACTTTGGGAGGCAAAAGTGGGTGGATCACCTGAGGTCAGGAGTTCAAGACCAGACCGACCAACATGGTGAAACCCTGTGTCTACTAAATGCAAAAAATCAGTCAGGCATGGTGGCGTGCACCTGTAATCCCAGCTACTCAGGAGGCTGAGGCAGGAGAATCGCTGGAACCCAGGAGGCAGAGGTTGCAGTGAGCTGAGATCGCGCCACTGCACTCCAGCCTGGGCAACAAGAGTGAAACTCAGTCTCAAAAAAAAAAAAAAAAAGGCCAGAGCAGCTACCGCTCTTGTCAGAACCGGGGTGAACAGGTGCCTGGAGGAGGCACTTAACTCAGCCCAGGTGGTCAGGGAAGGTTTCCTGGAGCCGGTGGTGTCTGAGCTGAGGCCTGAAGGAGAAAAAGAGCCAGGGGAAGAGAGAGGAGGTAGGAAAGATTGTTGTAGGAAGAGGGAACTGCTTGTGCTAAGGAAGCGACGTGCTGAGTTCCAGGAACTGTGAGTTGTAGGGGATAGAGGGATGGGTGAGGGGGGACTGGGACTGCAGAGATGGGCAGGGACAGGTCCCTCAGGGCCTTGTTGGGCACACTGAATGCTTGGATACTGAGTGGAGGGCTGAGAATGAGATCGGGAGCTGGAAGTTTCCCTTTGGCTGCAGGGAAGGATAGACCTCAGGCGGCTGGACTGGAGGTAGGGACCCTGGGGAGGAAGCTGCTGCCTGGAGAGAGAAGAGGGACTTGGATGAGGGTGGTGAGGATAGAGAGAAACGGGTGGCTTTGTAAAGTGTTTACAGGTAGAACTGGTTACCTCTTGCTGCAAGATAAATCACCCCAAAACTGTGTGCCTTAAAACAACAACACTATTATTTCTCACGATTCTGTAGGGTGAGAGGGCAGTTCTGCATCACGTGGGGTTGCTGGGATGGCAGGAAGGTCCCAAGTGGCCTCACCCACGTGGCTGGCAGTCGTTGTTGGCTGCCGGCTGGGTGCTCAGTTAGGGCTGTTGGTTGGGGGGAGCCTCAGCTTAGTGCATTCACAATGTTGAGCAACCACCACCTCTTCCTAGTTTCACACTTTCCTGTCACTCCATACCCATATGGCAATCTCTCCCCATCCTCCCTCCCCGCAGCCGCCGACAACCATGAATCTGCTTTCTGTCTCTATGGGTTTACCTATTCCAGACATTTCAGATACATGGAATCATACAATATGTGACCTCTGGTGTCTGGCTTCTTTCAGTTAGCATGATGTTTTCAGGGTTCACGCGTGTTGTAGCATGCGCCAGCACTTCATTCCTTTTTATGGCTGAATAATATTCCATTGTATGGCTAGACCACAATTTGTTTATCCATTAATCTGTTGATGGACATTTGGCTTGTTTCCACCTTTTGGCTCTTGGGAATAATGCTGCTATGAGCACTGGTGAACAAGGATCTGTTTGAGTCTCTGCTTTCAGTTCTTTAGGAATGGAATTTCTGTGTCATATGGTAACTCTATGTTTAACTTTTTGAGGAACTGCCAAACTGTTTCCCACAGCAGCTGCACCATTTTCCACTCCCAGCCGCAATGGATGAGTGCAATGGACTGAATGTTCATGTCCTCCCCAAAATCATATGTTGAGATCCTCACCCATGAAGTGATGGCATTAGGAGGTGGGGCCTTCGGGAAGTAAACAGGCCATGCGAGTGGAGCCCTCATCAGTGGGATGAATGTGCTTAGAAAAGGGACCCCGGAGAACACTCTTGCCTTCTCTCCACCATGTGAGGGGATGATGAGAAGTTCACAGTCTTCAACCCAGAGGAAGGCCCTCACCAGAACCCGGCCATGCTGGCCACCATGACCTCACACTTGCAGGGTCCAAAACTACGAGAAATACATTTCTGGTTTTTGTTGTTGTTGTTTCTTTTTGAAGCAGGGTCTCACTCTATCGCCCAGGCTGGAGTGCAGTGGCAGAGTCTCGGCTCACTGCAACCTCTGTCTCCTGGGTTCAAGCGATTCTCCTTCCTCAGTCTTCTGAGGAGCTGGGATTACAGGCCCCTGCCACCACGCCCGGCTAATTTTTGTATTTTTAGTAGAGATGGGGTTTTCCCATGTTGGCTAGGCTGGTATCAAACTCCTGTCCTCAAAAGATCCACCCTCCTCAGCCTCCCAAAGTGCTGGGATTACAGGCATTAGCCCCCGTGCCTGGCTGAATTTCTGTTGTTTATGAGCCATCCAGTCTATAGTACTTTGTTATAGCATCCTGGATGGACTAACACAACAAAAATGTCTATTTTTCCACATCCTTACCAACACTCGTTATTTCTTTTTGTTTGTTTGTTTGAGATGGAGTCTTGCTCTGTTGCCCAGGCTGGAGTGCAATGGCATGATCTTGGTTCACTGCAACCTTCACCTCCCAGGTTCAAGCGATTCTCCAGCCTCAGCCTCCCCAGTAGCTGGGACTACAGGCGTGCGCCACTATGCCTGGCTAATTTTTGTGTTTTTAGTAGAGACGGGGTTTCACCATGTTGGCCAGGCTGGTCTCGAACTCCTGACCTTAGGCGATCAGCCTGCCTTGGCCTCCCAAGGTGCTGGATTACAGGCACGAGCCACTGCACCCAGCCAGCACTTGTTATTTCTCTCCCCACTTCTTATTTTATTTTATTTTACATTTCCCTGAAAACTTTTTATTGGCTTTTTGGATAGAAACGGGTATCTGCGAGGAAGCATCATCCCATCACGCTTCTGCTGGAACCAGCACATGGCCTCCTCTTTGCTGATTCTGTGTTTGGCCCCAGTGCAGCCTGTCCTGCACTGCTTGTCTGTGATGCTGAAACCCGGCCTACTCAGCACCACATAGAAGTCCAGGCCGTAGAGACCTACACTTGGGTCATATTTGATACCCAGATTGATGTGTTCCTGGATCCCAAAATCAAAGTTTCCAGTATCTGAGAAGTTATTTTTTCTCAGCTTATACTCCTGTACCTCTAGACCCTTCTGCAGGATTTCTTCTGCTTTGGCCTCTTGAACTATGCATCGGACAGCATTTTCGGCTTTTCATTTTTCCGGATGTCAAACAATATGACAGTGTATCTGGCTTTGGAAAACACAGGGTCTGGGCTGCAAGCCACTCCAACGCTTTGGCTGCAGGGATCAGTCTCTACTCTCCCCAACACAGATGTTGAGGCACAGCTTGTGAATGCAAAGTTCCCACGTGGGGTTCTCCTTTTCACCTTCATCCTGTGCCATGATAGATAACAGGAAGAGCTCTGCCCCCTTTTTAAAAATTAAGGCCATCCTAGTGGGCGATATCTTATTGTGGTTTTGATTTACATTTACTTAATGGCCAATGATGTTGAACATCTTTTTCATACGCTTTCTGGCCATTTGTTTATCTTCTTTGGAGAAATGTCTGTTCGCTTACTTGGCTCATTTTTTTTTTTTTTTTTTTTTTTGAGACAGAGTCTTGTCCTTGTTGTCCAGGCTGGAGTGCAGTGGCATGATCTTAGCTCACTGCAGCCTCTGCCTCCCGGGTTCAAGCGATTCTCCTGCCTCAGTCTCCCGAGTAGCTGGGATTACAGGCACCCCCCACCACCCCTGGCTAATTTTTGTATTTTTAGTAGAGACAGGGTTTCGCCATGTTGGCCAGGCTGGTCTCAGACACCTGACCTTGTGATCTGCCCACCTCGGCCTCCCAAAGTGCTGGGGTTACAGGCGTGAGCCACCGCGCCCGGCCCACTTGGACCATTTTTTAGAAGGTTGTTTGTCTGTTTGTTGTCGAGTTCTTTATATATTCTGGATGCTACATTCTTATCAGATATACGATGTGCAAATATTGCCTCCCATTCTGCAGGTTGCCTGTTTACTTTCTTGATAATGTTCTTTGATGCAGAAAAGTTTTTACTTTTCATGAAATCCAATTTGTCTTTTTTCTTTTGTTTCTTGTGATTTCAGTGTCAAATTGAAGAATCTCTTGCTAAATCCTAGATCATGAAGATTTATCCCTGTGGTTTATTTTATTTTATTTATTTTATTTTTTCTGAGATGGAGTTTCACTCTTATTGCCCAAGCTGAAGTGCAATAGCACGATCTCGGCTCACGGCAACCTCCACCTCCCAGGTTCAAGTGATTCTCCTGCCTCAGCCTCCTGAGTGGCTGGGATTACAGGCATGAGCCACCACACCTGGCCTTATGGTTTCTTTCAATTGTTCTATGGTATTAGCTCCTACCTTTATGCCATTGATCTATTTTTTGTTGTTGTGTGTTTGTTTTTGAGACAGGGTCTCACTCTATCGCCCAGGCTGGAACACAGTGGCGCCATCTCGGCTCACTGCAACCTCCGCCTCCCAGGCTCAAGCCATCTTCTCTCAGCCTCCAAAGTAGCTGGGATTAGAGGCACAAGCCGCTTCACCCAGCTTAAGCTCTACCTCTTTTTTTTTTTTTTTTTTTTGTAGATATGGGTTCTCGCTATGTCTCCCAGGCTGGAACTCCTGGCCTCAAGCACTTCTCCCGCTTCAGCCTCCCAAAGTGCTGGGATTACAGGCGTGAGCCACCGTGCCCAGCCTCAATCTCTACCTCTTGATGGGAGGTCAGCATGCCCTTATAGGGTGGTGGGGGAATGGTTGGGGGCCGTCTTTGGAGAGAATCTACTACATGAAGTCTTGGTAATACGTTGGCTGTAAGGGGCTGGAGAGAAGAGCAGAAAAAGGCAGGCAGGGTGTCATCCACATTTCTGTGTTGAGCCACTGGGCAGTTAGAGAAGCCTCGGGAGGAGCAAGAATGAGGTGAAGGAAATCATTCAGTCATGGACATGCTGAGTTTGAGCTGCCTTCGGCATCCAGGCCCCAAGAGCCCTGGGAATCAAATAAATGATAAACAAAACATGGAAGGGTACTTACAAGGGCTTATTTAACAAATATATTCAATAAATATTTATGGAACACTTTATGCTAATACTACCTAACATTTATGTGGTGCTAGCCATGGGTCAGGCACTTTGCATTTAAAAAAAATTGAGTTATAACATACATACAGTAAAATGCAGAAATCTATGGTGGTGGTGGTGTTATTTTTGAAATGGAATCTCAAGAATGAGATTCCAACAGAGTTGCCCAGGCTGGAGTGCAGTGGCATGATCGCGGCTCACTGCAACCTCTGCCTCCCAGGCTCAAGTGATTCTCCTGCCTCAGCCTCCCGAGTAGCTGGGATTACAGGCACCTGCCACCACGCCTGGCTAATTTTTGTATTTTTAGTAGAGGTGGGGTTTTGCCATGTTGGCCAGGCTGGTCTCAAACTCCTGAGCTCAAGTCATCCACCCACCTCGGCCTCCCAAAGTGCTGGGATTATAGGCATGAGCCCGCCCTACAATGTACATTTCATTGAATTTTATATATCACCTCACAGGTAAAGATACAGAACATTTCCAGCCCCAGAAAGCCCCCTCTCAGCCATGTTATACTTAATTTTCACAGTGACCCTATGAGGTAGGTAATGTGATTATTCCCATTTTTCAGATGATGAAACTGAGACTTAGGTGAAGCCACTTTCCCAAAACCACATGGGGGTAGAGTCTGGACTCTAATTTAGGTCTATATGACTAGGGATGTGGATCCCACTCCAGCCCCCCAAGATTTCTCCCTAAGGCCAGACTCTTGACTCTCAGACTCTCTGAGACCAAGCTGGGGAACACCCCATTCCCTCACTGAGCTGGGACTGGACTCAGGCCTCTGGGGGGCACTCTGGGGGGCACCCTGAGGGCAGGAGCTAGGTGGTCCAGCCTCCACTGGAGAATGGGAGCCCCTCATTTGTGGCTCTGTGGGAGGTACAGGGCCAGGGAGGATGTGGATTTAGGGTGAAGAGGGAAGAATGAGACGGGCCCTTCCATGTCCCCATCAGTCAGGGAGGTGGCCACCTGTGGGTGGTGCTGGCCGAGGATACACAGCAGGTTCCAGCTGCACTCATTTCCCAGCAATGGGCCCCGGGGAAGATTGGCTTTACCAGCGCCTCATCGGCCTGATAGGGGAGAGGAGGGGAGCCACACCTGCCAGAACGACTTTAGGCCCCGCTTCCCAAAGATCCCTCAGACCTGCCGGGAGGCTCCTGGGAACGTCCCCTGGGCCTCCTTGAGGAGGACAGAGGAGGCTCCTCCCCAACCCCACGTGTCTGCCCTATGCACTGCTCTGACCTCTTCTATCCTCTCCTCAAGCTAGAACTGACCTCCTTGCTCTTCTCCCAACCTGTGAAGCCCCTACTTGCCTTAGGGCCTTTGCACTCAATGTTCCCTCCATCTGGAACCTTCTGCCTCCTGGATTTTGCATGGTGGATGTCTTCTCATGTGTCCTGGCTCAAATGTCACCTCTTTAGAGGGCTCTTCTCTGGACAAGTTGCCCTATTTAGTGCTCTGCTCACCAGCCAGCACAGTGGTGCCAGATGGCCTGGATTTGAATCACAGCTCCACCTGCTCCAATGCTGTGTGGCATTGGGCAGGTTACTTAACTTCTCTGTTAAGCCACAATTTCCTCAGCTGTAAAGTGGGGGTGGTGATTACAGCCTCATCGTGTGGTAGCAAGGATCAAATTATTTAACATCTGTTGGCGATGCCTGACCCATAGCAGATGCTTTATACATATTAGCTTTTATTCACATAAATGCTTATCCCATGCTGAAATGATCCTGGGTATTGATTTGTTTACTTGGTTTTTCCATCTGCCCCAATTAAAATGAGCCCCATGAGGCTGAGTGGGGTGGCTCATACCTGTAATCCAAGTACTTTGGGAGGCCAAGGTGGGTGGATCACTTGAGGTCAGAAGTTTGAGACCAGCCTGGTCAACACGGTGAAACGCTGTCTCTACTAAAAATAGAAAAAATTATCCGGGCATAGTGGCAGGCACCTGAATCCCAGCTACTCAGGAGGCTGAGGCAGGAGAATCACTTGAACCCAGGAGGTGGAAGCTGCAGTGAGCCGAGATCGCACCATTGCACTCCAGCCTGGGCGACAGAGCAAGATCCCATCTCAGAAAAAAAAAAAAAAGAAAAAAGAATGAGCCCCGTGAAGATGGTGGTTTTGGCTGTTTTGTTCACCGCTGTATCCCCAGTACTCCAACACTGCCTGGCACACAGTGATAAATGCTGGTTGAATAGGCCGGGCGCGGTGGCTCACGCTTGTAATCCCAGCACTTTGGGAGGCCGAGGCGGGTGGATCACGAGGTCAGGAGATCGAGACCACGGTGAAACCCCGTCTCTACTAAAAGTACAAAAAAATTAGCCGGGCGTGGTGGCAGGCGCCTGTAGTCCCAGCTACTCGGAGAGGCTGAGGCAGGAGAATGGTGTGAACCCGGGAGGCGGAGCTTGCAGCGAGCCAAGATCGCGCCACTGCACTCCAGCCTGGGTGAGAGAGCGAGACTCCGTCTCAAAAAAAAAAAATAAAAATAAAAAAATAAATAAATAAATGCTGGTTGAATAATCAAATGAGTAAACCCGGTTACTAAACGTTGATTAAATAATTGAATAAATGAATAAACTGGGTGACTGTATTCTTCTACCTGCAGCTCCCCAAACGTGCCATGTTTGCTCTCATTTCCCGACCTTTGCTTTTGCTGTTTTCTCTGCCTGGAATTATTCACCAGGGGAAGGGAGGGAAGCGACAAGGGGGAGACCGCCTGGCAGCGGCCCAGGTCCCTCTTTTGTCCTCTTTTCACTGCTGCCCACACTGGACACTCACCAGAGAACCAGGGAACAAGAATCTAGACTCTCCAGGACACAAGTCACCTGTTACCACCCCTTGTTCTGCAACTGGGGAAACTGAGGCCCAGAGAGAGGAAAGAACTCAGCCAAGTTTCCACACTCAAGGGCAGCGCTCTTCCCTCTCCACTGCACGTGTCTCACCCAGGCTGTTTCCCACGTGCATGCTGTATCTGCTCCCTGCATGGGGCCCAGAGAGAGGCGGTGGGTGAGGGGCTGTGCCCTGCCTGTGGGCCACTGCCCGCCTCCCTGCCCACTGAGGAGTGACCAGGGTGGCCCGGGCCAGTGAATACACATGCTTCTGACTTAGACTCACATGGGTCACCATCCTGACACTTTCACTTACTAGCCATGTGACCTTGGGCTCTCTGAGCCTTGGTTCACTACCCTGTAGAATGAGGAGACAAAACCTAACCCTCTTCCCCCAGCATTGCTGGAAAGATTTGTTTTGTTTTGTTTTGTTTCTTGAGACAGAGTCTCTCTCTGTTACCCAGGCTGGAGTCACAGTGAATCTCAGCTCGCTGCAACCTCTGTCTCCTGGGTTCAAGCAATTTTCCTGTCTCAGCCTCCCAAGTAGCTGGGACTACCGGCACCTGCCACCACGCCTGGCTAATTTTTTTTTTTTTTTTGAGACAGAGTTTCACTCTTGTTGCCCAGGCTGGAGTGCAATGGCGCTATCTCGGCTCACCGCAACCTCCGCCTCCCGGGTTCAAGTGATTCTCCTGCCTCAGCCTCCCTAGTAGCTGGGATTACAGGCATGTGCCACCACGCCCGGCTAATTTTGTATTTTTAGTACAGACGGGGTTTCTCCATGTTGGTCAGGTTGGTCTCGAACTCCCGATCTCAGGTGATCCACCTGCCTTGGCCTCCCAAAGTGCTGGGATTACAGGCATGAGCCACCACACCCGGCCTAATTTTTGTATTTTTAGTAGAGATGGGGTTTTGCCATGTTGGCCAGGCTGGTCTCCAACTCCTGACCTCAGGTGATCCACTCACCTCGGCCTCCCAAAGTGCTGGGATTACAGGTGTGAGCCACTGCACCCGGCCCCTGGAAAGATTTCTATTATAATAAAAGTTGACATGCATCGAACATTTATTCTCAACTACCCTATGGGGCAGGTATGAATTTTATCCCCATTTTCCAGATAAGGAAACTGAGGCTCAGAATGGAGAAATAACTCTTCAGAGGTCACACAGCTAGCAGGAAGTAGAGCAGGAATTCCAATCCAGGCAGGCTGACTTCAGAGCTCATGTGCTTAGCTATATGCGACAGCATCAGGCATGCAATAATAGGCGCTCAATAGATAATAGCTACTGGTGACTCTCTGACCAAGGCCCTAGGAAGACCTTGCTTTCAATGTTGGCACCGTTTTCCAGGACAAACCCCATCTTTTGTTTATTTTCTTCCCCTCTAATCCCTGTTTGGAGACACAAGGCCTCTTAGCAGCCCCTTTCTGAGGGATTTTCGGATTATTCCCACCTTGATTAGTTCCAGTTTCTCCTGCAGAAGCAGGAGTTATTTTGGGGCCTTGATGGCTCCCTCTGGCTGCCTGCGACCTCCACCCCGTTGCAGATACCTCTCCCTTCACCTGCACGGCTAGCTCATTAGCCGCATTCTGCTGCTCGGCTTCTGCTTTCCATGCCTTGCAGTTCCCAGCCCTACCTCGAGGGCCAGCACCTGCTCCCCTGCTCCCCTCCTCCCGGACCCCACAGCCACTCCTGCCACCCCGCTATTTTGCAGGGATAGAGGCTGTTACCTGTTTCTTTTTTTAATTACCATTTTAATTTTTTTATTTTTTGAGACAGAGTCTCGCTCTGTTGCTCAGGCTGGAGTGCAGTGGTGCAATCTCTGCTCACTGCAACTGCCACCCCCCAGGTTCAAGCAATTCTCCTGCCTCAGCCTCCCGAGTAGCTGGGACTATAGGCATGCACCACCATGCACCGCTAATGTTAGTTTTGTCACCTGTGTCCTAATCCTCAGACCCCGACTTTGCCTCAGAGCAATGACCCTCCCTCCAATTCCAGGATTTTCCCAGACTTGAGCAAAAGCTCACACACCATTTGGATGCAAATGTGTTTGGCTGGTGTTCCCACTCCCTGTTCCTGTGGGAACCCAGTCCTCAATGTCATTCAGCCTGGGGCAGGAGCAGTAAAAACTCCCAAGGATGCATTTTATGTGATGTATATTTTACCACAATTAAAATAAAATTCCCAAGGGGTCACAGGACGCCTCCCCGCCTCTGCCACCATGTTATGTCGCCGTGCGTGGGGCCCACGTCACAGGCGTGGGGCGTGGGTTCTGTGGTAGCTGTCTGTTCTCTCTCTGCTCCTGGCTCTTCTTTCCAGCTCTGCGTTCTGCCTCTGCCAGGGCCGCCTGCAGGCCTTGCTTGCTTTTCAAAAATAACTCTTGAGTCTCTCACTGAGCTTGGGGGCTGCTTCCTGGGTGTCCCGGGCTGTGTGTTAATCCTTCCAATGCAAAACTTTCTGAAGCTTAAGACTCTGGGCTGGGCGAGGGAACTGGTCACCAGTGTCGCGGGCTCAAGTAGTTCAGATACTGACCTACTGTTCCAGCACCTATGGTAAGGGCAGGTGGGTCCTTCCCAGTGACACCAAGTCATTCATTCACTCATTAATTCAGATATTTATCAAGCATCCACTAGTGCCTATTGGCTGCTGAGCACACCCCCAGGTGGCCCCTGTTGGTTTCCCATTTGCTCCTCTTTGAATTTCCATTTCCTTCTCTAAAGTAGGGGTTCTCCTTTTTTTTTTTTTTTTGTTAGCTCACTGCAGCCTCTACCTCCTGGGCTCCATGGATCCTCCTACTTCAGCCTCCAGAGTAGATGAGATTACAGGCAGTTGCCACCACGCCCAACTAATTTTGTTTATGTTTTGTAGAGATGAGGTCTCGAGGCCGGGCATAGTGGCTCATGCCTGTAATCCCAGCACTTTGGGAGGCTGAGGCGGGCGGATCACCTGAGGTCGGGCGTTTGAGACCAGCCTGACCAACATGGAGAAACCCCATCTCTACTAAAAAATACAAAATTAGCCGGGCGTGGTGGCGCATGCCTGTAATCCCAGCTACTCGAGAGGCTGAAGCAGGAGAATCGCTTGAACCCGGGAGGCGGAGGTTGCTGTGAGCCGAGATCACGCCGTTGCATTCCAGCCTGGGCAACAAGAATGAAACTGTCTCAAAAAAAAAAAAAAAGAGATGAGGTCTCGCTCTATTGCCCAGGCTGGTCTCAAACCCCTGGGCTCAAGGGATCCTCCTGCTTCAGCCTCTCAAAGTGCCGGGATTACAGGCATGAGCCACCGCGCCTGGCCAAATAGGGGTTCCTAAATTGGGGTGGCCATCAGTCCCAGTGGGAAACAGATGGCATGCTCAAATTGGGTGACTTAAGGAAGGCTGACTAACGGGATCATTTAGATGTGGACAGGGTGTACAGAAATTGCAGGAGACAGTGCAGTGCCGAGACTGGTTACAATGGGAGGGCTGTCACCTCCTTAGGCATGGCGGAAGCAGTTCCCACTAGCCAGAAAGTTATGTGGAGAGGGTCACTTTAAGAGAAGCTGTTGGCCAGACAAGGTGGCTCATGCCTGTAATCCCAGCACTCTGGGAGGCCGAGGTAGGCGGATCACTCGACATCAGGAGTTCGAGACCAGCCTGGCCAACATGGTGATACCCTGTCTCTACTGAAAATACAAAATTAGCCAGGCGTGGTGGCACGCGCCTGTAGTCCCAGCTATTCAGGAGGCTGAGACAGGAGAATCGCTTGAACCTAGGAGGTGGAGGTTGCAATGAGCCAAGGTTGCACCACTGCACTCCAGCCTGGGTGACAGAGGAAGACTCTGTCTAAAACAAAAAAAAAAAAAGAAAAAGAAAAAGAAAAAAAAAGATAAGCTGTGACTTTCTGTTAAGGGACACAGCCAGCCTGAGGTGCCCTTCAGGAGGAAGCAGATGCATAAATATCCTGAGTCACTCCCCCTTCTCCCTTCAGTATCCTCCCGGGGGCTCCTCCTTGGCCAAACCAGATTAGAAGCCAGGGGATATGGAAGGCTGTTGAGTCTGAACAGCTGAGTCTCCTTGGGCACACGGCAGGCTGGGGAAGTGCCCCAGATGGGCAAATGGAGGATATCGGACCTCCTCCCTGCTAGTAGTAATGGGGGTAGGAATAGTAAGTGATAGAATATATACTTAATAAATATTAGCTATTATACTGGTAGTGTTCATATTAGTTTATTGACTCCTGTGTAGCAAATTACCCCAAAACTTAATGGCTTTAAATAATAATATTTACTACCCTACATGGTTTCTGTGGGCCAGGAATTGGGAGCAGCTTAACTGAGCGGTTCTGGCTCATGAAGTTGTGGTCGTGGGTACAAAAAAAAAAAAAAAAGCTAGAAAGAAAGAATAACAGCCTGGGCAACATGGCAAAATCTCGTCTCTACCCCCCACCACACACAAAAATTAGCCAGGATTAGCCAGGTATGGTGGCGCATGTCTGTAGTCCCAGCTACTTGGGAGGGTGAGGTGGGAGGATGGCTTGAGCCTGGAGATCAAGGCTGCAGTGAGCTGAGATCGTGCCACTGCACTCCAGCCCGGGTGACAGAGTGAGACCCTGTCTCAAAAAAAAAAAGTGAATGAATGAATGAATGAATGAATGAATAAGACCTAGTATTTGATGGCACAACAGGGTGTGACTATGGTCAATTTTATATATTTTATATATTATATAAAGTGGTGCAATCTCACCTGCAACCTCCACCTCCCGGGTTCAAGCGATGTTCCTGCCTCAGCCTCCTGAGTAGCTGGGACTACAGGCACCCACCACCACGCCTGGCTAATTTTTTTGTATTTTTAGTAGAGACGGGGTTTCACCATTTTGGCTAGGCTGGTCTCAAACTCCTGACCTCAGATGATTGGCCCGGCTCAGCCTCCCAAAGTGCTGGGATTACAGGCGTGAGCCACCGCGCCTGGCCTAATAATTTAATTGTACATTTTAAAATAACTCAGGGAGTGTAATTGGATTGTTTGCAACACAAAGGATAAATGCTTGAAGGGATGGGTACTCCATTTTCCACGATGGGATTATTTCACATTGCATGCCTGCATCCAGACATCTCACGAACCCCATATATGTACATACTATGTATCCACAAAAATAAAAAAATTAAATAAAATACTTAGGTTAAAAAAAAATGTCAGCCAATCACCCAAAGGCTTGCCTGGGATTGAAGGACGTACCCGGCTCACCCACATGGCTGGCAGGCTGGTGCTGGCTTCTGGCAGGAGGATTTAGTTCCTTGCCATCCAGACCTTTCCATAGGGCTGCCTGAGTGTCCTCATGACATGGTGGTCGGCTTCCCCATGAAAGAGTGATCAGGCCAGGCGCAGTGGCTCACGCCTGTCATCCCAACACTTTGGGAGGCTGAGGCCAGAGGATCACTTGAGGTCAGGAGTTTCAGACCAGCCTGGCCAAAATGATGAGACCCTGTCTCTACTAAAAATACAAAAATTAGCCAGGTGCAGTGGCGGGCACCTGTAATCCCAGCTACTCAGGAAGTTGAGGCTGGAGCATGTCTTGAACCTGGGAGGAAGAGGTTGCATCGAGTCAACATCATGCCACTGCACTCCAGGCTGGGCGACGGAGCAAGACTCTGTCTAAAAAAAAAAAGCCAGGCGTGGTGGCTCACACTTGTAATCCCAGCACTTTGGGAGGTCGAGGCAGGCAGATCACGAGGTCAAGAGATTGAGACCATCCTGGCCAACATGGTGAAACCCCATCTCTACTGAAAATACAAAAATTAGCTGGGTGTGGTGGCACGTGCCTGTAATCCCAGCTACTCGGGAGGCTGAGGAAGAATTACTTGAACCTGGAAGGCGGAGTGGCCCAATCTCAGTTCACTGCACTCCAGCCTGGTGACAGAGTGAGACTCTGTCTCAAAAAAAAAAAAAAAAAAGAGTGGTCAATGTGTTTTATGGCCTCGCTCATCTCAAAAACCACAGGCTGTCATTTCCGCAATCTCCTATTGGTGACAGTGGTCAGCCCTATTTAACGTGGAGGTGCTTGAATCCCGGGAAGCAGAAACCACTGGAGGCCTTCGTGGAGGTTGGCTGCCATGGTTCTCAATAAATTAGCTAATTTAAATTCCATTTAAGCTGGGCACGGTGGCTCACGCCTATAATCCCAGCACTTTGGGAGGCTGAGGTGGGAGGATCACTTGAGGTCAGGAGTTCAAGACTAGTCTGGCAAACATGATGAAACCCCATCTCTACTAATGTGGTGGCAGACACCTGTAATCCAGTATCGGAGGCCGGGGGAGAATCTTGAACCGGAGGCAGAGTTGCAGTGAAGATTACACCATGGTGCACCTTGGGACAGGTGAGATTATCTCAAAACAAAACAAAACAAAACAAAAAAATTCCATTTAAGTCTCAAAAACCCTATGGGGCTATCTAAAAAAACAAAAACAAAGATCCTATAAAGAGAATGTTTTTTTTATTTACCACAAAAAATTTTTCTCATTTTCAGATGAGAAAATAGAGTCACAGAAAAGTGAATAGTTGCCAATTGTAAATAGAATTGGCACCAGGTGGATCAGATAAATTTTTTTTTTTTTTTTTTTTTTTTTTTTGTCTTATTCTGTTGCCCAGGCTGGAGCGCAGTGGCACGATCTCAGCTCTCTGTAACCTCCAACTCCCAGGTTCAGGCAATTCTCTGGCCTCATCCTCCCAAGTAGGTGGGATTACAGGCATGCGCCACCACCCCCAACTAATTTTTGTATTTTTAGTAGAGACAGGGTTTTCACCATGTTGGCCAGGCTGGTCTCGAACTCTTGACCTCAGGTGATCCACCCACCTCGGCCTCCCAAAGTGCTGGGATTACAGGTGTCTTTGCAGTCCATCCTCCTGGCCCTGTTCTAGGTAATCACCCATCTGCTATCTGTCACTACATTCAACTGATAAGAACAGATACTGCCAGCACAGTGGCTCACACCTGTAATCTCAGCACTTTGGGAGGCTGAGGCGGGCAGATAACCTGAGGTCAGGAGTTTGAGACCAGCCTTGTTCAAAGGGTCCTCTTGCCTTAGCCTTCTGAGTAGCTGAGACTACAGGTGCATACCACCATGCCCAGCTAATTTCCTTTTCCTTTTTTTTTTTTTGTAGAGATGGGGGTCTCACTATGTTCCCCAGGCTGGCCTCAAACTCCTGGCCTCAAGTGATCCTCCCGTCTTGGCCTCCCAAAGTGCTGGGATTACAGGTGCGAGCCACTGTGCCTGGCCTGATAATTACTTATTTTTTATTGCTCAATACTATTCCACCATATCAATATAACACAAGTCATTTATTCAGTTCTCTTGTTGAGCAACATTTGGGTTGTCCTGAGTTTGGGGCTTTTCTGAATAAAGCTGCTGTGAAGTTCATGTATGCCTTTTGTGTGGACAGATATTTTCATTTGTCTCAGGCAAATAGCTAGAAGAATTACTAGATCATATGGGAAGTGTATATTTAACTTTATAAGAAACTGCCAAACTTTTCCAGTGTAATTGTGCCATTTTACACTCCCACCAGCAGCTTATGAGAGCTCCAGTTGCTCCATGTCCTCACCAACACTTTGTATCATCAGTCTTGTTAATTTTAGCCATTCTAATCTGTGTGTAGTGGTGACTTATTATGGTTTTAATTTGTACTCCCCTGCCAACTGAAGATATTGAGCATCTTTTCATCATGCTTATTTGCCATTTGTATGTCTTCTTCTGTAAAGTATTTGTTCAATTATTTAGCCTATTTTTTTTTTTTACTGGGCGTGATGGTTAGTATTGAGTGTCGACTTCATTGGATTGAAGGATGTAAATTATTGTTCCTGGGTGTGTCTGTGAGGGTGTTGCTGAAGGAGATTAACATTTGAGTCAGTGGACTGCGAGAGGCAGACCCATCCTCAATCCGGGTGGGCATTATCTAATCAGATGCCAGTGCAGCTAGGATAAAGTAGGCAGAAGAAGGTAGAATGAGCAGACTCCCTGAGTCTTCTGACTTTCATCTTTCTCCCATGCTGGATGCTTCCTGCCCTTGAACATCAGACTCCAAGTTCTTCAGCTTTTGGACTCTTGGACTTACACCAGTGATTTGCCAGGGGCTCTGGGGCCTTTGGCCACAGACTGAAGGCTGCCACTGGGAGCTTCCCTACTTTTGAGGTTTTGGGACTCAGACTGGCTTCCTTGCTCCTCAACTTGCAGATGGCCTATTGTGGGACTTCACTTTGTGATCGTGTGAGTCAAAACTCCTTAATAAACTCCCCTTCATATATGCATCTATCCTATTCTGTCCCTCTAGAGAACCCTGACTAATACAGATTTTGGTACCGAAAATGGGGTGGTTCTAGAGGAACAGAATTTCTTTTCTTTTTTTTTTGAGACAGAGTTTTGCTCTTGTTGCCCAGGCTGAAGTACAATGGCACAATCTTAGCTCACTGCAACCTCCATCTCCCGGGTTCAAGTGATTCTCCTGCCTCAGCCTCCCGAGTAGCTGGGAATATAGGCTTCTGTCACCATGCCCGGCTATTTTTTTTTTTTTGGTATTTTTAGTAGAGATGGGGTTTCACCATGTTGGCCAGGCTGATCTCGAACTCCTGACCCCAGGTGATCCATGCGCCTCAGCCTCCCAAAGTGCTGGGATTACATGCATGAGCCACTGCGCCCAGACAAGGAACAGAATTTTAAGGATGGATTTCTTTAATTGGTTTTGGGGTTTCTGGAGTCGGCTGCTTAATCTGATTAGACCCAAAAATGCTAAGGACTCTACTTCTAATAGTATGAAGAAGACTGATAGTCCTTGGCATGAACTATTTAGAAAGTTATGCAAAATAGGGCCGGGCATGGTGGCTCACGCCTGTAATCCCAGTACTTTGGGAGGCCGAGGTGGGCAGATCATGAGGTCAAGAGATCGAGACTATCCTGGCCAACATGGTGAAACCCCATCTCTACTAAAAATGCAGAAATTAGCTGGGCATGGTGGCACTTGCCTGTAGTCCCAGCTACTCAGGAGGCTGAGGCATGAGAATCACTTGAACCCGGGAAGCAGAGGTGCAGTGAGCAGAGATTCTGCCATTGCACTCCAGCCTGGTGACAGAGCAAGACTCTGTCTCAAAAAAACCTGGCCGGTGGCTCACCTTGTAACCACACTTTGGGAGGCCAAGGCCGGGTGGATCACGAGGTCAGGAGATTGAGACCACGGTGAAACCCTCAAAAAAAAAAGAAACTTATGCAAAATAAATGCTTTTGATACTCCTGATCTACCACTCCTGAGAGGCGAGAGGCAAGGAGTTTAGTGACTCTATGCATAATACCTTTGGCCATTTGTGGAGAACCAAGGAACATAATGAAGTTGGTTGATTGCTCCTAAGTTTGCTGGACAAAGTGACTAAAGAAAAGGATGAGCTCAGGGGTTCTAACTCCCGGCTCCAGAAGCACATACTGAGCCTCAAGTCTTCTAAGACTGCCCTGAGTGAGAGTCTTACCTCCTGTAGACAAAGGGCTGAAATTGTGGAAAATCAGACACATGCCCTTATCATGAGAGTGGCTGACCTGCAAGGAAAGGTGCATGCTCAGTCTCGCCAGGTATCTACTGTTAAAGTTAGGGCATTTGATTGGAAAGGAATGGGGTCTGCAACTTGGAATGGGGATGTTTGGGAGGAATCTAATGAAGCCAGGGACACTGAGCATGTACACTCTGATGAGCCTTTTTTGCCAGAGGAAACAGCCTCCCCACCCTTAGTGGTGACAACATCCCTTCCCCACCCATGCTGCAATCAGCCTTTCCACATTTGTCTGAGGAGATTAACCTTGCACTGCCTGAGGCAAGAGTGATGGCCTCCCCTGAGGCAGTTGCCAGGCAAGACAATGCTGATTCTCCTCAGGACCCACCACCAACACCCCTGTTTGCTTCTAGACCTGTAACTAGACTCAAGTCCCGGCAGGCCCCTAGAAGTGAGGTTCAGAGTGTGACCCTCAAGGAGGTGTGCTACACTGCAAAAGAACTGCTTGAGTTTTCTAACTTATATAAGCAAAAATCTGGAGAACAGGCATGGGAATAGATATTAAGGGTGTGGGATAATGGTGGAAGGAACATAAAGTTGGATCAGGCTGAATTTATTGATATGGGCCCACTAAGCAGGGATCCTGCATTTAATGTTGCAGCTTGGGGAGTTAAAAAAATGTTCTGTTTAGTTGCTTGGTTAGCTGAAATAGGGATCAAAAGATGGCCCACTGTGAGCGAGCTGGAAATGCCTGATCTCTCTTGGTTTAATATAGAGGAAGGGATCCAAAGGCTTAGGGAGATTCGGATGCTGGATTGGATTAGTCACTTTAGACCTACTCATTCCAGCTTGGAGGGTCCAGAAGACATATCCTCCACCAATACTTTGTGAAATAGATTTGAGAGGGGAGCACCTGCATCCTTGAGGAGCTCTGTGATTGCTCTTCTCTGTATGCCAGATCTTACAGTGGGAATTGCAGTCACTCAATTAGAAAATTTAAATGCAACAGGAATAATTGGATCCCGAGGTGTCAGGGGCCAAGTGGCGGCACTCAACTGTCAGAGGCAAGGTGGGCATAGTTACCATAATGGACAGCAGAGGCAAAGCAGCAATCAGAATAGTCTGACTTATGTAGAGCTCTGGCATTGGCTAATAAATCACGGTATTCCTAGAAATGAAATTGATAGGAAGCCTACTGCATTCTTACTTAATTTGTATAAGCAGAAAACTTCCAGGTCAAGTGGACAAAAGACTAATTTGAATCATAAAAACAGAGAACCATGGCCCCTCATCAATTTCCAGACTTGAACCAGTTTAGAGACCCAGAACCCCTTGAATAAAGGGGAGGCCAAGTCCCTTTGAGGAAGAACCCCACTACCTTTCTGACAATTTATACCATTAATCTTTCTTCCATCCTTCCCCAGGCAGACCTCCCCACGGTAACTGTGCACTGGGGAAAGGGGAATGATCAGACTTTTTGGGGACTATAGGACACTGGCTCTGAGCTGACATTGATTCCAGGGAACTCAAAACATTGTGGTCTTCCAGTTAAAGTAGGGGCTTATGGAGGTCAGGTAATTTATGGAGTTTTAGCTCAGGTCTGATATACAGTGGGTCCAGTGGGTCTCCGGACTCATCCTGTGGTCATTTCCCCAACCAGAATGCATGATTGGCACAGACATACTTAGCAGCGGGCAGAACCCCCATATTGGCTCCCTGACTGGTAGGATGAGGACTATTATAGTGGGAAAGGCCAAATGGAAGTCATTAGAGCTGCCTCTACCCAGAAAAATGGTAAATCAAATACAACATTGCATCCCTGGAGGGATTGCAGAGATTAGTGCCACCAACAAGGACTTGAAAGATGCAGGGGTGGTGATTCCCACCACATCCCCGTTCAACTCTCCTATTTGGCCTATGCAGAAGACAGATGGATCTTGGAGAATGACAGTGGATTACTGTAAGCTTAACTAGGTGATGACTCCAATTGCAGCTGCTGTACCTGTACCAGATGTGGTTCCATTGCTTGAACAAATTAACACATCTCCTGGTACCTGGTATGCAGCCATTGATTTGGCAAGTGCCTTTGTCTCCATTCCTGTCCATAAGGCCCGTGAGAAGCAATTTGCCTTCAGCTGGCAAGGCCAGCAATATACCTTCACTGTCCTACCTCAGGGGTATATCAACTGTCTGGCTTTGTGTCATTATTTTGTTGGCAGAGATCTTGATCATTTTTCCCTTCCACAAGATATCATACTGGTCCATTACACTGATGACATTATGCTGACTGGATCCAGTGAGCAAGAAATAGCAAACACACTCAACTTATTGATGAGACATTTGCTTGCCAAGGGATGGGAAATAAATCCGACTAAAATTCAGGGAACTTCTACCTCAGTAAAGTTTCTAGGGGTCCAGTGGTGTGGGGCCCATTGAGATATCCCTTCTAAGGTGAAGGATAAGTTTCTGCATTTGGCTCCTCCTACAACCAACAAAGAGGCACAACGCCTAGTGGCTATTTGGATTTTGGAGGCAACACATTCCTCATTCGGGTTTGTTATTCTGGCCCATTTATTGAGTGACCCGAAAGGCTGCCAGTTTTGAGTGGGGTTCAGAACAGGAGAAGGCTCTGCAACAGGTCCAGGCTTCTGTGCAAGCTGCTCTGCCACTTGGGCCATACGACCCAGCAGATCCCGTGGCGCTTGAGGTGTCAGTGGCAGACAGGGATGCTGTTTGGAGCCTTTGGCAGGCTCCCATAGGTGAGTCACAGCGGAGGCCGCCAGGATTTTGGAGCAAAGTCCTGACATGTTCTGCAGTTAACTACTCTCCTTTTGAGAGACAGCTCTTGACCTGTTACTGGGCTTTG
Organism: Hylobates moloch; assembly: GCF_009828535.3. Taxonomy (NCBI): domain Eukaryota; kingdom Metazoa; phylum Chordata; class Mammalia; order Primates; family Hylobatidae; genus Hylobates; species Hylobates moloch. Next base: position 12,231,139 of record NW_026652287.1, on the reverse strand, counting down.
GTAGAAACTGAACCTTTGACAATGGGTCATCAAGTCACCAAGTGACCTGAACTGCCTGTCAAGAACTGGGTGCTTTCTGACCCATCTTGCCATAAAGTTGGGCATGCACAGCAGCATTCCATCATCAAATGGAAGTAGTATGTACATGATGGGGCTCGAGCAGGTCCTGAAGGCACAAGTAAGTGACATGAGGAAGTGGCTCAAATGCCCATGATCTCCACTCCTGCCACGCTGCCTTCCCTTCCCCAGCCTGCACCGATGGCCTCATGGGGAGCTCCCTATGATCTGTTGACACAGGAAGAGAACACTAGGGCCTGGTTCACAGATGGTTCTGCGTGACATGCAGGCACCACCCCAAAGTGCACAGCTGCAGCTACAGCCCCTTTCTAGGACATCCCTGAAGGACAGTGGTGAAGGGAAATCTTCCCAGTGGGCAGAACTTCGAGCAGTGCACCTGGTTGTGCACTTTGCCTGGAAGGAGAAATGGCCAGATGTGTGATTATATACTGATTCATGGGCTGTGGCCAATGGTTTGGCTGGATGGTCAGGGACTTGGAAAAAGCATGATTCAAAAATTGGTGATAAAGAAATTTGGTGAAGAGGTATGTGGATGGACCTCTCTGAGTGGTCAAAAACTGTGAAGATATTTGTATCCCAGGTGAATGCTCACCAAAGGGTGACCTCAGCAGAGTAGGACTTTAATAATCAAGTAGATAGGATGACTCATTTTGTGGACACCACTCAGCCTCTTTGGCCAGCTATGCTGTCATCACCTAATGGGCCCATGAAAAAAGTGGCCATGGTGGCAGGAATGGAGGTTATGCATGGGCTCAGCAACATGGACTTCCACTCACCAAGGCTGACCTGGCTACAGCTACCACTGAGTGCCCAGTGTGCCAGCAGCAGAGGCCAACACTGAGCCCTCGATATGGCACCATTCCTCGGGGTGATCAGCCAGCTCCCTGGTGGCAGGTTGACTTATTGAACCTCTTCTATCATGGAAAGGGCAGTGGTTTGTCCTCACCGGAATAGACACTCTGGATTCGGTTTTGCCTATCCTGCATGCAATGCTTCTACCAAGACTACCATCCATGGACTCACAGTGTGCCTTATCCACCATCATGGTATTCCACACAGCATTGCCTCTGACCAAGGCACTCACTTTACAGCTAAAGAAGTGTGGTAGTGGGCTCATGCTCATGGAATTCACTGGTCTTACCATGTTCCTCATTATCCCGAAGCAGCTGGATTGATAGAACAGTGGAATGGCCTTTTGAAGTCACAATTACAGTGCTAACTAGGTGACAATACTTTGCAGGGCTGGGGCAAAGTTCTCCAGAAGACCATGTATGCTCTGAATCAGCGTCCAATATATGGTACTGTTTCCCCCATAGCCAGGATTAATGGGTCCAGGGGTGGAAGTGGAAGTGGCACCACTCACCGACACCCCTAGTGACCCACTAGCAAAATTTTTGCTTCCTGTTCCTGCAACATTATGTTCTGCTGGCCTAGAGGTCTTAGTTCCAGAGGGAGGAACACTGCCACCAGGAGACACAACAATGATTCCATTAAAGTGGAAGTTAAGATTGTCACCTGGACACTTTGGGCTCCTCCTGCCTCTAAGTCAACAGGCTAAGAAGAAAGTTACAGTATTGGCTGGGGCGACTGACCCAGACTATCAAGATGAAATCAGTCTACTACTCCACAATGGAGGCAAGGAAGAGTATGGGTGAAATACAGGAGATCCCATAGGGCATCTCTTAGTATTCCTGTGCCCGATGATTAAGATCAATGGGAAGCTACAACAACCCAATCCAGGCAGGACTGCAAATGGCCCAGAGCCTACAGGAATGAAGGTTTGGGTCACTCCACCAGGTAAAAAAACCCACAACCCACTGAGGTGCTTGCTGAAGGCGAAGGGAATGCAGTTTGGGTAGCAAAAGAAGGTAGTCATAATACATCTACGACCATGTGACTGGTGGCAGAAACAAGGACTGTAATTGCATTGAATATTGAATATCCTCCTTATTTTGTTAAGAATATGTTTGTGCCTGTATACACTTGTACTAAGAAAATATCTTCATTTTATGTCCTTTCTTTTTCCTTTATCATGTGACATAAGATTTACTGACTTCATATCAGCATTTAAGTGTTGTTAACTTTATGTAATAGCATTTAGGTTAAGGATTAGCGTGCTTCCAGTTGTACAAAGGATAGCCATATTATGTTGGGTGTAATTATGACCTTATTGTTGTCTTTATTTGAAGATTATGTATGATTTCAGGAGATGTATATGGGTTCAAGTTGACAAGGAGTGGACTTGTGTTGGTTAATATTGAGTGTCAACTTGATTGGATTGAACAATGCAACGTTTTGTTCCTGGGTGTGTCTGAGAGTTTGTTGCTGAAGGAGATTAACATTTGAGTCAGTGGACTGCGAGAGGCAGACCCACCCTCAATCCGGGTGGTCGCCATCTAATCAGCTGCCAGTCTGGCTAGAATAAAGCAGGCAGAAGGTGGAAGGAGCCCACTTGCTGAGTCTTCCAGCCTTCATCTTTCTCCCATGCTGGATGCTTCCTGCCCTCGAACATCAGACTCCAAATTCTTCAGCTTTTGGACTCTTGGACTTACACCAGTGATTTGCCAGGAGCTCTTGGGCCTTTGGCCACAGACTGAAGGCTGCAATGTGGGCTTCCCTACTTTTGAAGATTTGGGACTCGAACTGGCTTCCTTGCTCCTCGGCTTGCAGACGGCCTATGAATCAATACTCCTTAATAAACTCCCCTTCATATATACATCTATCCTATTAGTCCTCTCCCTCTAGAGAACCCCGACTAAAACACTGGATTATCTGTCTTCTCCTTATTTAGTTGTAAGAATTATTTATATATTCTGGATACTGAGTATTTATATATTCAGTCTTTTGTCATATTTATATAATGCATATTTTCTTTCGATCCGTGGCTTACGGTTTCATTTTTAAAGCAATGTTTTTGGAAGAAGAAATTAAGATTTTAATGAAGTGTTGTCTGGCAATTGTTTTTATTATTTGTGCTTTTTTTGTGTCCTAAGAAATCTCTGCCTACCCCTAGGCCACCAAGGCTTTTTCTTGCTTTCTTCTAGAAGTTTGTTTGTTTTAGAGATAGAGTCTCACTTCGTCACCTAGGCTGGAGTACAGTGGTGTGACCATAACTCACTGCAGTCTTGAACTCCTGGGCTCAAGCAATCTTCCCACTTTAGTCTCCTAAGTAACTGGGACTATAGTTGCACACCACCACATCTGGCTAATTAAATTCTTTTTTTTTTGGTAGAGACAAGGTTTCACTATGTTGCTCAGGCTGGTCTTGAACTCTTGGGCTCAAGTGATCCTCCTGCCTCAGCCTCCCAAAGCATTGGAATTACAGGCATGAGCCACTGAGCCTGGCCTTCTAGAAGTTTTGTAGGTTTAGTTTTTCCATTTAGGTCTCTGATTCATTTTAAGTTAAATTTTTGCTTATGATGTGAGGTAGGGGTCATGATTCATTTGTTCCTTCCATACAGATATGTTTCAGTCCCAGCTTCCTTTCCTCATTGAATCACCCTGGCACCTTTGTCAAAAATTAATTGATGGTATGTATGTGGATCTATTTTTGAGCTCTCTATTCTGTTTCATGATATACAGCATCATTATGCTACTTCCCACACTGTCTTGATTAATGCAGATTTACAATTCTTCTTGAAATAAAGTCGCTCCAACTTTGTTCTGTTTTTCAAAATTGTTTTGGCTACTCTATAATACCTACAGCTAATATATTTAATGCTGAAAGTCTAAACACTTAAACACTTTTCTCCCTAAGGTTGGGAACAAGGCAAGAATATCTGCTCTCACTACTTCTATATATTAATAACGTTGTACTGGAGGTCCTAGCCAGGACAACAAGGCAAGAAAAATAGTGGGAAAAGGCAAAGTTAAATTGTCTTTATTTGCAAATGACATGATTATGCATGTAGAAAATCCTAAGGAATTTACAATACAGCAAAACTACTAGAACCAATAATTTTATTTAGCAAGGTCAAAGGATACAAGGTCAATAAATAAAAATGTGTTTCTCTACACTAACGATGAACAATTGGGAAATTAAATGTATAGAAACATTTATGATAGCATCAAAAAATGTGAAATACTTAGGGATGCGACCAGGTACAGTGGCTCACACCTGTAATCCCAACACTTTGGGAGGCTGAGGTGGGAGAATCGCTTGAGCCCAGGGGTTCAAGACCAGCTTGGGCAGCATAGTGAGACCCCATCTCTAAAATAATAAAAAAAATACCAACAGGCTTTTTTTTGTAGAAATTATCAGATTCTAAATTGTATATGAAAATGCAAACAAACTATTAATATTTTGAAGCAGTCTTTAACAAGTTGAGGAAGTTTCCTTCTATTCTAAACTCTACATTGTCAGAGTTTGTTTTTGTTTTTAATCCACGAATAGGTGTTAATTTAAATTTTTTTTTTTTTTTTGAGATAGACTCTCGCTCTGCCACCCAGGCTGGAGCGCAATGGCGTGATCTCAGCTTACTGCAACCTCCGCCTCTCGGGTTCAAGCGATTCTCCTGCGTCAGCCTCCTGAGTAGCTGAGATTACAGATGCGCACCACCACACCCAGCTAATTTTGTATTTTTAGTAGACGTGGGGTTTCACCATATCGGCCAGGCTGGTCTCGAACTCCTGACCTCGTGATCCACCCGCCTCGGCCTCCCAAAGTGCTAGGATTACAGGTGTGAGCCACTGCGCCCGGTGAGAAGGTGTTAATTTTATGAAGTGTTTTGTCTCATTAATTGACATGACCATGGAGTGAGCCCAGATATATAGTCTTTTTTTTTTTTCTGTGCCTATGTTTACTCAGTTAACCCAGATGTATTCTTTTTTTAAAAAAGAAACCTGAGATAAGATTCACATAACATACAAGTATTTAAAAGTGAACAGCCAGGCGTGGTGGCTCACGCCTGTAATCTAATCCCAGCACTTTGGGAGGCCGAGGCAGGCAGATCACTTGAGGTCAGGAGTTTGAGACCAGCCTGGCCAACATGGTGAAACCGCATCTCCACTAAAAATACAAAAATTAGCCAAGAGTGGTGGTGCGCACCTGTAGTCCCAGCTACTCGGGAAGCTGAGGCAGGAAGATTGCTGGAACCTGGGAGGTGGAGTTTGCAGTGAGCTGAGACTGCACCACTGTACTCCAGTCTGGGCAATAGAGAGAGACTCCATTTCTAAATAAATAAATATATAAATAAAATAAAAGTGAACTATTCAGCAACCACCACCTCTACCTAGTTCGAAAACATCTTTATCACCCCAAAGGAAACCCCACACACATTAAAAAGTCACTCCCCATTTCCCTCTCCTCCCAGCCTCTGGCAACCTCTAATCTGCCTTCTGTCTCTATGGATTTGCCTATTCTGGACTCCTCATATAAATGGAATAATTTCATATGTGGCCTTTCGTGTCTGGCTTCTTTCATTTAGCATCATGTTTTTGAGGTTCATCTGTGTTGTAGCATGTGTCAACACTTAGTTCATTTTCTTTCTTTTTTTTTGGAGATAGAGTCTTACTCTGGCACCCATGCTGGAGTGCAGTGGTGCGATCTCAGCTCACTGCAACCTCTGCCTCCTGGGTTCAAGAGATTCTCCTGCCTCAGCCTCTTGAGTAGCTGGGATTACAGGTGTGTGTCACCATGCCTGGCTAATTTTTGTATTTTTAGTAGAAACAGGATTTCACCATGTTGGCTAGGCTGGTCTTGAACTCCTGACCTCAGGTGATCTGCCCACCTTGGCCTCCCAAAGTGCTGGGATTATAGGTGTGAGCCACTGTGCCTGGGCTACTTAGTTCATTTTCATGGCTGAATACTATTCCATCACTGTAGGGGTATACCAGGCGATATGGTTTGGCTGTGTCCCCACCCAAATCTCATCTCGAAGTGTAATCCCCACATGTAGAGGGAGGGTCCTGGCAGGAGGTGATTGGATCATGGGGATGGTTCCCCCCATGCTGTTCTCGTGATAGTGGGTGAATTCTCATGTGATCTGTTTTATTTTGTTTTATTTTAATTTTTGAGGCAGGGTCTCACTTTGTCATCCAGGCTGGAGGGCAGTGGTGTGATCTCAGCTCACTGCAGCCTCAACCTGCTGGGCTCAAGCAATCCTCCTGCGTCAGCCTCACAAGTAGCTGGGATTACAGGCACACACCACCATGCCCGGTAATTTTTTTGTATTTTTTGAAGAGACAGGGTCTTCCCATGTTGCCCAGGCTGGTCTTAAACTCCTGGGCTCAAGAAATCCTCTCACCCTGCCCTCAGCCTCCCAAAGTGCTGGGATTACAGGCACGAGTCACCATGCCTGGCGGAGATCTGGTTGTTTGATAAGTGTCTGGCGCTTCCCTCTTCTTGCCCTCTCTAGCCTGCCACCGTGTAAGACATGCCTTGCTTCCACTTCATCTCCTGCCATGATTGTAAGTTTCCTGAGGTCTCCCCAGCCATAGTGGAACTGTGAGTCAATTAAACCTCTTTTCTTTATAAACTGCCCAATCCCAGGTAGTATCTTTATAGCAGTGCAAGAACAGATTAATACACCAGGCTAGAGTGCAGTGGCATGGACACAGTTCACTGCAGCCTTGACCTCCTGGGCTCAAGTGATCCTCCTGCCTCAGCCTCCTGAGTAGCTGGGACTACAAGCAAATGCCACCACGCCCAGCTAATTTGTTTTAAATTTTTTGTACAGATGGTGTCTCACTATGTTTCCTAGGTTGGTCTTGAACTTCCGGGCTCAAATGATCCTCTTGCCTCAGCCTCTCAAGGTATTGGGATTACAGGCGTGAGCCCCCTTGCTCAGCCCTAGGTATATTCTTTTTTTTTTTTTTTTCTGAGACAGAGTTTCGTTCTTGTTGCCCAGGCTGGAGTGCAATGGCACAATCTCGGCTCACTGCAGCCTCCGCCTCCCAGGTTCAAGCGATTCTCCTGCCTCAGCCTCCCGAGTAGCTGAGTTTACAGGCATGCACCACCACGCCCAGCTAATTTTTGTATTTTTAGTAGAGACGGGTTTTCTCCATGTTGGTCAGGCTGGTCTCGAACTCCAGACCTCAGGTGATCCGCCCGCCTCAGCCTCCCAAAGTGCTGGGATTACAGGCGTAAGCCACCGCGCCCGGCCTAGCCCTAGGTATATTCTTAACCACTATTCTGTGCTGTCTCCCTATATGCCAGGTGCTGTGTTTAGTTCTGCACATACAGTGGAGAAGAACAGAGAACTGGTTTTGCTCAAACTGAACCCAAGTCTCTTCTGGAACTTAGTACTCTCTGTGGCGATTATGTATGTCCATCTCAGATCACACAGGGTCTTGTGAGGTCCTGCTCATTCATCTCCATAGCTCCAGTGTCTAGCCCAGTGCTGTTAGCTGAATAGATGAGTTTAATCTGAGAAGGCTTCATGGAGGAAGCAGCTTTGAGTAGCACCTCAGAGCTAGAGGAGTTGAGCAGTTTCCTTCAGCCCACAGTGATTACTAACAACAGCCACCGTATATCAGGCACCTTCCTGTGCCACACAGTACGATGAGCATGTTAACCTCCCAGGGGTGTCCAGCCAGTGAGGGGCAGAGGACAACTTGAAGTTGAACCCAGATCCACAGCCCTAATGACTACCTTGTACTGCCCCTCCAGGCCTGGTTCCAAATTAGGGGTTGGGTCTCGCTACTCTGTATTCTTAATCCCCCGTTTCTCTTTTGCTAGGGACATTTGGATGGGACTAGAGAGTGACAAAATGATGGTCAATGTAGCAAAGCCCGGACTTGGGACACCTTGATGTCTTGGGAAAGACTTTCCACTGCCTCCCCTGCCAGGTCCCTCAGACTCTGGGGGACAGTGCCTTCCGCCCTGTCCTTCGAATCCTCCTTTCCTCCTTCAGCCCCCTCTGCCCCTCCTCCTTCCTTAGCCCCTCTAGTTCATCGGGCTGTGCCGGAATCTGTGGGGAAAGGAGCAGGATTTCAGCTAAATATAAACCAGGCTGTTCCAGTTTCCAAATAGAACAAAGGAGCAGGGTGTTAAGTTGATTTTTATAAATAAAGAGAGAGGGAGTGAGAGAATATTTTTTCGAGATGTTTAATAAAATCGCCTTGGGAGAGGCAGGAAAATCACTGGGCTGCGGTGGGAGGGTTTGCAGGAGGAAGAGGAGGGGGAGGAGGGAGAGTGGGGGATGCTTCCTTCTTTCTGCAGGGATTCTTTTCCTTGGACCAAGGAGAGAAGGTGGTGCAGAGAGGGGTGGAGGAGAATGGGGAGGGGCATGAGTGTCCCTGGGAGGAAGAGGAGGAGGACAGGGAAGGCTTGTCATCATAATAGTTACTGCGCATTATAGAATAGTTCCTGCATATTGAGCACTTACTGTATGCCAAGTTTTATGCCAGATTACTGCATCATCTCACCAAATGCGGTCAGGATTCTCGTCACTTGGAGCTCTGTGATCTAGCACCTGCCTACCTCTCTGACCTCATCTCCTCCCTCTTTCTCCCTAGCTCACTCCACTCCCACCACTGAGGCTCCACACACCAAACTCATCCCTTCCTCAAGGTCTGTGTACCCCCTAGGTCTCACAGCCAGCTCTTTGTCATCATTCAGGTCTCAGAATAAATGTCACTTCCTTCCTGACCACCTTATGGAAAAGAGAGCCCACACCCAGGCCAGTCAGGATTACATTCCCTTGTTTCATTTTCTTCATTAAGATATCATTTCCAAAACTATTCGCTTGCTTTGTTATGTCTCCCCGCTTCCCCCCGCCAAAATGAAAGCCCTATGAAAGCAGAGACTTTGGCTGGATATGGCGGCTCATGTCTGTAGTCCCAGCTGCTTAGGATCGCTTGAGTCCAGGAGGTTGAGGCTGCAGTGAGCTGTGATCACACCACTGTACTCCAGCCTGGGTGACAGAGCAAGACGCTGTCTCAAAAAACAAACAAACAAACCCAGATACTTTTTCTCTCCTTCACTGTGGTAAGGCCAGGACCTAGACCAGTACCTGGCACATGGTAGACACTGCTTAGTATGTATTTGCTAGATGAATGGATGAGTGAATGAAGCTCAGAGAGGTGAAGGGACTTGCCTAAGGTCACACAACTAGGAAATGACAGAATTCAGGAGGAAGCCCAAATTTGTCTGATCTCCAAATGCATGCCCTTTTTTTTTTTTTTTTCTATTTTGTAAGGCTTCCAGCATGATGGAGGAGAGGATTGAAGGGGATCACTATGGAACCTTGGAATTTTGGGGGATGATCAGGCACAACCCCCATAGTGGGTCAGTGAAGCCAAATGTTACCATCACCCTCATCCTTAAGCAATGTGTGTATCATATAAAAATGGTTCCACAGACAGATCTCCTTTGTGGGGGCTATTCCATAGTGAGAGTTTTACCCAGTGCTACCCAAGGGAGAGCTAGTCTAGGTTTTGGGGAGGTGGCAGAGGGCTTCTCACCTTAGGAACTGGAAGGGATGGCTGGAGGAAGCACATATTGTACACCTCCACCTGCCCCGCCTTGCCACTCCTTGAATCTTTACTCTTTTACCTCTGCACACAGTGGTGAGTCAGGAGTGGGTTGGGCTAAGTGGCTGCACAGGTCTCTGGGGCACCCAGTGATGTGATTATGTCTTCCTGCTGACACCAGGTCCTGCCTCACCAGGGATATCCAAGGTATAACCTTGGACAAGTTATGTGGCTCCCTTGGTGTCTCATTGTCTTCCTGTGTAAGACAGGGCTGTTGAAGCTTGCTTGGCTATGAAGAGTAGAAATCCTGTATTAGGCCAGGCACGGTGGCTCACACCTGTAATCCCAGCACTTTGGGAGGATTTCTCAAGGCCAGAGGTTTGAGACCCAGTCTGGGTATCACAGTGAGACCCTGTCTCTACAAAAAAATTTTAAAAATTAGCCACACATGGTGTTGCGTGCCTGTAGTCCCACCTACTTGGGAGGCTGGGGCAGGAGGATCGCTTGAGCCCAGGGGTTTGAGGCTGCAGTGAGTTATGATTGTGCCATTGCATTCCAGCCTGGGTGATGGAGTGAGGCTTAGCCTCAAAAAAAAAAAAAAAAATCGGGAGCTCAAAAAAACTTCCAAGCACATGACACGATAGATGCTCAGCAGAACAGATGAAAACTGTCCTTCTCTTACTTATTATCACCTCTCTTTGGATTATAATCTAATTGAGCACAGGGACCATCACTCCATTAATTGAGCAGCTACTGTACGCCAAGCTCTAGGCTATGTATTTTACGTGAGTTATCTCATTGAATCCTCATACTAATTCCATGAAGTAGGTACTATTATTATTGTTATCCCCATTTTATGAATGAGGAAAATTGAGCTCTCAGGGGTGAAGTGTCTGGCCCAAGGTCACACAGCCAAGAAGCAACAGAACTGGGCCTGAAATCCAGGCAAACCCAGCTGCAGATCCTGGGCTTTCAAATATTATCCAATCCTGGCTGGGTGCAGTGGCTCATGCCTGTAATCCCAGCACTTTGGGAGGCCGAGGTGGATGGATCACTTGAGGTCAGGAGTTCCAGACCAGCCTGGCCAACACGGCAAAACCCCGTCTCTACCAAAAATACAAAAAAGTTAGCCAGGCATGGTGGCACATGCCTGTAGTCCCAGCTACTTGGGAGACTGAGGCAGGAGAATCGCTTGAACTCAGGAGACAGAGACTGCAGTGAGCTGAGATCACGCCACTGCACTCCAGCCTGGGTGACAGAGCGAGACTCCATCTTGAAATATATATATATATATATATAATCCAATCCTGTGTCTCAGAACTAAGGAAGTAGTGGGGCTGTCTGGTGCTCCAGGAGTTAGAGCCTGGCATAAGCGGGGAGTAAAGAGGTCAGAAAGGGTCATGGTGAGAAGAGAAGCAGAGGCCTGGCCTTGGTGAAGAGGACAAAGAGGGAGCCCAAGGTGGGGTGGGGGAAGGATGCTGCAATTCGGGGGGCTGTGGCTCTGCGCCTCTGACTCATTCGGACAGAGCAGCTTGATTCCCTGCGGCAGGAGATGCTATTTATAACCTGCAGGTTCTAGCATCCTGTTGAGCACAGAGCCCTGCAGCTACCTGGGGCCCTTCTTCCTGGACTGTAGGGCGAGGGGAGTAAGGAGCAGGATGTCGGGGTGGAGGGTGTCTGGCAGCCAAGGAGAAGGCCGTGGCTGACCCTCCCTTCTCTTTGCTGTGGACTCTCCAGTGAGCACAAAATGCACATCAAGGGCCCTGTGGGTCATTCTGGGGCTGTCTAGCTTGTCATCAGCAGAGTGTCTGGCACCTAAGAGGAATGAATGAATGAATGAATGCATAGAAGTAGCTTTATCTGGTCAGATCATGTCATGTCTCTGCCCCAAGCTCTTCAATGCTTCCCCATCTCCCTATCTCATTTGGAGTAAAAGTCAAAGCTCTTACAGTGACCTATGAGGCTCCTATAGGACCTGGTTCCTGTTGCTCCTTTTTTTGTGTGTGTGAGACAGAGTTTCACTCTATCACCGAGGCTGGAGTGCAGTGGCACGATCTCGGCTCACTGCAATCCTCAATTCCCAGGTTCGAGTGATTCTCCTGCCTCAGAATCCCGAGAAGTTGGCATTATAGGCGTGTGCCACCACACCGGCTAATTTTTGTATTTTTAGTAGAGACAGGGTTTCACCATGTTGGCCAGGCTGGTCTCGAACTCCTGACCTCAGGTGATCTGCCCACCTCGGCCTCCTAAAGTGCTTGGGATAACAGGCGTGAGCCACTGTGCCCGGTCCCTGCCCCTTTCTTCGTCCTATCTTCCTGCTCACCCATTTCACTCCCGCAGTCTCCTTGCTGCCCCTGGGAATGCACTGGGTCCATTCCTGCCTTGTGGCTCTGCTCTGCTTTCTTCTCCTGGGACACTCTTCCCCCAGATACTGGCATGTTTTCGTCCCTCACCTCCTTCAGGTCTTTGCTCAAATGCTAACTTCTCAGGGAGGCCTTCCCTGACCACCCTACTTAAAATCACACCCATGCAATATACAATCCTTATTCCCTTTCCCAGATTCATTTTTCTCCATCGCATTTACTGTCATCCAGCATACTACGTATCTTACTAACTCATCTTTTTATTGTCTGGCTCCTTCTACCAGAACGTGAGCTCCAAGAAGATAGGAGTTTTTGTCTGTTTTGACTCTGCTGTCTCCGTAAGGGCTAGAATAGTGCCTGGTGCATAGCTGGCACTCAAAAAAATATGTGTTGGCTCCATGAATTCGCTAGGATTTTCACGGCCTTGCTGTGTGGCCCTGGTTAGTGAATCTCACCTCTCTGGGCCTCAGTCTGTTGAACTCACTGGCCTTCCAGTTTAGACATCCTGGGGCTCTGTCCCTTCATCCTGGCACTCAAGAGGTTTTTGTTTATTTGTTTTGTTTTGTTTTGTTTCTCCCCACAATATCTGCTAAAAGGAGAATTGGCTTGATATTTTTCTCCTAGGCTAGACTTTGAGCCAGGCACATGCCAGCACTTTTGTATCTGAGTAAGGGGCTTTGACGAGATGCATTTGTGTGAACGAACTTCTATATGTGTTTGAGAACCTGGGCGAGATGGGACATTCCAGCAAAATGTCAGCATAGGCCCAAATTCTGTCTTTCTGTTTCTTTTTGTTTGCAGTGGAGCAAAGAGTAGAAATCTCCAAGGGCACCGCAGACCCTTCTCTAATGAATCAATAGAAACAAACGCCCACTGCTCTGGAGATGTAAGGGACGAGCCTGCTGGCTGTGATTCCCCACACCTGTAACAGGCTGTTTCCACTTCCTCAGGAGCCAGCTGTGAGAAACCCACAGCAGAACTGCCCACCTTCCAACAAGGGAAGCCTGCAGGAGAACTTCAGGCTTCAACGGGGATGCCAAGCCCATTTTTAGATCTCATCTGTTCTTAATGAGAAATGGGTCCAACCTTGCCCAGGTTTCTAGAACAATCCCTAACAGGGCTTTGGAGTTTATTAGCATGTTCACATGCTATCTGGCTTAATTGCCAGATGATCTCTTGTTTTCTCTTCTTTTTATGGTGCACTCCCTGGGACTAGCACACTACCTGGCATCGGGTAGGGATCACTAGATTTTTGTTGGAAGAGTTAGTTTGCATAAGTCATGAGAGACAGGCAATATTGCCATCATTTTTTTTTCTTTTGAGACAGAGTCTCGCTCTGTCGCCAGGCTGCAGTGCAGTGGCGCGATCTTGGCTCACTGCAAGCTCCGCCTCCTGGGTTCAAGCGATTCTCCTGCCTCAGCCTCCCGAGTAGCTGGGACCACAGGCGCATGCAACCACGCCCAGCTAATTTTTGTATTTTTAATAGAGACGGGGTTTCACCATGTTGGCCAAGATGGTTTCGATCTCCTGACCTTGTGATCCACCCGCCTCGGCCTCCCAAAGTGCTAGGATTACAGGCATGAGCCACCGTGCCTGGCCCATTTTTTTTTAAGAGGTGGGGCCTCACTCTGTTGCTCAGGCTGGAGTGCTGTGGTGTGATCATAGCTCACGGCAGCCTTGAATTCCTGGGGTCAAGAGATCTCCCACCTCAGCCTTCCAAGTAGCTGGGACTACAGGCATGTGCCACAGTGCTTGACCATGTCATCAATTTTTTTTTTTTTTTTTTTTTTTTTTGAGACGGAGTCTCGTTCTGTTGCCCAGGCTGGAGTGCAGTGGCGTGATCTTGGCTCACTGCAAGCTCCGCCTCTCTGGTTCAAGCGATTCTCCTGCCTCAGCCTCCTGAGTAGCTGGGACTACAGGCCTGTGCCGCCACGCCTGGCTAAATTTTGGTATTTTTTAGTAGAGACGGAGTTTCACCGTGTTAGCCAGGATGGTCTTGATCTCCTAACCTCGCGATCTGCCTGCCTCGGCCTCCCAGAGTGCTGGGATTACAGGTGTGAGCCACCGCGCCAGGCTTACATCATCATTTTATAGATGATGAAACTCAGGCTCAGTGATGATATGACTTGGCCCAAGGTCACACAGCCAGGACATAAATCCATGCAGGCAGCTGGCTTGGGGTTACCAGAAAGGAAGACAAGGAACTCCCTCCCAGTGATGACTACAATTTGGGAAAACAAACTTTCCTTGTGAATATGGGAGGACAAGAGGGCTTGGGCCTTTGGAATCCCAGTACTGCACTTGTGCACTTGGAGAAGTTCTAAAGACAACAGGGGCTGGGTGCAGTGGCTCATGCCTGTAAACCCAACACTTTGGGAGGCCAAGGCGGGTGGATCACCTGAGGTCAGGAGTTTGAGACCAGCCTGGCCAACATGGTGAAACACCATCTGTACTAAAAATACACAAAAATTAGCTGGGCGTGGTAGCGCATGCCTGTAATTCCAGCTACTGGGGAGGCTGAGGCAGGAGAATAGCTTGAAACTGGGAGGCGGAGGTTGCAGTGACCCGAGATTGCGCCATTGCACTCCACCTGGGCGATAAGAGCGAAACTCTGTCTCAAACAAACAAACAAAAAAGACAATGGTGCCTCAGTTTTTCTATCTGTAAAATGGACACACCAATGTGTGTGTCCCTCTTACACAGAGCCTGTGGGAGTATACAGTGAGAGAATGCAGTTCAATGCCTGCCACCGGGTGGTGCTCAATACACTCCAACCCTACCCTGACCTTTCAGGTTATCTCTGGAACCCCCCCAGCCCCACTACTGCACCGTTGCCTGCCCTCCCAACTTCGGGGCGGGGCTGGAGAGAACCTGCTGAATAATCGCCCTGCGCATGCGCAGCCGCCATGAGTCACGTGGCCCGGTACCACCCAAGTTCTCAAGGGCGAGTCCTCAGGAACTTTCTGTCGTCAGTGGGGACCCTTGGGACAGCTTTGTTCTCACCTCGGCTGGAGCTCGGGGTACTGGAGCACCCGAGTGTGCACTTGAGGGGCTGAGAGAGAAGGCAAAGACCTTCTAGAACCTCAAATGAGGGTTCTTTTGACCTTCCTATGTTTTCTGTTTTGAGACAGGGTCTAGCTCTGTTGCCCAGGCTGGAGTGCAGTGGTGCGATCACAGCTCACTGCAACCTCTGCCTCCCAGGTCAAGCGATCCTCTTGCTTCAGCCTCCTGAGTAGCTGGGACCACAGGTTCGCACAATCACCCAAGCTATTTTTTTTTTTTTCTGAGACCTAGTCTCATTTTGTCTCCCAGGCTGGAGTGCAGTGACGCAATCCTATCTCACTGCAACCTCCGCCTTCCGGGTTTAAGCGATTCTCTTGCCTCAGCCTCCCTAGTAGCTGGGATTACAGGCGGCTGCCGCCACGCCTGGCTAATTTTTGTATTTTGGTAGAGACAGGGTTTCACCGTGTTGCCCAGGCTGGTCTAGGGAACTCCTGAGCTCGGGCAATCCGCCTGCCTCGGCCTCCCAAAGTGCTGGGATTACAGGCATGAGCCACCGCGCCCGGCCCACCCATGCTATTTTTAAAATTTTTTTGTAGAGAGGGGGTCTCACTTTGTTGCCCAAGCTGGTCTGGAACTCCTGGCTTCAAGCGACGTGCCCGCTTTGGCCGCCCAAAGTGTTGGGATTACAGGAGGTGCTCCCAGCCACCCTTTCCATGTTTGAGGGAGGCTCTCCCAGGCCCCTGGGACCAAAGGAAACCAATCAGGGAAATGACTGGCCTGAGGCAGGGCAGCCCTTCCTCATCCGTTCACTCAGGTAACAAATGAGCCCTTCCCTGGTTTTCAGCACTGAAGATACAGTGACAAGGGCCCAGCTGGGGAGACAGACTTTCCCTGGGAAGTGGAAACTGAGTGGAAACTGAAAGGATGCATCCGAGTTAATCTGGGGGAGCTGAGAGAGGAAGAGGTTGCAGACGGACCAGGGACATTGAGGAGGGTAAAAGCTTTTCAAGGGGAAATGAGCCTGGATGGTCTCGAGAACTGATGGGCGTGGGAACAGTGGCCCTGGGAAGAATTTTGGACTTGATCCTAAGAGCAGCAGGAAGCCACTGAAGTTGGGGGATCATGTAATCTTCAGAGTCCTGCACTGAATCATTTTGCTTTTCTTTCTCATTCAGAAAAATGGCTTTTGAATTCCACACCTGCCATACTAATTTTTAAAACTTTATTTTCAGAAATAGAAAATAAGAGAACGATGGACTATGTATTTCTTCTCAGGGTTAAATATGTTAAAAGGTGCAAATTGCTTAGCATTCTGTATGTGGTCTATAAATGGTAATTCCCTATCTCTCCTCTTAATTCCATTCCACAATTTCCTTCATTCCAGGAGCATCGAAGGAGATCAATCCTCCCTACAGACTAAAGATAAATTTCATTTGAAGTACCTGGATGGATGAAAAATTTGACTGGTTCAAAAGATTAAAGGGTAATTATTTTACAAATTATTATTCAAATAGTATGCTCCCCATGAGCATACAACATATTATTTGATTTATGGAATTGCAATTTACATTCAACTTTTTAGGAGCACATTTATTTATTTACTTAAAAAATCGTTTTGCGACAGAGTCTTGCTCTTTCATCCAGGCTGGAGTGTAGTGACGTGATCATAGCTCACGCAGCTTCGATCTCCCAGGCTCAAGCAATCCTCCCACCTCAGCCTCCCTAGTAGCTGGGGCCATAGGCATGCGCTACCATGCCTGGATGATTTTTTATTTTTAGTAGAGATGAGGTCTCATTATGTTGCCTGAGCTGATCTCAAACTCCTGGGTCTGAGCAATCCTCCCACCTCAGCACCCCCAAAGTGCTAGGATTATAGGTGTGAGCCACCGAGCCCGGCCTAGAAGCATATTTATTTTAGAAAACAAGACTAAGTTTCAAAAAGGCAGGAGCCACGTCCATGTTTTTCCCACACTGTAAGATCACCACCTTGCTGGACATGTAGTAGACTTTCAAATATCTGTTAGATAGATTTAAATACTGAAATATATTTTCTGCTACATTGAAAGTCAGGGGCCTCAATTCTAGGGTTTTCTCTTTATAGTTGTTAACATGAATTTTGATGGCATGAAAATGCTTGTTCTTTGAATTATATTTAGCTCATACAAACTCTACTGCACAATTATGTTGTAAAGGGGAATTAAGTTTTATCTTTAAGTTGTTATTATAGCCTTGGGAAAAGGTGAACATTGAGAATAACTACATGAAGTGGTAGCATATTGTATTGTTAATTTTGCTACTTTTCTTTTTCTTTTTCTTTTTTTTTTTTTTTTTTTGAGATGGAGACTCGCCCTGTTGCCCAGGCTGGAGTACAATAGCGCAATCCTGGCTCACTGCAACCTCCGCCTCCTGGGTTCAAACAATTCTCTTGCCTCAGCCTCCTGAGTAGCTGGGATTACAGGCGCCTGCCACCACGCCCAGCTAATTTTTGTATTTTTAGTAGAGACGGGGCTTCACGATGTTGGCCAGGCTGGTCTTGAGCTCCTGACCTCATGATCTGCCTGCCTCGGCCTCCCAAAGTGCTGGGATTACGGGCGTGAGCCACTGTGCCCAGCCCTACTTTTTCTTTTTAATGTGGTGTAGGTCCTAGAATAGACTGCCACGTGTGAAAGGTATGTCAGGCAGGGTCTGTATAAGAAACAGATGGCACATTCAAATTAGATCATTAGAAGAATATTTAATAAATGGACTATTTACAAGGTTTAAGCAGGGAGTGGGGAAGCTATAAGGGATAGTGCAGTACCCACGGGGCCTTTACCACTCTTAGATCTGAAGGTTGAGGGGAGGGAGAAATGACAGAACCCAGAAAGAGAGAGTTGTGCGGAGCAGGCTGCCTTGAGAAAGAGGGGTGACCTTTTATCAAAAGGCACAACCAACCTAAGGCCATCTGGCAGGAGGGAAGTGGGGAAAGAAACACTTCACCCATGCTGTCCTCCTGCCCTCCCATCTCCTGCTGCCCTCCCATTGGCTGTACCCGCCTGGAAGCTAGAGGGCAGGAGAGTGAGCTGCTGCAGTCCATGTAGGTCAGCCCGCCAGGGCCAAGGGCAGCCCGGAGAAGGGTGGAAGAGCGGATCTGGAGGGCAAATGGAAACTATCTGGTACAGGAAGCTTCATTTGCATGCTGGATAAAGACTTAATATTTCAATCCTGGTATGTTAGGGAGGCTGTGAAACCTTAAGGGATGGTTTTCACCTACTACTATGGCAGCAGGTTCAGGGTTGTCATTTGTTCATTCCTCAGATCTCCTGAGGATACTAGAAAAAGTATTGTGCTGGGTATTTGAGAGAAGCCCAACAATGGCAAAGCACTCTGAAAAATTCAGTGCATTTTCATTCCTGATGCATATATATATATATATATTTTCTGATGCATGTATTTTTAAGAACACATCCCTCCTCTATCAAGAGCACTTGTTTAGAGCTCTGAATAGTAAATACAATCCCACTGGTCTCAGAACGAGACACTGCTTCCCCAGAAGCAAGAAAGTTCAGGCAAAGCACACAGGTGCTGATTTTTTATTTTTATTTTGTTTGAGACAGCATCTCACCCTGTCGCCCAGGCTGGAGTGCAGTGGTGTGATCTTGGCTCACTGCAACCTCTGCCTCTTGGGCTCAAGTGATTCTCGTGCACCAGCCTCCTGAGTAGCTGGGGTTACAGGTGTGTGCCACCACGCCCAGGTCATTTTTATATTTTTAGTAGAGACGGGGTTTCATCATGTTGGCCAGGCTGGTCTTGAACTTCTGACCTCACATGATCCACCCACCTTGGCCTCCCAAAGTGCTAGGATTACAGGCGTGAGCCATGATGCCTGGCCTCTGGCTGTGAATCTTATGGCTAGCAACTGGCAATTATGTCCCTCACCAGGTCAGTACCCTTTAGGTTGTAGCTGGATAGACATTTTTTCAGGCCCGGGGACCAGAATAGAATGTGTGAGTGCGACTCTGGAAAGTGGACTTGCTCCTATGAATGGAGTGGATTGTGGTCTCACATTTTCTGAATCTGTGAAATCATTCCACTCTTTAATGAGGTCCTCTTAGAATGGGAGGGAATAGATCTCCTTTAGTGACATGACTTTGACAAGCAAATCAATTCGTTCCATTTGTTTCCTCTTTGAAAACAGCAATCCTTGAGCGTTACATAATCTAATCTTCATGCCTCACTGGTTTGTTCTGTCCTCCTGAGGAATTGGCAGATGGTGCCAATGCGGAGACCCGCGCACACGCCTCGCAAGCCTCATGGTAACAGGAGAGTTGCTCACAGTGTCTGTCTCTTTGCTGTGGGGTCCCTTGCTGGCATTTGTTTCCCTGGATCGGTTGTCTCTTTAGCATCCCTCAGGCACCGCTGGCTTCTTGCCCTCGGCTCTCATTCCAAGATTAATTGGAAATGCTGAAAGCAGATAAAAAGAGAACAGAAAGTGAAGTTGAAAGGGCAGAGAATTTGCTGGATTTTTTTTTCTAAAAGCCCTCCTCCGTTAAAGGCCGAGTATCTTTGGAGATTTTTAGCTTCAGAATGGTGACTCCCTCCTTCAGCCTGGTCCCTGTGTACATCTTTGTTGCTGGGTTACACACAGCACAGGGACAGGGCTGGTTGTATCAGAGCTGGGAGAGTAGAGATCTGCTTGATAAGGTCTCTGAATTTCTCCAACAGCGAGTCACATATCTGCAGAAATGATTGTTCCCCAGATAGGGCAGTTACCTGGAGTCCACCTTCAGGTCGGTGATGTCACTTACGAAGGGAAAATTATCTCAGAACTCTGTAAGGTGAGGAGCCTCCTGGCAAGGCCCTGTCAGCCAGAACCACAATGCTGAGATGTCCTAGTAAAGGCATTGCCTATACATCTTGTTTAAAAATCTGCAAGTGGCAGCTGCCAAAGGAAAGGAGTGGTGGGCAGAGTTCTAATATTTGGGACTGGAAAGCGGCTGATGTGCTCTGGTATTGCTTTTCAATTGTTAAAATATTGAAATACTTCCATACTACTGGGTAAAGAGTTGGATCTTTGAATTCCCCATGCTCCCATCCCTCTGCTAATACGTAAGTCTGTTGAGAGGGTCTTATTTTATTCAATTTCATGAGGAGCTCTACCTGTCCATGCAGCAATGGGAGCTTCCTTTGCTGAACCCACTTTGCTTTCACCGTGCAGTACCAGTAGGTCTTCTTGGTGCAGGGCCAGGCACCACTCCAAGTGCCACTCCAAGTGCTACATGTAACTGCCCTGCTCACAGACTGCCCTGTTGGCTGACTGCTTTTGGATGGAACCTCGGCAATTAAAACATAGAACTCTCCTGCCTGTGGCGAAAACATGCCTGGTCCTTAAAGGTCACATACACCTTCATGCTTGCTGTCACTCAGGATCCAGGTTGTATTTGCGCGCAACAGAAATGAGCTGTCTGAAGGAGAATGACAGCCCCTGCAGCATCTTCTTTTATGGCCACCCTCCCCCATCCACTGAGTCTAGGCATAGAGGACTCATTTCTATAAAAGCAATAATGGGCCGGTGTGGTGGCTCACACCTGTAATCCCAGCACTTTGGGAGGCCTAGGTGGGTGGATCACCCGAGGTCAGGAGTTCGAGACCAGCCTGGTCAACATGGCAAAACCCCATCTCTACTAAACATATAAAAATTAGCCAGGTGTGGTGGTGCATGCCTGTAATCCCAGCTCCTTGGGAGGCTGATGCAGGAGAATCGTTTGAACCTGGGAGGCAGAGGTTGCAGTGAGCCGAGATTGCACCACTGCACTGTAGCCTGGGCGACAGAGCAAGACTCCATCTCAAAAAAAAAAAAAAAAAGCAATAATGGTTTTCTTTTTAAAAATTTGTTATTCACTAAATAATATTGTGTGAGCACCTATTATGCTATTGTGTTTTGGTCACTGTGCTAAATGCAGGATGTATATAAATCAGAGCTTGTCTCTGCTTTCATGGAACATATAGTTTAGTGGGATGTGGGAAGACAGATCATAAAGGAGGCCACGGTGGCTGGAATGTGGTGGGGTCATCTGAACACGGGTTGCATTTCGTCTCATGGAAACTGTGTAGATGTCATGGGTGGCTTCTGGTGTGTGGTCAACTTATCGAATGTACCTACCCTGTTAGAGCACTGGGGTGCATGGCAGTAGTATTAAAGGTGCAAAGCATAGGGGGTGACCACTTCCTGCATCCAGTGAGGATCTCAGAGAGGTTGGGAACTGCTCTGGATTAGGCAAAGAAAGGGGGAATATTCTGAATGAGGAATGATGGAGACGATAGGTTCTAACATATGGAGGTCGGGCATGCTATTTATTTATGTATTTATGTATGTATTTATTTATTTATGACAGAGTCTCACTCTGTCGCCCAGGCTGGAGTACAGTGACAGGATATTGGCTCATTGCAACCTCTGCCTCCCAGGTTCAAGCGATTTTTGTGCCTCAGCCTTCTGAGTAGCTGGGATTACAGCCTCCCGCCACCACATGTGGCAAAATTTTGTGTTTTTAGTAGACATGGGTTTTACCATGTTGGCCAGGCTGGTCTCAAACTCCTGACCTCAAGTGATCCACCCACGTGGCCTCCCAAAGTGCTGGAATTACAGGCATGAGCCACTGTGCCTGGCCAAGTGTGCTGCTGGAGTGCAATGACGCGATCTTGGCTCTTCGCAACCTCTGCCTCCTGGGTTCAAACAATTCTCCTCCCTCAGCCTCCTGAGTAGCTGGGATTACAGGCATGCGCCACCACGCCCGGCTAATTTTGTATTTTTAGTAGAGATGGGGTTTCTCCATGTTGGTCAGGCTGGTCCTGAACTCCTGACCTCAGGTGATCTGCCTGCCTCAGCCTCCCAAAGTGCTGGGATTACAGGTGTGAGCCTCCATGCCCGGCCCCAAGTGTACTGTTTTAAAAGATGGTAACTTCTGACCCATCAGTCATCTGTAAGGGATAGGATTTCCTTCATCAATGCTTCTTCCTTCCTTTGCCTCAGTAACCAAGTGAGTTCAGTCACCAAAATCATAATTCATGCCCCTAAAATGGTCCAGTCGACCGTTGTACTTGTCAGTATTAATTATTTTTGCTCTATCTGTCCTGATGGTTTGATTTTTCTTTTTATTGAGTTATTATTTATATGCAGTGGAGATGTACAGTCTTGAGTGTATAGTTCAGTTTTGACCCATGCATATATTCTTGCAACCCGTACCCCTTTTCATTTTTATGTTAAAAATGGAGGCCGGGTACAGTGGCTCATGCCTGTAATCCCTGCACTTTGGGAGGCCGAGGTAGGAGGATCTTTTAAGCTAAGGAGTTTGAGACCAGCCTGGGCAACTGAGCAAGACCTCATCTCTACCACAAATAAAAAAAAAAATTAGGTTGGGCACGGTGGCTCACGCATGTAATCCCAGCACTTTGGGAGGCCAAGACGGGCAGATAATGAAGTCAAGAGATCCAGACTATCCTGGCCAACATGGTGAAATCCTGTCTCTACTAAAAATACAAAAATTAGCTGGGCATGGTGGCACGTGCCTGTAGTCCCAGCTACTTGGGAGGCCGAGGCAGGAGAATCGCTTGAACCCAGGAGGCAGAGGTTGCAGTGAGCCGAGATTGAGCCACTGCACTCCAGCCTGGCAACAGAGTGAGACTCTGTCTCAAAAAAAAAATTAGGTCCAGTCAACCGTTGTACTTGTCAGTATTAATTATTTTTTGCTCTATCTGTCCTGATGGTTTGATTTTTCTTTTTATTGAATTATTATTTATACACAGTGAGATGTACAGTCTTAAGTGTATAGTTCAGTTTTGATCCAGGCTTTTTTTTTTTTTTTTTGAGACTGAGTCTTCCTGCATCACCCAGGCTGGAGTGCAATGGCACAATTTCCACTCACTGCAACCTCTGCCTCCTGGGTTCAAGTGATTCTCCTCCCTCCTCCTCCCAAGTAGCTGGGACTATAGGCATGTGCCACCACACCCAGCTAATTTTTGTATTTTTAGTAGAGCCAGGATTTCACCATGTTGGCCAGGCTGATCTCAAACTCCTGACAAGTGACCCACCCGTCTTGGCCTCCCAAAGTGCTGGGATTACAGGCATGGGCTGCTGCGCCCAGTCCCAGGTATAAATTCTTATAACTCATAAAAACCCTTTTCATTTTTATTTTAAAAATCTTGGAGGCCGGACGTGGTGGCTCACACCTGTAATTCCAGCACTTTGGGAGGCCGAGGTGGGAGGACTGCTTGAGTTCAGGAGTTTGAGACCAACTTGGGCAACTGAGTGAGACTTCATCTCTACTACAAATTAAAAAATTAGGTGGGCATGGTGGCATGTACCTGTAGTCCCAGCTGCTTGGGAGGCTGAGGTGGGAGGAATGCTTGGGCCTGGGAGATCAAGTCTCCGGTGAGCTATGATGGCACCACTGCACTCCAGCCTGGGCAACTGAGCGAGACTTTGTCTTGAAAAAAAAAAAAAAAATCTTGACATCCTCTCAAGTGATGAACATTTGGGTCCAAGGGCAGATTATTGGAAAAGAATCCTCTATGTAGTCCACTGACTGTTACCCCCACCCTCTAAAATCTCATCCAATCCTTTCCTGAGTTTCCCAATCACACAGAGGACTTAAAACCGTAAGAACATTTTGTAATCCCAGCTTTCTGAAACCTAACAGAGATATCGTCATCTGAAAACAAGGGGAGATTAAGTGCAAAATTTGATTCTGACAATAGCAGAAAGGAACAAGTTAGACAAAGTACATCACAGAGAATGAATTCAAGCACCACCGTGTAAATGCTCCACAATCTTTTTCAAGACTCTAAACGTGACATACAGTCTTGGTGAGGAAACAACAATTTTTAAAGGAGTTTGCTACAGGGACATGGCATCATCGAACTGCGATCTGTTAAATGAGAGATCCAGGTACATTTTAGGAGTTTTGCTCTTAACCCTGCCTTACTCTTTCTGGATGGATTCTCTTAGGAATGAGGCATAAAGACAGCTAAACACACGGTTCTCTCTACACTGATGCAGTCCTCCCAAACCCACCTTTTCTATTTCACTGCGCTTGTATGCTGAGATGCTTTTCCACTGCTGCAAAACAGTTCTTCTTCTGCCTAGTTTTCACCAATGATTATACAGTCAAATAATATAACAACAGGTAATTATTTAATAATTACAATTTGTGTAACACCTAAAGGCAAATGAGAGGCTTTATGTGAAAGTGCTTTTTTTTTTTTTTTTTTTGAGATGGAGTTTCACACTGTCGCCCTGGCTGGAGTGTAATGGCACGATCTCGGCTCACTGCAAACTCCGCCTCCCAGGTTCAAGCGATTTTCCTACCTCAGCCTCCTGAGTAGCTGGGATTTTAGGCACCCGCCACCACACCAGCTAATTTTTGTAGTTTTAGTAGAGATGGGATTTCACCATGTTTGCCAGGCTGGTCCCGAACTCCTGACCTCAGGTGATCCTCCCGCCTTGGCATCCCAAAGTGCTGGGATTACAGGCTTGAGCCACTGCGCCTGGCCGTGAAAGTGCTTTTAAAGCTGTAAAGGTATATACAATCCAAAAAGATTCTTTTAAAATCGTTTTTACATGGCAGGATACTTTGAAGCAACTGGATTTCCATTGCATCTCACAATCAGTGAGGCAAGCCATTCTCATTTTCCACATTCAGGATTTTCCATGTCTTAATGATGGTATTTCTGGAATATTCCTGGATCTGACCAGCCTCTGAAATTAGTCCTCATGTCCTCCCCACCAGACTTAAAATCCATGAAGAAAGGTATGATACTCACTTATTTACTATTCTATTCCCGAGGCCTAGCCCTTGGTGGGCACTCAGTAATTTCTGTTAAGCGAATGAACCTCACTGGTCTTGCCTTCAGTCTCCTTCCAGCCCACCTGACAATGTATTTTTTGCATTGCATTTTTGAAGCATCATTTCAAAAACACAGTTCTGGGCCGGGCGCGGTGGCTCACACCTGTCATCCCAGCACTTTGGGAGGCCAAGGTGGGCGGATCACTTGAGGTCAGGAGTTTGAGACCAGCCTGGCCAACCTGGTGAAACACTGTCTCTACTAAAAATACAAAAAAAAATTAGCTGGGCATGGTGGCAGGCACCTGTAATCCCAGATACTCGGGAGGCTGAGGCAGGAGGATCGCTTGAACCTGGGAGGCGGAGGTTGCAGTAAGCCGAGATTGGACCACTTCACTCCAGCCTAGGTGACAGAGCGAGACTCCCATCTCAAAAACAAAAAGCAAAAACCAAAAAAACCCACAGTTCTGCTTGCATTTTGCATTGCATTTTGAAGCATCATTTCAAAAACACAGTTCTGCTTGCATCCTACACAAACTCACAAAACCTTCAAGGCTTCTCCATTGCCAATAAAATAAAGTACAAACTGCTGAATGTCACACTCAAGATCTTTCATGGTCTAGTTCCAAACCACCTTTCTAGGCCCATTTCCCAGCCCTCATTTTCCCTCCCCCTTCAATTGCCAAATGATTCCCAAGCATGCCATGCAGGTTCACACTCCCAACCCTGACTTACTCTATGCCCCCTGCCTGGCATAACCTTCCTTTGGCCTTCTTTATTCATCTGATGGCATTTCACTTATTCTTCAAAAAGCAGCTCAAATGTGACCTCCTCTAATGCTTTCTTTAGCTCCCCTTAGGGTTCTCCCATGTAACTTAGCTCATAATCCCCTTATTACACATTTCCCATTATAGTTTAGTTGGTTTTCTCCCCTGACCCTCTGCCTTTTTTTTTTTTTTTGAGGCAGGGTTTGGCTCTTTTGCCCAGGCTGGAGTGCAGTGGTGGGATCTTGGCTCACTGCAATCTCTGACTCCCAGGCCCAAGCCATCTTCCCATCTCAGACTCCCAAGTAGCTGGGACTATAAGTTCATGCCAGCAAGCCCGGCTGATTTTTGTATATATTTCTTTGGTAGAGATGACATTGCACTATGTTGCCTAGGCTAGTCTTGAACTCTTAACATCAGGCAATTCCTCCTGCCTTGGCCTCCCAAAGTGCTGGGGTTACAGGCATGAGCCATTGTGCCTGGCCCCAGTGGTGCTTTAATAATGTCAACTATCATATGCCACCCACTGCTGCAAACCCACCAGTGGCTTCCCTTCACACTTAGAGGAAACCCAAAGCCTTGACTTTTCTGGCCCCTGCTTTCCTCTCCAGTTTCATCTCTCCTACTTTCCCCCTCACTCACTCCAGCCTCCTTTATCTCCGCTTCTCCTGGAACATGCCAAGCTATTCCCTCCTCAGGGCTTTTGAACAGCCTCCCTCTGCCAGGGAAGCTCTTCTCCCAGATATATACATGACTTGCTCCTTTACTTCATTTGAGTTTCTATTCAGATATTTCCTCTGCAGAGAGGCCTTCCTTAATCACTCTCTAAAAGACCACCCTCAGTCGGGCACAGTGGCTCATGCCTGTAATCCCAGCATTTTAGAAGGCCGAGGCGGGAAGATTGCTTGATGTCAGGAGTTTAAGACCAACCTGGCCAACATAGCGAGACCCTGTCTCTATGTAAAAATATTAAATAAATAAATAAAATAGCACCCCCCCGTTAAGCCCTACTCTCTTACCTGCTTTATTTCTCCCCATGGCATGAAACACCACCAGTTTGTCACCATTACTTTTCCATACATTTATGTATTTGTTTATTTGTTGCTGAGGATAGAGACCATTTTGTTTGCTATCATATCCCTGGTACCTACAACACTGCCTGGCAGATAACAGGCACTCCATTATTTGCTGAATGAGTGGATCAATCTTTGTATCCAAGATGACTACTGCAGTGCCTGGTTGTATACCTATTTGTCAAATAAGTGACCAAATTAATACATTTTACAAATGAAATGGAATCGTGGCATACATCCAGGATTATCTGGGATATGAGTGAAGGTGTTTCATCCATTTGCTTCATGGACATAATTTTTATTTATTTAGTAATCATAGGTAACATAATCAGATTCTTCAGTTTTTCAGAAACTAGTTGGTGACTGAGGTCTTGCCCAAAAATATTTAGGGCATTTCAGAAAGGTTATCAACAGTGGCACAGCAGGGATTTAGAATACCCAGCAGTCCTCTGCCTCTCATTGGCTCCTGAGGGTTTCTGATAAGGTTCTTTATCTCCTGTGATTTATATTGAATGTGCCTTTGTTTTTAATCCTGCCAAACACTGATTATTCTGAGGGCTGGAACAGGTAAGACATTGACTGACCTTGAACTCAAAGGGGGGACTCATTACACCCTGCATATCCCAGCGGACCCTGCAATGAGCCTTCAGGGCTGCAACTTCCCAGGCTGCTTCAGGATTTGGGCTTTAGGAACCTGAGTGGCTTTGATATGGCAATTCAGTCCCTTAAGGGTAGCTGATCTGGGGAACAATTTGCCACACTTTCCTAGTTTACTTTAGCCTCTGGGCAGTTGCTTTCCCAGCCCATCCATTTTCCTTCATTCCTTGCCTATGGGTAAGTAAAAGAGGCACACAGTGCCCAGCGCGGTGGCTCACGCCTGTAATCCCAGCATTTTGGGAAGCCGAGGCGGGCAGATCATGAGGTCAGGAGATCGAGACCATCCTGGCTAACATGGTGAGACCCCATCTCTACTAAAAATACAAAAAATTAGCTGGGCGTGGTGGCGGGCGCCTGTAATCCCAGCTACTCGGGAGGCTGAGGCAGGAGGATCGCTTGAACCCGGGGGGGCAGAGGTTGCAGTGAGCCGAGATCGTGCCACTGCACTCCAGCCTGGCGACAGAGTGAGACTCTGTAAAGAAGCAGACAGTGCAGAGAAGGATGAACTCTTGGCATGAGTGAAGTGTAATATCGGCAATCTGTTTGTGTATCCTTTTTTTTTTTTTTTTTTTTTGAGACAGGGTCTCACTCTGTTGCCCAGGCTGGAGTGTAGTGACCCAATCTCGGCTCACTGCAAGTTTCACTTCCCGGGTTCAAGTGATTCTCCTGCCTACAAGTGGCTGGGATTACAGGCGCCCACCACCACGCCTGGCTAATTTTTGTATTTTTAGTAGAGACAGGGTTTCACCATGTTGGCCAGGCTGGTCTGGAACTCCTGACCTCAAGTGATCCGCCGGTCTTGGCCTCCCAAAGTGCTGGGATTACAGGTGCGAGCCACTGTGCCTGGCCTCGTGTATCCTTTTAATGAGGCCGAGCAGTGACCAGACTGTGGATGGCATTGGGGCCAGGGGCCAGAACAGGGAGAGCCTGGGAGGAACCCCTCCAGTCCCCCGCAAAGCTCAAGCACCGGCTACTAAAGAAGAAGGTAGATGGGGCCTCATGATGTGCAGGGGGAAGGGAACTGGCTTAACTGGATGGCGACCTGTCCAAGCACTGGCCTAGGCCTTTTGTGTGCATAGTATCGTCTGCTGTTACCAAGAAATTAGTTATGCTTATCATCTGCATTTTACAGAAGAGGAGAACAAGGCTCAGGGAGGTTGATGACACCTGCCCAAGTTACCCAGATGGTAGGTGGCAGAGCTGGGATTTGAGATTCAGATCAGGCCTGGGAGGCTCCCTGCTGCCCACCAAGAGCAGGAATTTCTCTAGCATCTAGAAAGGCATGAAGGTGAAAGAGGGGACAAGAGCTGGAGGGGCAGCAAATGGGTCCTACCTGAGACTTACCATCATCAGGTGCTGCCAGACCTGGCTTCTCTTCTATTCTGAGAACTGATATCCTGTGGCTGAGTTACCAGGGTCGTCCTAGTCCCCCCGCACGGTACTGGGAGTGGAGGCAGCCCCACACGGAGGCGCTGGGAGCCTTTCCTCCCAGCAGTGTCCTGTCACTGCATTCCAGCCCCTGCGTTTGTAGGCAGTGGTGTCATAGAGTGCCTTCACGCTCCTCGGGTCTCCGGTTCTCCTCGGACCTCTGTAGTCCTCATTGCCAAAGTTGTACCCCCTGGGGAGTGCACTCTGCCTGCATTTCTGGAGGTTCTGGCGGTTCCGGGGCTCTGCAGGAGCCTCCAGGCGTGCTAAAGAGCGCTGCCGGCACTCCCGGGGTCTCGGCCTCTTTGCGGCCCATTGCCAAGCCCCTTCCCTCCTCGTGCTCCCGCTCCGCGTTGCAGCGTCCCCTTCGCCGCCAGGGGCCGCCCGGAAGCGGGGCTCCCCCAGGGCGGGGCGGGGCAAGGGGCGGGGCGCGGCGGTACCTGGGCCGCCAGGGAGCCGGGGGTGGGCTCTCCGGGGACAGCCGGCAGCGCCCCCAGATCTGCACCGCCAGCCGCCGGGAGCTCCGGGCTCCGGGCGTAGAGGCTGCGCTGTCACATGGGCGGCGGCGACGGGGCCGCATTTAAGCGGCCGGGGGACGGCGCCCGCCTCCAGCGCGTCCTCGGGCTTGGCTCCCGCCGGGCGCCCCGTTCTCTGCCCGCCAGGGGCCCCGCGCCACGCCGCACCGCGCCGCCCCCGCCGGGCCATGCGAGCGCGGGCCCCGCCGCGATGAGCTCGCACATCGCCAAAAGCGAGTCCAAGACGTCGCTGCTGAAGGCGGCGGCGGCGAGCGGGGGCAGCCGGGCTCCCCGCCACGGCCCTGCCCGGGACCCGGGGCTGCCCAGCCGCCGGCTACCCGGCTCCTGCCCGGCGACGCCGCAGTCGTCCGGGGACCCCAGTTCGCGGAGGCCCCTGTGCCGGCCGGCGCCGCGAGAGGAGGGCGCGCGGGGGAGCCAGCGTGGGCTCCCCCAGGCTCACTGCAGGCCCCGGGAGGCGCTGCCGGCCGCGGCGTCCCGACCTTCGCCGTCGTCGCCGCTGCCACCGGCCCGCGGGCGGGATGGGGAGGAACGGGGACTGTCCCCGGCGCTCGGCCTCCGGGGCTCTCTGCGAGCCCCGGGCCGCGGGGACTCCGTTCCAGCCGCCGCGTCCGAGGCGGACCCGTTCCTCCACCGGCTGCGCCCCATGCTCAGCTCCGCCTTCGGCCAGGTAAGGGCCGCGCCTCCCGTCAGCGCTCCCTGGAAAGGCGCTCGGGACCCTGCCGGCCGCGGCTGCGCGTCCACAGCCTCCTCCCGCGGCCCGTGGCCCCCCACGGGTCACGCCTCGGCTCACCTCGTCCTCCCCCGGCCGGCGCCCTTGCCGGCACTCCTCCTCCCAGTGCCTGGTTCAGCACCCCGTGCGCTGTCCACGCTCCGGGCCTCTTGGGGCAAGGCCCTCCCCGCTAGCCTCCCTCATAGCCGCCGGAACCCGCCAGTCCTGGAAGAGAGCGACCTCTACGACCCTCCTGGAGATTTGCGGGGGTCGAGGAGGGGCGCTCCGAGCAGGTGGCGCCAAACCCACTCCTCTGGCCTCTGGCCAGTACCGCCAGGGAGCGACTCAGGAGAGCAAGCGGTTTGGAGTCTGGGGGTCAAGAGAGGGGACCTCCACAGAATTACTTGAGGGCGAGGGACACTAGCCACTGCCTATCATGTCCCTGAAGGCCTGAGAAAAGTTAGGAGATCCAAAAATATGAGGAAAGAGAAGAGGTGTCTGGGTAGGCATGGAGGGGCATGCAGAGCTGTGGCTCAAACTAGAACTTTGGAGTGGTTTAAGGAGGCTGTCACTCCAGGGATGCCATTGGAAGGGTCAGAAAGGCCACGAAGAGGTCATCAGTGGTTCCCCCAGGCCTTTCCCTCAAGAGTCCCAGGCACCTGGGAGCCTGCCCTTTAAAAGCAGCTCCGTAGTCACAATCCAGGTCTACAGTTTGAGGCTGTGCTGCTGGGGAAACAGGCTCAGTAGAAGGAAACCTCTGAACTCCAGAGCAAAAAAGCCAGGGTTTCCCCTAGTTCGGAGTCTGTAATCAAGTCAAACTCATTGGCACAGCTTTGAGACAGTTCTGTGGCAGCCTCCGAGAGGTGTCATGCAGAGGTCTGATGAGAGCGTTTGCGTGGTTTGTAGGGAAACAGGGGGGCCTGTGCCTTTCTGTGCTAAGATCTAGCATAAAGAAGCTGTTTCAAGCTCCTGGCTTGCCACGCCGGATCAGAATTCCAAGGAGGCCCTGTGTGTTTTGCTTCAGATCTGCACATTTCTTTTCAAAATACTACTCGGCAGTGGCTGATGCTGGTGGAGGTCTGACATGAAGGCAGCCGCACATGTATTTGGGTTGCGTGGGGCTGCTGTGGTGGGGCCATAGGGCAGTGGTGTGTGGCTTTGTTCCTGCAGGGAGCCCTCGTTAGCCGAGTTAGCTGGAAACAGTTCTCTGGAGTAGAGATTGGATGCAGAGCCGTGAGAGTTAGTGAGGCGATGTATCAGGGGAGTTCACTGCAGTGGTTTGTGTTAATGAGGAGGTGTAGGCTGTCAGGGCACGAGTGGTCTTTGGATTGGGGCTGGGTTGCAGCAGGAATGCTGGGTTGTTGAATGGGTGATACCAATTCATTCGTTTATCAATTATTTCTTGAGCATTTATTAAGGAAACCTTCAGGGGTTTCCTTAGTTCCTGTGATTTGTTTGTTCAGACATTTGCTAGATACCAGGAAGACAACAGTGAACCAGATAGCCAGGGCCCTGGCTGTACCTAGCAGTTTGGAAGGGTAGGTCATTGGCCTAGAATCATACACTTTCTGGTTACTCAGTTTGCTACTGATCTGACTCAGCTCCTGAAAAAAAAAAAAAAAAAAAAAAAAAGAGTCCTTTCTTTCCTGTCTTGCAGAATTTGCCTACATGAGCCCTTTCTGAGCTGCGAGCATTGTAGCGACGTGCTTTTGTTTCTCCTTCTAATTTCTCAGTCATTAAGTGAATTTTCCAGCCCAATGTTCTGAAATGTCGCCAGGGTCACCTGAGTCAGGAGGAGCTGGAAGTTCCCATCAAATATTTACTGCCTCGCTGTGGAAGCTCTTGCCTCTCAGAGCTGCGGGCTTTTACTTTAAAGCCCAGCACATTCAGTTTGGGCTTCCATCTGACACCTCCAAGTCATCTACGTGAGCAACAACAGCAAACCCAGGCTGGGACTTTCGTGTCAGAGCCTCCAGTCTCCTGTGACGAGAGGAATTAATCTTTTCTTCCCTTTTCTTCGTATTGAGATTTCTGTCCTTAGAGGCAGGGTCAGAACCAAGAGAAGACAGATGGGGTTCTGAATACAGAAACTTTTAGTTAAGATCTGCTTAGGACAAAATACAGCCCTGGGGAAGTATATTTTTCATGTCTCCCCAAGTTTCATTTGTTTTTAACTTAACTGAATTGCCTAACCTCATTAAGTCTATTTCTTTTTTAAAAAATATGTTTTATAATAGAGACAGGGTTTCACTTTGTTGCCCGGGCAGTCTGAAAATCCTGGGCTCAAGTGATCCACCTGTTTCAGCCTCCCAAAGTGCTGGGATGACAGGCATGAGCCACAGTGCCTGGCCAAGTCTATTTCTTTACCTGCAACGTAGGGATCATCGGGGTGCTTGGGAGATTAAATGGGATATGGAGAGATAGAGCTTGGCCCAGGCCTGGCACGGAGCCCTTGCTAACTCTATCAGTGTTAGTTATTCTTCTTCTTTGTTGTTATTGTTGATTAACTACCAAGGCCTTCTTCCTTTTCATTTGTAATAGTCTCAGAGAGCCAGGGTTCAGAATGACACTGAAGGCACCAAGATGAATTCCTACCTTAAAGGAAACAGGGATGAAAACTCTCCCAGTGACCTCATAGAGCATCCTTATTGCATATGCAGGGAGACAGCATGGTTTTGAGGCTAAGGCGTGGAATGATGGCTTGGGAGATAGCAGAGATGCAAGTTCTAATCCTGGCTCTGTCACTTTCAATCTCTGTGACCTTGGGCATGTTATTTTCTCTCTCTGGTCTTGGTTTCTTCATCCAGGAATGAGATTGACAAAAACTGCTTTGCAGTTATTAGGAGGCTTACACAAGATTAAGGATATCAAATGCCTGGCTCATAGTGGGTGCTGGATAAAGGGCAGCCTTCATTAATGTTATTGCTGTTATTAATAGGGTAATTGAATGAGGGCCTGGGTAAGGTACTTTGAAAGCTGATTCTGAGCCAGGTGAGGATGGCTATTAAGGGAAGGAGCTGAATGTCAAAGGATCTTCCGTACTCCTTCTTTGTGGCCAGCTAAGGACATGCCACCCAGCTGCCTAGAGAAGATGTGATGTCAGAAATTAACTCGGCAGAGGCATGATGACATGGGGCTTTGGGTCTTGGAAGACTATTTTAAGAAACAGGCTTTCTGCTCCTTACCCTGAGCTTGAGAAGAAACATGCCTTATGGAGGAGGCAAATGTGGATAAAACCCACAGCTCTGTCCCATCCTTCCCATTTTTCCAGCTGTAGAAACATGTCTCCTAATACAGATAGGCTATCCCTGTTCCCATACTGCTTTGCACATAGCAGGATCACAGTATTTAATGAATGAATGAATGAGTGAATGAATGGTATCACCAGCCTCCGGACTTCAGAGGCTTCCTTACTTCCTGTGGTTTGTTTGTTTATTTTGAGACACAGTGTCACTCTGTCACCCAGGCTAGAGTGCAGTGGTATGATCTTGGCTTACTGCAACCTCTGCCTCCAAGATTCAAGCCATTCACGTGCTTCAGCCTCTCTAATAGCTGGAATTACAGGTGCCTGCCACCACACCTGGCTAATTTTCGTATTTTTAGTAGAGATGGGGTTTCACCATGTTGGCCAGGCTGGTCTCGAACTCCTGACCTCAAGTGATCCACCTTCCTCAACCTCCCAAAGTGCTGGGATTACAGGTGTGAGCCACCGCGCCCGGCCAGTTCCTGTGGTTTAGATGGGGAGAGATGCCATGGTGGTTTGGGTCATGGATTTAATTGCACTAAGCATATGCTCCTAAGATAGGGCTGTGTCTATTCCTCACTCCTGCTCCAGTCATGTGTCTCCCTCCTTCTCTCTGAGAGGGCTTGGAGCCCCTGTAGGTTTTCTCTGGGGCCTGGGGAGAGGGAAAGTGAGGGTCAGCTTGTGGTTAACATCAGCCACAGGTGATAGGAGTGGCTTGGAGTCAGTTCAGTGAGAGTCCTCCAGGAGGTCGGCCTTTGCCTCCAGCTGTTTTTGAGAGGCAACAATGGCACTTGAGCCTCAGTCTAGAGCCCACTGCACAGTGGACAAAGTATCTTCTTATCTTCACAGCTACCTGTGAAGGTTAGCATCAACCCCCCCACCCCCACCACAACAATTTTAGAAATGATGAAGGCTTGGCCAGGCATGGTGGCTCACACATGTAATCCCAGCACTTTGGGAGGCCAAGGCGGGTGGATCACTTGAGGTCGGGAGTTTGAGACCAGCCTGGCCAACACAGTGAGACCCGTCTCTACTAAAAATACAAAAATTAGCTGGGTGTGGTGGTGGGCGCCTGTAACCCCAGCTACTTGGGAGGCTGAGGCATGAGAATTGCTTGAACCCAGGAGGTGGAGGTTGCAGTGAGCTGATATTGTGCCTCTGCACTCCAGCCTGGGTGACAGAGGAAGACTGGAAAAAAAAATAAAGAAATGAGGAAGGCTCAAGAGAGAGGAAGTGACTTGTCCAAAGGTCATATAGTAAGTACAAGGCAGGGCCAGGTGTAGTGGTTCACATCTGTAATTGCAGCACTTTGGAAAGCCAAGTCAGGAGGACTGCTTGAGCCCAAGAGTTTGAGGCTGCAGTGAGCTATGATTGCACCACTCTACTCTAGCCACAGTGACAGAGTGAGACCCTGTCTCTAAAAATAAGTAAATAAGTAGGTGGCAGGACTGTGCTGAGAATTGTGGTCTGCATGTCTCTGAAAATACCTGCATGTTCTGTATGTGCCATGCTGCTTTGGTGGGAAGTCACATAAGTGTGTTCCCTGTTTGTCAGAAGCATCTGCAAAGCACCTCTCACGTTACAGTCCAGCTTTCCCTGAGTGTCTTAGTACTGGGCTGTCATCCAAGTTCAAAGGCTGGTGATAGTTCAAATGCTGGTGATAGAACTGACCAGGGCCAAAGGCCAGCCTCCCTTCTAATCAGGAATAATCAGCAATGAGTTTATCCTTCTTATCCCTCTGATCCTGTTATTCCATTCCAGCACTCAAAGTAGGGCTTCTGGAGGCCCAAGGGCTGCTGCCACAGTGGATAGAGATGGGAGGTGGGGGCATACAACATGCTTCACTCCTTATAGGAAGCCCCCGCCGTTCAGCCTTTTTTGTTTTTTGTTTTGTTTTGTTTTGAAGAGACAAGGTCTTGCTCTGTCACCCAGGCTGGAGTACAGGGTACAATCATAGCTCACTGCAGCCTCAAACTCCTGGGCTCAAGTGATCCTCCTGCCCCAGCCTCCTGAGTATCTATGACCAGGGGCACAGCCGCCATGCCTGGCTAATTTAGACATTTTTAATGGAGATGGGGTCTTGCTATGTTGCCCAGGCTGGTCTTGAACTCCTGGCCTCAACTGATCCTCCCACCTCAGCCTCTTGAAGTGCTGGGATTACAGGCATAAGCCGCCATACCCAGCTGTTCAGCCCTTTTAAAATTTCCTACTGAAGTCTGAGCCATCTGTCCCTCCTGCCTACCTGCCCAGCTCAAGTAAGCTTTAAGTAAGCTTTAAAGCACATCAAAATCCCTGGATCCCTTGCTATCCTCAAACCTCAAGCTAGTATCAGCTCCTGCACCTGCCCCCAAAGCAGGATGGGATTTCTTCAAAGTGTGTGATTTTTCCATAGAGGCCTGGTTTTGCTGGCCCCTGTCTCCTGTTTCCAAGGACAGAGGCATATCCCAAGGTCGACAAGTGGGTGCTATGCCCGGACTCGCCTGCAGGGGGCAGGAACCACCAGATTTGACTGAGTTGATGCCCTGCTGAACAAATGGATGCCACGCTTGGCCCTTTAATACCAATGCTGGGCAGGGGAAGACGGCGCTTTCTAGATGCTTGGCACAGTGCCAAGCCCTTTGCATGTATTATCTCATTAGCTCCTCACAAGAGCCCTGTGGGAGGTGCTATTAGAATCCCTATTTTATAAATGAAGAAACTGAAGCCGAGAAAGATCAACATGTCCTCTAGGCCACATGGTTACTAAGCAGCAGACAAGATTTTTTTTTTTTTTTAATAGAGACGAGGTCTCACTATGTTGTCCAGGCTGGTCTCGAACTCCTGGGCTCAATGATCCTCCTGCCTTGGCCTCCAAGGATTACAGTTGTGAGCCACCATGCCCGGCCCAGGACATGATTTGAATCCAAGTCAGTGTAACTCCGCAGTCCAAGCCTTTTTTTTTTTTTGAGACGAAGTCTCGCTCTGTTGCTTAGGCTGGAGTGCAATGACGCAATCTCAGCTCACTGCAATCTCCACCTCCCGGGTTCAAGGGATTCTCTTGCCTCAGCCTCTCGAATAGCGGAGACTGCAGGCACCTGCCACCACGCCCAGCTAACTTTTGTATTTTTTTTTTTTTTTTTTTTTTAGTAGAGACGAGATTTCACCATGTTCACCAGGCTGGCCTCAAACTCCTGACCTCAGGTGATCCACCTGCCTATGCCTCCCAAAGTGCTGGGATTCCAGGCGTGAGCCACCGCGCCCTGCCCCAAGCTCTTAGCCTCCACATCAGTGCTTCCCAACACCGGCTGCAGGTTAGAATTACCTGGGAGTACGAAGCAATACCAATGCCCGGTGCCCATCGGAGACAGAATTAAGTCAGAATTTCTGGGGAAGCTCCCCAGTTATACCAGTCTACAGCCAGCATTGAGAATCTCTGCTTTACGCTGTGCTGTTTTGGCCTTTACATATATCCACCCATTCATACCTGGACCTTAACCTGAGCTTCCCTCTGGGGTCCCTAGTGAGCACTATTGTTTCAAAGGAGCCTACATATGGTCTATTTTCTAGATTTTGCCTGCAAGTCTTTCCTGATCCCCTAGACTCAGACAGATTCCCCTCATTCACATTCTCAGAGTTTTTGTGTTTTCCCTTCATAGCGTTTATCTGAAATGTAATCAGATAACTGTGTCCCAGCTCTAATATCTCCTGCCCACCTGCTAGAATGTAAGCACCCTGAAATCAGGGACTGTGTTTCTCTTATCCCCCAACAACGCTCCCAGAGCCAAGCACAGTGCCTGACATTTCTCCACTGGACAAGTGATACTTCTTTCTTGCATTTAAATAATTACCGATCCAGTAGCTATTCGGTGTCTCACACTTTCTCATGTATGCTATATAAGCAAGCTAGGGAAAGCCCCATTTTCCAGTGGGGGAAACTGAAGTTCAGGAATGGGAGGCAGCCACCCAGTCAGAAGCTGGCAGCGCTGGGCGTGGTGGCTCATGTCTGTAATCCCAGCACTTCGGGAGGCCAAGGCAGGTGGATCACCTGAGGTCAGGAGTTCAAGAGTAGCCTGTTCAACGTGGTGAAACCCCATCTCTACTAAAAATACACAAGTTAGCCAGGCATGAAGGTGTGCGTCTGTAATCCCAGCTACTCGGGAGGCTGAGCCAGGAGAATCGCTTCAACCCAGGAGGCAGAGGTTGCAGTGAGCTGAGATTGCGGCACTGCGCTCCAGCCTGGGCAACAGAGCAAGACACTGTCTTAAAAAAAAAAAGAAGCTGGCAGAGCTAGACTCAACTCCCCGTCCTTCCCATTCATCGGAGTCCACTGACCCCTGCCTGGGCCTGCTTCCTTCATGCTGTTTCCAAGAGACAGGCATCATCACCCTCTTTTCTGTTCTTTAGTCATCAATACCCGCCCCCCAGTCTCCTCCTCCTCCATCTCCCCCTCCAGAGGTTTGGCCCAAACAAGGCTGCTGAGTAACTCCCCTGATTAAACCATTGCGTGGTTGTCAGCAGCAGCACTGGGGAGGTCAAGGAGTTATCCAGGGACCTTCTTCCCAGCTCCCTAGGAGTGAGCACCCTCTGTGCAGCGCCCCCACCCATCTTCCTAACAGGAGTTCTGAGCAGTCACCCCACACGGGACAAAAGTTCCTGGGAAAGGAGGCTCTCCGGGCTGAAAACTGAGCTAGAATCGGCAAGAATCGGCTGCATCGGGGGCCTGGGAGGAGTTCTGCTTCCAGTCTATCTCTGGTGCCCCCTGCTGGAAAAAGCTGGGTGCAGGAAACAGGGACACTTGCACGCGGGGAATCTGGCTGGGGCTGTAGGTCTCAAACGGGACATCTGAGGCGTGAGATGAATTCATATCAAAGCCGACCATGGAAGGACGAGGAAGAGCCAGTCACCTAAAAAGCTCCAGCTGTGGGACCTCGAAGAGTGCTTCGTAAAGGGCTTCTTCTCTGCTCGGCACCCCAAGGAAGCTGAGGAGAGGTCTTTGCTCTGGATGAGGCAGGGGGCGAGGAGGAGGAGGTTCTGAGACCTTTTGCTCATGCCCTCTCTGCCTGCGCTGCCTCCGTCATGCTCCTGTTGGGGCCATCTCCTGGTTTCCTTTGAGTCGGAGATATTGCACACAGAGCAGAAGGATCTGATCTGACTGTTGGCTCATCTGCACTGCCGGCCCCCGAGCCTCGTCCCATTTCAGTGACAAGGCAAGTGTGAAAAATGGAGCATGATGGAGGCGTCACCAGACCTCCCAGGCTCTCGACTGGAGCCGTAGCTCTCAATGCAGCTGGAATTGCCAGGGGCAGTGAGTGCTTGTCCAGCTCACTGCTCTTTGGAAGGGGCATTCATCTCCCTGAGTGCTTGTGTGTGCATGCATGTGTGTGTGTGTTTGTGCGTGTGTGTGTGTGTGTGCGTGTGCGCGCGCACATAAGGCTGGGAGCTGTGCGGCAGGCACCCTGGCTTCGGGAACCCAAACTAGCCAGCTTCCCTTTCTGGGCCTGCTGGCCTAATTCCCAGCCGCAGCTGCCATTCTGGGCCCCCCTCCCTGAGGCTATCTCCCTGCAGATTTGGCAGCGGGGAAAGGAGGGGCCGAGAGAAGGGGAGAGAACCAGAGAGAGGACTGAGCGCTAATCTGATGTAGATGATTCGGCAGCCTTCTCCAGCTTGGTTCCCCTCTGCCATCAGCTCTCGAGGTGATTTTCCCTATGCCCTGCACTCTCCCCTTCTGCTTTCATCTCCTTAAGAAAGTGCCCAGAAAGTGAAACCCACACACAAACACACACAAAATCCACCCAAAAAAAAAAAAAAAAAAAAATCGGAGAGCAGGAGCAGGCAGACGAGTAAGAGAGTGCGCGCGCAAGAGAGGGCTCACATCCGTCCTGGAGGAAGAACGGCACAGACGGAGGGAGGCTGGGGTTGGCAGAGACTGGGACGGAAGTCCCTCAGTCCCCCAGGAGCCTCCTTCATGGACCCGGGGATCCCAAGAGGGGCTGCCTCAACTTAGGATGGGCAACTGTGTCAAGTCTCCACTGAGAAATCTCTCAAGGAAGGTATGTTTTTGGAGTTTCCAAGATCTGGGGCTGGGGATTAGGGGTATCTCACCATCTGTCTCAGAGGTTGGGCACAGAAACGGTGGCTGGAGCTTGCTACCCTTCCCAGGGGTTCTGTCCGGGGCTGCCTCCCTGCTTCTACCCCAAACACCCTCCTATTGCCGTTTTCTGTGTCCCAGGCTTTGGGCATGGGGGTCGGGGTGAAACTGTGTTTGGCAATTTTCAGAAGGCTTAGGAAAGAAACTGTGTAGCTTTGGGGTTTCTGGGATGTAAAATGAAAAGGGTGGATCCTTAAGATGTCAGTGAACTTGACTGGCACCTCAGTCATTCAAGGGACTGGCCAAGTCCCTTAAAACCGGCAGAATCTGAAGACCCTTCCCAGCAGCAAGGCCAGGAACTCATTCATATCCTTTGAGGGTCTGTGAGCCTCTCTGATGGCCCCTAAGCCTTCAGAGTTGTGGATTTTGAAGTAGATCCCATTGCTACTGAAAGGAACCAAACAATAATCCTTCCCCAATAATTCTTGAGTTAAGTCACAGTATCTCAAATAGGACCCGAGTGGTTTTAGGGCCCAGGAGTTTTCCATTAAGAAGTAGGCTGCCCGGGTGATGTGTTGAGCAGGGGTTGCATGTAAGTCACTTTCTGTGGTGGCTTTATCGCCATACACTTGGATTTTTTTTTTTTTTTTTTTGCAAAAATTCCTTTTAGAAAGAAAATGATCATCTCTAAAGCATCTTTCATGCAAGGCTGGGTTTGCACCTATAGAGTTTTGGGTTAGGTGGGCTCTGCCTATTTTTCTAGCCCTCTGTAGCCAGGCCATAGAAGAGACTCAGATATTATTTAAAGGAAGAGGGAATGATGGGGTTGTTTTCCTCCAATTCTTCCATTTTCCAGACAAGGAACTTGATTGACATTCAGAGGGAGGGGTTAAGTGACTTACCTATGGCCTTGGGTGAGCTATTGGCGTCTCTATCCCCAACCCCATCCTATCTCGGTCAGTTTAACAGCCTCTCAATTTAGGACATTTTGGGCTTTTCTGCTTGTCGTCTTCCTCATTTGGCTAAGCTGCTCACATCAAATTCCTTCTAATCTTTGCTGTTCCTTGGATCCTTCCAAGGGCTTGTTGTTTCTTCCATGCACACCTCCCCCATAATCTGGTATCTTCTTAGGGGAGTCTTCTGCATCGGAAGTGGCCTCCGTGCTGTTCCAGAGAAGCAGAAAGTGATCTGAATTAGCCCTTGTAATAGGTTCCATCCAGAGCTTGAGGAAGTGAACTTAAGAACAAGGATTATCCTTCTTTCCCACCCATCTTCCCTTACACAACAGCGTGCTTAAGAGTCAGACTACAAAGGCCTCCTCTTTCTGGCCATGTGACCTTAGACAAATTACTTAACCTCTCTGTTCCTCGATTCCCTTGTCCATCCATCAATTGGGCATACTAATATCCACCTCTTAAGGTGATTCTGAGAATGAAATAAAGTGCTGCGCACAGTGCCTGGCCTATAGTAGTCAATAAATGTTAGTATTCTTGTCATCATAACCATAATTGTTCTGCTCTGGGTTTTAGAGAAGCGGGATGGAGGAGAAACAGGAAATAGGAGAGATTTTCAGTCCATAGAGTAAAAGATAAAAAAAACTGACTGCATTCAATTTCATGTTTCTATCATAGTATTAATAATTGCTTTTTTTCCCCTAAATATCTACAACATACCTAATGTCTGTTATCTCATTTTCTCTTTTCCACTACGTAGTTCTTTTGGCTATTTTATAGAGAAAGAAGCTGGACTCAGAGATAGAGCCTTCCTAAGGTTACACAGTCGATAGGAAGCAGAGCTGGGATTTAAACCCTGGTCTGTGTAAAATCAGAGCTGGCATTTTATTTTTATTTTTTCCTCTATGAGAGGCTGCCTCTCTCTTTCCCCTGCTGTCAGAAATGTTATTCATAGATTTCCGGATCTGACCTTAGAAGTCGTCTGGTCCAAATTCCCGCTCAGCGCATCAGTCCCCTCCCCGCTCACCAGGCGCTCCCTCATTCGGCTTCTCCTTGAAGACCTTCATTCAGCGTCATTCAGCGAGAGGGAGCTTTGATGTGCATACTCTTGGCCAGCTTGTGTTATTAGAAAGCTGTTAGGTCATGAGGCACGCTTGCCCCTCCTGTTGCCATGCCACACTTAGGAGACGTCACCTTGGTGCCAGAAGAAATTGTCGGTCCATGGGCTGCTGCCCACTTGGCTTCCTGAGCGGTATCTGGGGAACTGGAAGTGGTGAGAGTCAGCCTGCACCAGGCTCAGAGCTGGGCAGGACAAGGCTGTCAGGTGCCATCATTGGCCAGGGAAGAATTGCAGCCTCTGGGGCAACTTGGTGCCAGGCAGTATTATGATCAAGAGATGCAGTGGAAATTCCCCAGCTACCACTGCTCCATTCTTCATGGGAGCAAATTCCTCTCCATCCTTCTCATTTCTTTTCTGATTGGCAGATGCTCCCCCACTTCTTCTGCAGCCAGAAGTAAATGCCTTCTGGCACCCAGCATCTCTTAAATTACATCACTGCCACCACCATCATCATCGCCATCATTGCCATCACTATGGCAACTCTATTTATTCACCTCCTCTTGCCATGCCCTAGCCACCATGCAGAGCACTTTATGTGTATAACTCATTACTTGTCGCAGGAATCCTGTGACTAGTCATGATCATCTCCCACAGTATGGAGAAGGAAACTGGAGCACAGAGAGGTGAAATGACCTGCCCAAGGTCACACAGCAAGCAAGTGGCAGAGCCAGAATTTGTCCCTAAGACTGTTTGAGCCCAAAGGCAGCAGGCTAAACTGCCTTTTAAAGTTTTTTTTGTTTGTTTTTTTGTTTTTTTGTGTGTGTTTTGAGATGGAGTCTCGCTCTGTTACCCAAGCTGGAGTGCAGTGGTGCATCTCGGCTCACTGAAGCCTCTGCCTCCTGGGTTCAGTGATTCTCCTGCCTCAGCTTCCCAAGTAGCTGGGATTACAGGTGCCCGCCACCACACCCGGCTAATTTTTGTATTTTTAGTAGAGACGGGGTTTCGCCATGTTGGCAGGCTGGTCTTGAACTCCCAACTTCAGGTGATCCACCCGCCTTGGCCTCCCAAAGTGCTGGGATGACAGGCGTGAGCCACCACGTCCGGCTCACCTCTTGG
This sequence comes from Hylobates moloch, assembly GCF_009828535.3. Taxonomy (NCBI): domain Eukaryota; kingdom Metazoa; phylum Chordata; class Mammalia; order Primates; family Hylobatidae; genus Hylobates; species Hylobates moloch. The sequence goes on along the minus strand of NW_026652287.1, from coordinate 12,188,859 downwards.
AGTTCTGTGCCACCTGCTACCTCCCTGCCTTCCTGGGTTATGCTATCTCTGAGCCAAGTGCAGAAGATTCAGCCAGAAACAAAAACGCTGACTCTCTGCAGACATCACCTGAGACTGGTTCCTGGGGTTCGGCCAGTCACTGTCATCTCAGGCATGCTTTCATCCACTCTCCCAGATGGGAAGGTCTCTCTTGTTCTGCCTCGCTCTAGTCTTGCCTCGCTCTAGTCTAGGTCCCAGAAGTCTGAGGGAGTGAAGCCGAGGCTCTGAATCACAAGTCTTTGGGATATCAAACCAGGAGGGGCTGTTGGCCTGTCTGACATCCCTCAAGTTCTGGGATCACCTAAAACAGACATTTATTGCACTCATTGAACTTGACCCTGGGACTGAGTTCCTTCACCTCCAGCCTGAGTAGCTGTTTCCCCTTTGAGGAACCAGAACACTGCACCACCATCTCTAGGCCTGGAAGGGGCTTAGGAAGTTGGAAGGGAGTCTCCGTCTGTAGCCCCACAGGGCTTTGGGGAGAGGAAGCAGGAGAGGATATGGTGGGCAGGAGGTTGTTCTGCATCTCAACCTGGAAGGACAGGCTGCCCCTGGGTCTTGGGATGTTCTCCTAAGCAAGGCCTTCTTTGCCCTGGAGGAATCTGACTGCAAGTAGAATGCAGTAGGATGGAAGGATCGGGTGCGCAGACCTGCAGTTCTCAGACAAAGACAGCCCTCAGGGTTTCATCTCCTGTCGCTCCTTGGGAAGGTCCTACTCTAGCCAAATCCCCCCACGTTGAAGGAAGGTATGTAAACTCCAGGCTGAAGGCAGAGTGCAGGAGCTGGATTCTGGAGAGGCACTGGGCATCCCGGGAGGCCAGGGAGAACTGAATGTTGTGTCTGGATGCTGCTGTTGTCCTAAGGGGAAGGTCTGTAGGCAGTGCTGACTTTTTATAGCTGCATGGGAACCTTCAGGGCGGAGGATCGGCTGGTCAGGGCCTGGGAGCACAGCTATATTAGGTAAGCAGAGAAGGCCCCTGCCTTAGCCTCTAGAGGTCCGGCACTCTGGGCCAGGCAGGGAGCCAGAGAAGGCGGGAGGGAGGAAAAGGAGAACTGGCGGATGGCAGAGAGTGTCTAGTCTTGAAATCACAAACTGGGTGGAATCCTACCTACAGATGTGCCTTGTGTGGCCCACCTGGTGCTTTAAATCAGATTTGGTTACACTGGGCTGGAGTTAAGTAGTGCTGCCTCTTCAGAGAGGGCACCATCTCAGGCTAGGTGCAGTGGCTCACGCCTGTAATCCCAGCACTTCGGGAGGCTGAGGCAGGAGGATCACCTGAGATCAGGAGTTTGAGACCAGCCTGGTCAACATGGTGAAACCCCATCTCTGCTGAAAATACGGAAAAAAAAATTAGCCGGTGTGGTGGCGGGTGCCTGTAAACCGAGCTACTCGGGAGGCTGAGGCAGGAGAATCACTTGAATCTGGGAGTCAGAGGTTGCAGTGAGCCGAGATCACGCCACTGCACTCCAGCCTGGGCGACAGAGTGCACTAGCCACACACAAAAAAGGAGGGGGCATGTTTCCACTTTGCCCCAGTCCCCACCTCTCACACCCTGCCTGCTTCGTTTATGTCAGCAATGGCACCTGCATGTGCAACCTCCAGTCTGGCAGACCAGCCAAGCCTGGTCTCCATGCTGCCAGCTCCGATTGCCCTCACAGCCTTCCAGCGGGGATCTGGCTGGGGTAGGACAAGTCCGTTTGGGAGCTGGGAGGAATGACTTAGCCCTGGAGATTGATTGAACTGGGAGGTTGGGAGCATTTTGGGAAAGGATGTTGTTTCATTAGGCTCTGAGTGAACACTTCCCATTGGTGAGAATAGAAGCCCCCCGCAGCTCCTGTCTCTTCATGCACATGGGTGTGTGATTCTGTGCATACGAATGTGCCAGTGCGTGTGTGTGTGTGTGTGCGTGTGTGTGCACGTGTGCATGTGCCACACAGAGGGCATCACATTCAGCTCTCCCCGGAACCACCATTTCCGTCAAGGATTGGAGACTCCGTCTGTTGGACCGATTTGATGCCTGTGCACGCTCAGGGCTCTCTGAATCCCACTCCTTGACTCTCAGGGTCCCCTCTTGTGGAAAGCCCCTCCCGGGACCAGGATCCAGGCTGGGCAGGGAGGTGACACCCTGCCTCTCTTTTGCATTTGCTTGGTGCTGGCTGAAGATGTGCCAGGAGGAACAGACCAGCTACATGGTGGTGCAGACGAGCGAGGAGGGGCTGGCGGCCGATGCCGAGCTCCCGGGACCGCTCCTGATGCTGGCCCAGAACTGCGCAGTCATGCACAACCTGCTGGGCCCTGCCTGCATTTTCCTGCGCAAGGGCTTCGCTGAGAACAGGCAGCCTGTACGTAAGTTGGCCCAGTGGAGCCCGCTGAACTCGGCTTCACAGGGTGTGAGGAGGTGCTGGGGTGAAGAAGGGGTCTATACAGAGCTCACACCCCCAACTTATGCATCTGATCCCCAGAGTTTTCCACTCATGGCTACAAAGTGCTGGTGAGTCCATATCCACCAGCAAAATAATAATAATAATAATAATAATAATAATAATAATAATAATAATAATATCAGATACATTGTTTTGAGCCCTTACTAGGTGAGCACTGCGCCTAGTGTGTTGGCGGATTGCCTCATTTAAGCCTCAGAGCAACTCTAAGAGGTAGGTGCTTTTATCATCCCCATTTTACAGATGAGAAAACTGACTTGGGCTGGGCGCAGTGGCTCATGCCTGTAATCTCAGCACTTTGGGAGGCCGAGGTGGGTGGATCACTTGAGGTCAGGAGTTTGAGACCAGCCTGGCCAACATGGTGAAACCCCATCTCTACTAAAATACAAAAATTAGCTGGGCGTGGTGGCGGGTGCCTGTAATCCCAGCTACTTGAGAGGCTGAGGCAGGAGAATCGCTGGAACCCAGGAGGCAGAGGTTGCAGTGAGCCAAGGTCGTGCCATGGCACTCCAGCCTGGGTGACACAGTGAGACTCCAATAAGAAAGAAAGAAAGAGAGAAAGAGAGAGAAAGAAAGAAAGAGAGAAAGAGAGGAGAGAGAGAGAGAGAGAGAAAGAAAGAAAAGGAAGGAAGGAAGGAAGGAAGGAAGGAAGGAAGGAAGGAAGGAAGGAAACTGGTGTGCAGAGGTCACATGCTCGAGGTAACAGCTTGTTGGTCGTAGAGGTAGGATTCACACTTGGATAGTCTGACTCAAAAGCCTCTTGTGCTCCTAATGACAACTCTGTATATGTGGCACTATCTGGTAGAACTTTCTACAATGATGGAAATATTCTAAATTCCATGCTGTCCCATACAGTAGCCACTAGCCACATGTGGCTACTGACCACTTGAAATGTGGCTAGTGCAACTAAGGAACTGAATTATGGATTTTATGTTATTCTTACTCAAATTTACATAGCCACATGTGGCTAGAGGCTACTGAATTGGCCAGCTTTCTACAAGCAGCTAAATAGTTCAAAGAGAGGAGAGGACTAATGAGGATGTTATAGAGGTAAACATTTGTAGGTTGCGTTTATTGAATGCCACATGCTAAACACTTTAATAGCTTGTCTCACTGAATGCACACTAAGACCCTTTGAGGTGGGTACTGGTATTAACCCATTTTACAGATGAGGAGACTGTGGCTCAAACAACAGAGTGACCTGCCTGAGGAAGTAGATCTGAGCTTCATACTCAGGTCTGTCTGCCTCTAGGGCCCAAGTGTGTCTTCCCAACCACATGAATTGGGGAGAAAGGCATGTTCCTGCACCCCATTCCACCTGACCCTGAGTTGCTGCACGTGATCTTCCTGGCACATTAATGGGCATCCCTGGCTCTACTCCAGGGCAGAGAACACACATAGCTACTGTTGTGCACGGGGAGTGTGATCCAAGGACCAGCCATCAGTGCTCAGCAGACCAGCTCTGGTGGCGGGCACACCCCGTGAAGGGGCACCTGGCTTTGCTGTCCCCGGGGCTCTGGGCATACAGGAGGAACGGAAGGGGCTGCCATGGGGTCAGCAATGCTTGTTCCTCCCAAGTCCTGCAGAACTGGGCCCTGGAGAAATGGGAGGCTGCTTACGGCCTGATGCATGGGAAAGGATTTATTGGGTCTCAGTAGCTGGTCCTAGGGAGTATGCTCTGCATGTATGTGTACACACGTGTGCTTACTCACTCACTTTCACAGACTGGTGGTATGACCCATTGCACAAAACATCCTTTTTGGTCACCCAAAAACGTCTAGGAACATACGGATTTGTGTTGGAGTGGCTGTGACCTACCCTTGAGCCAGGGACCATCACCAGCTTTTTTTTTTTTTTTTTTTTGAGACAGAGTCTCACTCTCTTGTCCAGGCTGAAGTGCAGTGGTGCAATCTTGGCTCACTGCAATCTCTGCCTCCCAGGCTCAAGTGAGTCTCCTGCCTCAGCCTTTGGAGTAGCTGGGACTACAGGCGTGCACCACCATGCTTGGCTAACTAAAACAAGGTTTTTTTTTTGTAGAGACGAGGTCTCACTATATCGCCCAGGCTGGTCTTGAACTCCTGGCTTCAAGTGATCCCCTTGCCTTGGCCTCGTAAAGTGCCAGGATTACAGGCGTGGGCCACCGTACCTGGCCCATGGCGAGCTTTTTAGGTGAACGTCCATGCAGTCATCTCAGAGACACGCCTCCCTTCGGGTTACTCCTACCCCAAGCCTGGCGGTGCTGGGAGCTTGCAGCCTGCTCCCTCCGAGCTCACACACATTCTCAACACTGTCCTGCCACACAGAGCCACCTCTGAGCTCTTGGTCCTATGCACCTGGTTGTCCCACGAGATGTGACTCAGCAGCCCTTCCTTTTCTAGATGATCTGCAGATTTTCTGGTGTTGTCGTCTTTTGTTCTGGGGCCAGTTTGGAGTGGCTGTCTCTACCCACCCTGGCCCCGCTGGCTGGAACGGCCTGCGTGCACAGTGGAGGTGCAGCACGCTCCCTGTGGCATGCCTGCGTGTCTGTGTTCATGAGAGGTGTGCCCATACCTGTGTGAGCCTCTTCAGGATGGGCACACCTGCCCGGTATTCTCCCTGACCAAAGGCAAAGAGCTGCAACACGCGGGAGGCTGGACGCTGAAGGCCACTTTTGGAGTCTACTAACCAGGTCCAGCTGGGCACCTGTATCCATTTCATGCCAGTCTGTCTCCCTCCTGGGCAGGCCCGGGACAACTGGCACCTCACCAACCTGAGCTTCCTCTAGGCCTGCTCCTTGGAGACGTCTCTGCCATCTGTTCTGACGCCTAGATTCAGGGTTGCCTTGATTGTCCAGGAGACCTGGGCACTGCTTGAGGCTGGAGACATGTGCTTTTTGGACCCTGGCTGCAGCCAGAAGCACTGGTGGCCCCTGGGGTCCTATGTGGTGTCCTGTGACAGGGGAATGTATAGGGATGGGGGTTAAATTGGAGAAGGTGGGGCAGTTCCTGGGAAGCAGGCACAGCCCCATTCTGCTGCCACGTCTCCCCCTGACTCCTCCCTGTCCTCCTACCCCCACTTCAGGATGGCCCTGCCTTCTCTCCCCTCCTGCGCCTCTTCTGTTGTCTTGCAGCCTCTGTCGCCCTGCTCTTCCTGTTTCATTGGGTGGTGCTCTCTTCTCCCTATTGTGACCTACCTGGACCCTGTTTTATTTGCAGGTTTTTGTCACCAGACAAGCTCTGTTCCCTGACTCATTCTTTTTTTTTTTTTTTTTTTCCTGAGACAGGGTCTCACTCTGTTGCCCAGGGTGACAGAGTGCAATGGCACCATCATAGCGCACTACAGCCTCAAACTCCTGCTGACCCATTCTTGTATCTGGAACAAGGGCTGGAGGCACAGAGGTTCTGTGCCCAGGCTGGTGGGGCTGGTGGCTCCTTGGGCATCTCCTGTTAGGGGCCCAGGAGCTTCTATGTCTAAGGGAGATGTGGGGCTTTCTTTTCCCCTCAAGGACCTGATCCAGGCACACCTGTGCTGCATCCTCATCACCTCCTACCCAGTGCCTGCTGCCACTTGGATGGCCCCCAGGTTAGATATTTTGTGACTTCCCGGTCTCTTGTCATGGCTAACAGGACATGTTCTTTTGTTTCAGGATAGATCACTGCGACCAGAGGAAATTGAAGGTAAAACTTGGCCCCTTGGGGGAAAGGACTGCCTAGCCCTCTAGGAAGGTGTGGGAAGGGAGGTTGATGGGAAGAGAGGCCCCTGGGAATGGGGCCTGGTGCAGCGTGGGGTATCTTCTGTGAAACCAGCTGCTGAAGGTGTGCACAGGAGGCCAGAGAAGTGCCCCAGCATCCTGGGAAGCTCCTGGGCCTCTCTTTCCATGCCGGTGGGCCTTTGGGCTGCCTTTGCCCACAGAGGCTCTGCGGGTCCTACCCCCGACCACATCCACCTTTGCTCACTTCCCCAGAGCTCCGAGAGGCCTTCAGAGAATTCGACAAGGACAAAGATGGCTACATCAACTGCCGGGACCTGGGCAACTGCATGCGCACCATGGGCTACATGCCCACCGAGATGGAGCTCATCGAACTGTCCCAGCAGATCAACATGAACCGTGAGTCCCTCTACCAGGCACCTGCATCCCTTCCGGTCCTCACCCTTGCCGTCCTCTGCAGTCAGACAGGACTGGCTTCAAATTCTGCATCCACCTCTTTCCAGCTCTGTGATCTGGGGCCAACCACTTACCCTCTCTGAGCCTCGGTTTCCTCACCTGTAAAATGAGGGTTGAATTGGAGGAGTGGAGCCCAGAAAGTAGATTAGGGAATATCTGTAAAACAGCCCAATAACTGGCTCACAGGAAGAAATGAACAGAGGGCTCTTGTTATTATTGAGTTTGTCTCTGTCTGATGAGCAGGTCAAGGAGGGGTTGCCCATTCTGTCAGTTGTCTAGTTGAAGACAGGGAATGGGTATATTGGGGATGACCTAGCCCTTTCCTCTTTTTCCAGTGGGTGGCCATGTAGATTTTGATGACTTCGTGGAGCTAATGGGGCCTAAACTCCTGGCAGAGACAGCAGATATGATTGGTGTAAAGGAACTGCGAGATGCTTTCCGAGAGGTAATGGACAGAGGCAGGCAGGCATGGGGCGGCTATTGGAATCCTATCTGCAGTATAAATACTTCAAAAGAAGCCTGAGCCCCAAGTCCCAGATCAGGGGAGGGAGCTTGGACAGAGAAAGGTCTCTGGTAAAGGGGGGCAATGACACTGGAGAAGGAGCTCAACTTTGGGATCTGCTGCTGCCAATCGCCATGTTGGGGCGACCCTCCTCCCTTCCTGCCTTCTCTAGTTTGACACCAACGGTGATGGGGAAATAAGCACCAGTGAGCTGCGAGAGGCTATGAGGAAGCTCCTGGGTCATCAGGTGGGACACCGAGACATAGAGGAAATTATCCGAGATGTGGACCTCAATGGGGATGGACGAGTGGACTTTGAAGGTAGGTGGGGCTTGAAAGTGGGAGAGAAGCAAGCCAGCAGTGGCCATCCATGGAGCCCCCCAATTGTGTATCCATCATGCAACCATCAATCCGCCCTAACTTTCCAACCCCCAGCCCTTTCATCCTCCTATCTCTCCATCCATGCCCCCATCTAATCCACCTCCCATCCCTTCCCCATGCATCTATTCATGCATCTGTCCATCCATCCATCTATCCATCCTCTACCTTTCCATTCATCTGTCCATTTATCCATCCATTCATCTACCTATCTATCCATCTGTCCATCATCCATCCATCCATCCATCCATTTATCTACCCATCTATCCATCAATCCATCCTCTACCTATCCATCCATCTGTCCATTTATCCATTCATCCATTCATCTACCTATCTATCTATCTGTCCATCATCCATCCATCCATTTATCCATCCATCCATCCATCCATTCGTCTACATATCTATCCATCTATCCATCCATCCATCCATCCACCTATCCATCTATCTGTCCTCTTTCCATATCTATCTCTCCATCTTTTCATCTGTTTATCTCCTTATCTATCCATATGCCTATTTATCCATTCCTCCATCTCTAAACAATCATTCATATAGCAATTTATCCATGCATTTATCTGTCCATTCATGCATCTATTCATTCTTCTCTACATTCACCCGTGAATCTATCTACGTATTCATCTACTTATATAGATCTCTCTATGTGTTCATACTTCTATACTTCCATTCACACATTCATGTCTCTTTGTCTGCATATACTTCTACCCATACTTGCATTGATCTGTCCATCTATCTGTTCAGTCATTTCCCCATCTATATTCATCTACTCATCCATTCACCCATCCCTGTGTCCATCTGCACCCATCCTTCTCTATCCATTTATCTGTCTACCCACGCATGCATCCATCCACGGTTGGTGTTTTCTGAACATTACATTCCTCAGCTTGACACTCAGGCTCCCTAAGATCTGACCACAGCTCACCTCCCCAGCCACAACTCACAGTCCTTCATTCACACTCCACCAAAATACTTGTGATCAGTGAAGCTGCTTGGGTGCCTCTTGAATACACTGATCTTTTTGCCAGGAGGGCTTTTTTGTTGTTGTTTGTTCATTTGTTTGTTTGTTTGAGACAGAGTCTCACTCTGTTGCCCAGGCTGGAGTGTGGTGGCAGGATCTTGGCTCACTGCAAACTGTGCCTCCCGGATTCAAGTGATTCTCCTGCCTCAGCTTCCCAAGTAGCTGGGATTACAGGCGGCCACCACCATGCCCGGCTAATTTTTGTATTTTTAGTTGAGATGGGTTTCACCATGTTGACCAGGCTAGTCTTGAACTCCTAACCTCAAGTGATCCACCCGCCTCGGCCTCCCAAAGTGCTGGGATTACAGGCGTGAGCCACTGCGCCTGGCCACCAGGAGGGCTTTCATCCTGTTCTTTTTTTTTTTTTTTTTTGAGACAAAGTCTCGCTCTTGTACCCCAGGCTGGAGTACAATGGCACGATCTCAGCTCACTGCAACCTCTGCCTCCTGGGTTCAAGCGATTCTCCTGCCTCAGCCTCCTGAATAGCTGGGATTACAGGCGCCTACCACCACGTCCAGCTAATTTTTGTATTTTTAGTAGAGATGGGGTTTCACCATGTTGGCCAGGCTGGTCTCGAACTCCTGAACTCAGGTGATCCGCCCGCCTCGGCCTCCCAAAGTGCTGGGATTACAGGTGTGAGCCACTGCACCTGGCCTATCCTGTTTTTTACTTGGGCTAAGTTCTGTTAGCCCAAGGGACATTCTTCGTGACTCGACGGTGGGACTCCTTCTAGCACCCTTCCCTGGTTCCTCAAACTGAACTTCCTCTTTTCTGGGTTTTCACAGCACGTCAGACTCACCCTGTTCTTCACACTGTCCCCTAACTGCTGGTTAGAGTTGTCTTCCCAATAGACTCTGAACTTTGAAAGAAGAACCCTATTTTCTTAATCTCTGCGTTTCCTGCATAACACAGCTAGTGCTCAGTGAAAGGTTATTTATTTATTTTTTTTTTTATTTTAAGACAGGGTCTTGCTCTGTCGCCCAGGCTGGAGTGCAGTGGCATAATCTGGGCTCACTGCAACCTCCACCTCCCGGGTTCAAGTGATTCTTGTGCCTCAGCCTCCCGAGTAGCTGGGACTATAGGGGTGCGCCACCACGCCTGGCTAATTTTTTGTATTTTTAGTAGAGACAGGGTTTCACCATGTTGGCCAGGCTGGTCTTGAACTCCTGGCCTCAAGTGATCCACCCGCCTTGGCCTCCCAAAGTGCTGGGATTACAGTCGTGAGCCACCGCGCCCAGCCTCAAAGACTTTCTTTTTGAAGAATCAATAATAATCATAATAGTTATAATTTACTGTACACTTATGTGCAGTCATTGTACTAAGTAGCTTTACACATATTATTACATTTAATTCTCACAATGACTCTATGGATTGCATTATTATAACCTCATGTTACAGATGAGGAAACTGAGGCTCAGAGAAGTAATATAACTAGCTCAAGATTGCCTGCCTACTAAGAGGCAGAGCTGGGGCACAGCCCCAGGCCTGAAATGACAGCAGAATGCAGTCTTATGCATGACACCATGTGAGGCACTACGGGATACAGGAAAAGGGTAAAATGTTGACTCTGTGCACGGGGAACTTGCATTCTGAGCAGAAAGACAAGATAAGCATGTGCCAGAGACCGTGAGTGTCCAGAACACAAAGGCTGGGAGGTTTTCTCTCAGGAGCAGTTGGGCTTCAAGGCCAGGGAGTGTGAATAGTTGGAGAGAAGGCTTTGTTATCACCAGATCTGAAGATCTCAGGTCTCCCTGTATCCAGGTAGCGCCCACCACAGATGACAGCCTTGTTCTCGAAAGCCTGGCATCCCCCATTCACCCTATGAGGATGCATTGTACATCTGCTGTGTCCTAAGATCTGTTCTCTGCCTGGAAGAGCCCAAGACCAGCAAGAAAACCAGAGAAAACAATAGCATAATCCATGTGTGCTGGGGGAAGCACAGGAGGCTGCGATAGAGGGGGCGCCTGTGCCAAGCTGCAGGGAGGGATTAGGGAAGACTTCCTGGAGGAGGTTATAAATAATTAGAGCCCCCCAAAATGAGAAGAGCCACCAGGTGAGAGGGAAGGGCAGGTATTTACCCAAATGAGTTGAAAACCTATGTCCACACAAATCTGTACATAGATGCTTATAGCAGCTTTATTCATAATTGTCCAAACTTGGAAACAACCAAGGTGTCCTTTCAGTAAGTGATGGATAAATAAACGGTGGCACATCCAGACAATGGGATATTGCTCAGTGCTAAAAAGAGATGAGCTAGGCTGGGCTCTGTGGCTCATGCCTGTAATCCCAGCACTATGGGAGGCCGAGGTGGGCAGATCACTTGATGCCAGGAGTTTGAGACCAGCCTGATCAACATGCTGAAACCCCGTCTCTATTAAAAATACAAAAAAAATTAGCCGGGTGTGGTGGTGTGCACCTGTAATCCCAGCTACTTGGGAGGCTGAGACACAGAATCGCTTGAACCTGGGAGGCAGAGGTTGTAGTGAGCTGAAATGGTACTGCTGCACTCCAGCCTGGGCAACAGAGCAAGACTCTGTCTCAAAAAGAAAAAAAAAAAGAGAGAGAGAGATGAGCTATCTAGTCATGAGAAAACATGGTGAAGAGGGGACAGAAATGCATATTACTAAGTGAAAAGCCAATCTGAAAACACTGCATACCATATGATTTCGTCTATATGACATTCTGGAAAAGGCAAAACTATGGAGACAGTAAAAAGATCAGTGGTTGCAAGGGGTTGGGGGGAGGGAGGGATGAATAGGCAGAGCAGAGAAGATTTTTAGGGCAGTGAAACTATTCTGTATGAGGCCAGGTACAGTGGCTCATTCCTGTAATCCTAGTATTTTGGGAGGCTGAGGCAGGAGGATCACTTGAGGTCAGGAGTTCGAGACCAGCCTGGGCAACATGGCGAAACCCCGTCTCTACTAAAAATACAAAAAAAATTAGTCAGGCATGGTGGCGGATGCCTGTAGTCCCAGCTACCTGGATTGCTGAGGTGGGAGGATCACTTGAACCCGGGAGGTCGAGGCTGCAGTGAGCCGAGATTATGCCATTGTACTCCAGCCTGGGTGACAAAGTGAGACCCTGTCTCGAAAAAATAAATAAATAAATAAAAATAGAAACGGTTCTGTATGATACAACAGCAGAGAATGCATGTCATTACACATTTGTCCGAACCCATAGAATGTACATTGCCAACAATGAACCCTGATGTAAACTGTGGTCTCCAGGTGATAACAATGTGTCAGTGTAGGTTTCTCAGTTATAACAAATGCCTCACTCTGTGTGGAATGTGGTCGGTGTGGGAGGCTATGCATATGCGGGGACAGGGGTTGCAGAAACAAATCTCCATACTTTCTAATCCATTTTGCTGTAAACCTAAAATCCCCCTTAAAAAAAGAGAGAGAGAGAGAGGCCCGGTGCAGTGGCTCACGCCTGTAATCTCACCACTTTGGGAAGCCGAGGCAGGCGGATCACGAGGTCAGGAGATCGAGACCATCCTGGCTAACACGGTGAAACCCCGTCTCTGTAAAAATACAAAAAATTAGCCGGACGTGGTGGCGGGCGCCTGGTCCCAGCTACTCGGGAGGCCGAGGCAGGAGAATGGCGTGAACCCGGGAGGTGGAGCTTGCAGTAAGCCAAGAGCATGCCACTGCACTCCGGCCTGCGCGACAGAGCGAGACTCCGTCTCAAAAAAAAAAAAGAAAAGAAAAGAAAAATGAGGGGGGTGCTGGGCACGGTGGCCACACCTGTAATCCCAGCACTTTGGGAGGCCAAGGCAGGAGGATTGCTAGAGCCCAGGAGTTTGACATTACAGTGAGCTATAATCATGCCACTGCACTCTAGCCTGGGCGAGAGAGCGAGACTCTGTCTCTACATTAAAAAAAAAAAAAAAAAAAGAGGAAGAAGAAGAAGAAGGGAGGGGGTACAGGTTGCTTTCAGAAAAGCTGAGAGGAGACCAGCCTGGCCAACATGGTGAAACCCTGTCTCTACTAAAAGTACAAAAATTAGCCGAGCGTGGTAGTGCACACCTGTAATCCCAGCTACTCGGGAGGCTGAGGCAGGAGAATCACTTGAACCCAGGAGGTGAAGGCTTCAGTAAGCTGAGATCGCATCACTGCACTCCAGCCTGGGTGACAGAGCAAGACTCCATGTCAAAAAAAAAAAAAAAATGCTGAGAGGTGAGAGAGAGAGTGCGCCAGCTGCACTTGAGGGGCTGAAAAGAAGATGTGTGTAGTTGGAGCACAGAGGTTGGGAGTTAGCCCGAGAGATATGGCTGGAGATGTCAGCTGGGGCCAGATCAGGGAGGGCCATGAGGCTGTGTCAGGATATTGGAGATTTTCCAGTGGAGAGCCGTGGGAGGTTTACACGGGGGTCAGATCCGCAGATTAGAACACTCTCGCTGGCTGCTGTGTCGATGGATTGGAGGGGGCGGAATGAATGGGGGACCAGCACAGAGTTGGGGCAGTGGCAATGGGGTGGGGTCTGAAGGCAGCACTGTGGGGAGGCCTCTGGCTGCTGCTTGCTCCCCAGCTGCTCCTCTACCCTTCTAGAGTTTGTCCGGATGATGTCCCGCTGAGGCCGCGAGGGCCCCTCCAGAACTGCCAAGCTCCCAAAGGCGGGGCGAAGAGGAGCCAGAGCTTGCCTCACCCACTGTAGCCGCCGAGAGCCCAGGATGAACTGGCAGATGGGGCCTGCCTGCACCCCGGGGAGGCGCCCACCCCGGACCCCCACCCCTCTGCACTGTGAAAGACTAACTCCTGCAACTGGAAAGCGGGGGTACCCGCTGACGAGGAGGCCACCGTGCCAAGCCGGCAGAGGTCATGCCAGGCGCCAAGGGCCATGTGCCCAGCTGCTGCTGGCTGGGTGGGCCAGGGAGCCCGCCAGCAGACCCCACACAGCATGTCCGCCCCAAGGCAAAGCCTCCCACCTTCGCTCTGCGCCCGTCCCAGCTCGCCTCAGCCCTGTTATCTCAGAACCAATAAAAATATTTCCAAGAGCAAGACAGCCGTGATGGTCTTTCCTCCTTGGGCCTGGTTAGATGACCCTCACATTTCCTGAGTACCAGCTGCATGCCCAGAACCAGCTGATCATTTTTGCATTCAGCATTTTTTATTTGTTTATTTATTTATTTCGAGATGAAGTCAAATGAGGGTTCTTTTGAACTTCCCATGTTTTCTGTTTTGAGACAGGGTCTAGCTCTGTCACCCAGGCTGGAGTGCAGTGGCGTGATCTCAGCTCACTGTAACCTCTGCTTCCCAGGTTCAAGCGATTATCCTGCCTCAGCCTCCCAAGTAGCTGGGATTACAGGCACCTGCCACCACGCCTGGCTAATTTTTGTATTTTTAGTAGAGATGAGGTTTCACCATGTTGGACAGGCTGGTCTCAAACTCCTGACCTCAAGTGATCTGCCTGCCTTGGCCTCCCAAAGTGCTGGGATTCCAGGCATGAGTCTCCATGCCTGGCCAACGTGCATTTATTGAGTACCTATTATGTACTCAGTGACTTCCATTCTCATCCGTGGGCCAGAACCTGGGACTGCTAAGGGAGACTGAAGAATGTAGTTGGTTATTTAGCTGGGTACTCAGCTTCCCCAAACAAAATCAGGTTCTATAAGAAGAGAAGCATCCAGCAGGGTCTGTATCACTTCTGACTTCCTGGAACTTTCATACTGGTTGGAGAGACAGGCATGAGAGAAACACATCATATAGGATTACAAATTGTGATACTGCTATGAAGGAAAAATATAGGGACCTTTGGCAGGATATAATAAGGAGGCCTGGCCTCCTGTAGGGAGGTCAGAAAAGGCTTGCCCAATGAAGTGATGAGAAGGGTTTTGCCCTGGAGGAAATCCCAGTGTGTGTGGACAGACAGATATAGACACAGCTGCCACTGGCTGGGCGCCGTGGCTCACGCCTGTAATACCAGCACTTTGGGAGGCCGAGGCGGGAGGATCACCTGAATTCAGGAGTTCAAGATCAACCTGGCCAACATGGCAAAACCCTGTCTCTACAAAAGTAGAAAAATTAGCTGGGCGTGGTGGCACGCGCCTAGAGTCCCAGCTACTTGGGAGCCTGAGTCAGGAGAATCACTTGAACCCAGGAGGTGGAGGCTGCGGTGAGCCGAGATCATGCCACTGGGTGACGGAGCGAGACTCCGTCTAAAAAAAGAAAGAAATAGCTGCCATCCTCTCTGCTGAGTGGGAAAAAGATGTGTAGCTGATAGGCCCAGGGTTTGCTTGCTGTGTGACTTAGGGCCAGTCGCGTCCCCTTTCTGAAGCTCAGTTTCCTCATGTGTAATGTGGGGATGATAAAGGATGGGATCAGTGCATAGCAAGTGCCCTGAGGGCATTGCATGGCACTGCACACCCCAGGGACTGCTATTCAGACTGCAGTGGAATCATGCAATTGAAAAGACCCATTGTAATTCGTTTCTATAAGTGAAGTCTTAAAGGAGCCCAAAGGAGAAATTTGTGGGTAGAAGTTGTCGAGTCTTAGACAGGCTTGGAGCGTACTTAGGCAGGTGTGTGGGGTGGCCGGTGCACCTCAAGCCATTGGTTCCCAAACCTTAGCATACAGCAGAATTGCCTGGAGCATTTGTGAAGCCGAGATCTGGGCCACCCTCGCAGTGATTCTGATCCCATGTCTGGGGTGTGGTCCATGAATCTGCATCTCTTACAAGTTCCCAGAGGGTGCTGATGCTGCCAGTCCGTGGACAACAACCTGAATAGCACTGCTGTGAATCCCAGACACAAGGGAGGCTGGTGTGCCTCCAGGCAGCCAGGGGAGGCTGCGGGGCTGATGGCTGGGGGTGGGAGGTGGGCAGAGCATCCGTTGCCCACTGTGCTGCCGCAGAGGGAGGATCCTTATTCTCAGACCTGGCAGGGAATGTGGACGATTGTGGGCCCCAGCCAGAGGCCCGGGTAATCCTCACGATCCCGAGGTCAGTGGGACTGGGAGCTCCAAATTCACTCTAATAATCCAATTCTGAGACTAAGCCCTTGGCTCTGTGCCCTGCTAGGCAGGCCTGCAGCCCTGCCTGCCTCTGTACTAGCTTGGCTCTGCCCAGAGACTCCAGAGTTTCACTGTTTCAGAAACGCAGTGGCCTTGGAGGGCAACTTGCAGGAAGAGGGCTTCTGTAGACATCTCTCTCAGCCGGCAGGGTGAGCCCCCAGGAACACCACTCAGGATAGACTTAGGGATAAACTAGGACTCATTTGTCCCCAGTGTGTGGCTGCCTAAAATCGAAGTGGCAAGCCTGGCCAACATGGTGAAACCCCGTCTGTACTAAAAATACAAAAATTAGCCAGGCGTAGTGGTGTATGACTGCAATCTCAGCTAATAGGGAGTTTGAGACAAGAGAATTGCTTGAACACGGGAGGCGGAGGTTGCAGTGAGCCGAGATTACGCTACTTCACCCCAGCCTGGGCGACACAGTGAGACTCTGTCTAAAAAAAAAGATAATAAAATCATAGATATGCCAGTTGTGATAAAGGAAATGGAGAATGTAGCCAGGCTACTGTTCAGAGGCCCCTTAATGCTCAGGGTAAGGGGAGGCCCAGGGCAGGCCTTCTGCCTCCTCCCATGCTGAAGCTAGGACTCCTCCCCATTAATTTGTCTTTTTGTTGGTTTGTTCATTTTAAAATTATTTTTATTTGCTTTTGTTTTTTGTTTTGGCTCCTGCCAGGAAACGATTTTTTTTTTCTTTCTTTCTTTGTTTTAGAGACAGGGTCTCACTCTGGCACCCAGGCTGGAGTGCAGTGGTGGGATCATAGCTCACTGCAGTCTTGAACTCCAGGGCTCAAGCGATCCTCCTGCCTCAGCCTCCTGCATAACTAGGACTACAGATGCACACCAGCTGATTTTTAAATTTTTTTGTAGAGACGGGGTCTCAATCTGTTGTCCAGGCTGTCTTGAACTCCTGGCCTCAAGGGATCCTTCCACCTCAGCTTCCCAAAGTGCTGGGATTACAGGCGTGAGCCACAGTGCCCAGCAACTTGTCTTATATTTTGGGGTTCCTAGTATGATTGTTTGAAGAAAGGACTCTGAGACTTTTCAAGGACTGAGATGCACTTTCCTAGGCAAGAGTTCTTTCTGCAACCTGCACCACTGCCTTCCCTGGTGGGGAGCTCTGGGTGTGTCATCTTAGAGAAGCTCTTTGTCTAAGGCCAAGCGAGGTGGCTCATACCTGTAATCCCAGCACTTTGGGAGGCCAAGATGGGTGGATCACTTGAGGTCAGGAGTTCGAGACCAGCCTGGCCAACATGATGAAACTCCATCTCTACTAAAAATACAAAAATTAGCCAGATGTGGCGGTGCATGCCTGTAATCCCAGCTATACGGGAGGCTGAGGGATGAGAATCACTTGAACCCGGGAGGCAGAGGGGAGATTGCACCGCTGCACTCAGCCTGGGTGGCAGAGTGAGACTTTTGTCTCAAAAACCAAAAAGAAAAGCTCTTTGTCTGAAAGCTGTTCTGTTGCACCTGGATTTGCCTCCTGCTGACTCATAAAGGCCAATTTGTCTGCTCATTCATGCACACATGCACTTGATGTTTATTGAGCTCCTACTATGTGCCAGGCCCCATGCAAGACTTCCTGTCCTCAAGCAATTCAGACTCTAGCAGGGCAAATAGATCAGAAACCAGACAAATGTAATCTAGTGGCCTAAGTGCTACATATTAGTAGTACCCACTAGGTTAGCCTAGAGCCCTGGAGGTACATAAAAGGCACCCAATTCAATCTGGTGGGTGGGTGTGGGGAGAAACAGACAGATCTACTAGGACCTCAAGGATCAGCAGTGCTTAGTTAGGAGAGGTGGGCAGGCAGGGTGGGCATGGTGGCTCACGCCTGTAGTCCCAGGACTTCTGGAGGCCGAGGCAGGCAGATCATTTGAGGTCAGGAGTTCGAGACCAGCCTGGCCAAATGGTGAAACACCATCTCTACCAAAAATACAAAAAATTAGCCAGGCATGGTGGTGTGCGCCTGCAATCCCAGCTACTCGGGAGGCTGAGGCAGGAGAATCACTTGAACCCAGGAGGCAGAGGTTGCAGTGAGCCGAGATTGTGCCACTGCACTCCAACCTGGGCAACAGAGCAAGACTCTGTCTTAAAAAAAAAAGAAGAAGTGGTGGTCAGGGGCATTATTTCTGGTTTGCAGCATAGGCAAAGGCCCCAAGGTAAGGGAGAGTGTGGCCCTTTTGGGAAACTAAGTGGAATTTTGTCTAACTGATGTACTGGGCTGGAGAGAGGAGCAGAGAGAGGTGACACTCAACAGGGAGGCAGGACCCCATCCCTCCGCAGACCTTGGAGTGTGGAGAGGCTCAGATGGGAACTCTGAGGGGCTGCCTTCTGGCATTAGCCAGGCCCACGGCCACAGAAACGCTAGTGTTATGAAGGGCTCACCTTTGAGGACAAATTTGTCCAGAAGATAGAAGAAAACCCAGGTAGCTGAGGGTAGCCGGGAGGCGTTCCCATAGCAGTGTGGTTAAAAGCATGAGCTCTGATCAAAAAGCAGAGAGCCAGGCTGGGTGCAGTGGATTGCGCCTGTGATCCCAGTGCTTTGGGAGGCTGAGGTGGGAGGATCACTTGAAGCAGGGGTTCAAGACCAGGTTGGGCAACATAGTGAGCCCTCATCTCCACCAAAAATTTAAAAAATTAGCCAGATGTGGTCGCATGTACCTGTAGTCCCAGCTACTTGAGAGGCTGAGGTGGGCGAATTGCTTGAGCCCAGGAGTTCGAGTCTGCAGTGAGCTATGATCACGCCACTGTACTCCAGCCTGGACAACCGAGCGCGATCCCATCTCAAAGACAAACAAGCAAAAATACCAGAAAGCCAGACATTAGATACCACTGATGAGAGAACACAACACCAGCCCCTGGGGTTGCTGAAGGGATCAAATCTGAATCTGATCATGCCTTGAGATCCAGCTGGCAATTTGGAAAAAATCCACGGGCAGAGAAACATGTTGAGCTGTACCATGAGGAGGACATCAGTTTTTGACATCCACAAACTCCAAACTGGGAAAAGCAATACAGGTCAAATGGCTCATACTCTTCAAAGCAAATTACAAGAAAAAGAAAGAGATGGGCTGGGCACGGTGGCTCACGCCTGTAATCCTAGCACTTTGGGAGGCCGAGGTGGGCGGATCACATGAGGTCAGGAGTTCGAGACCAGCCTGGCCAACACGGCGAAAACCGTCTCTACTAAAAACACAAAAACTAGCCAGGCATGGTGGCACAGGCCTGTAATCCCAGCTACTCAGAAGGCTGAGGCAGGATAATTACTTGAACCCAGGAGGCAGAGGCTGCAGTGAGTCAAAGATAGCACCACTGCACTCCAAAAAAAAAAAAGAGATGGAGAGAGAGAACTTATAGATCAAATCAAAAGAGACTAAAAAGTATCGTGTTTTAAAAAGTGGGCCTGACTAAATGACAGTATCTAGGGATGTGCACTTGGGTGAAAAAAAAAAAAAACACAAAGAAACCCAAGGGAGGCCAGGTGTAGTGGCTCACGTCTGTAATCCCAGTACTTTGGGAGGCCGAGGTGGGTGGATCACTTGAGGTCATGAGTTCAAGACCAGCCTGGCCAACACGGCGAAAACTCGTCTCTACTAAAAACACAAAAACTAGCCAGGCATGGTGGTGTGCGCCTGCAATCTCAGCTACTCAGGAGGCTGAGGAACGAGAATAGCTTGAACCTGGGAGGCAGAAGTTACAGTGATCTGAGATCGTGCCACTGCACTCCAGCCTGGGCAACATAGTGACTCCATCGCAAAAAAAAAAAAAAAAGATTTTTAAAAAGAAACCCAAGGGAATTATTACTATAAAAGTCAGGAAAGTGGTTGCTTTTAGAGAGAAGGAGGGAAAAGCTATGATTGCGAAAGGGCATGGAGAGGAGCTTCTGGGGCATCTGAGAAAGTTCTATTTCTTAACAAGTAAGGTGATTACAACAGTGGTTGCTTCATGATAATTCACCAAGTTGTACATTTGTTCTGTGTGGTTTTCTGTGTCTTATTTTACAATAAAAAAATCTAAAAAGTCCTGGCATGGTGGCTCACACCTTTAATCCCAGCACTTTGGGAGGCCAAGGCGGGAGGATCACAAGGTCAGGAGATCGAGACCATCCTGGCTAACATGGTAAAACCCCGTCTCTACTAAAAATACAAAAAATTAGCCGGGCGTGGTGGCAGGCGCCCGTAGTCCCAGCTACTCAGGAGGCTGAGGCAGGAGAATCGCTTGAACCCGGGAGGCGGAGGTTACAGTGAGCCGAGATCATGCCACTCACTGCACTCCAGCCTGGGTGACAGAGCGAGACTCAGTCTCAAAAAAAAAAAAAAGTCTAAAAAAAAACAAATGTAGGTTCAGGAGCCAGCTATCTGGGTTCCAATCTGAGTTCTACTACTTATCAGCCGTGTCATCTTGGGTAGGTTATAAGACTCTTTAAGTCTCAGCTTCCTCATCTGTAAAATGGGGATGATGTTATAGGGAGGCAAGAATTCTACCACTAAACCACCAGTGGTTCCTGACCAGGGGGATGATGTGATAGGGTTGTTCTGAAGATGAAACAAATTATTATATGCGAAGCCTTTGGAATAGTGCCTGGCATGCAGTAAGCATCGTAAATGTTTTTGCTGCCTGGTGTGGTGGCTCATGCCTGTAATTCCAGCACTTTGGAAGGCCAAAGTGAGAGGACTGTTTGAGCCTAGGAGTTTGAGACCAGCCTGGACAACATAGCAAGACCCCATCTCTATTTTAAAAAATTAAAAATTAGCCAGGCATGGTGGTGGGAATCTGTGGTCCCAGCTACTCAGGAGGCTGAGGCACAGGGATCACTTGAGCCCAGGAAGTTGAGGCTGCAGTGAACCATGTTCATGCCACTGCACTCCAACCTGGATGATGGAATGAGGCCATATCTCAAAACAAAAAATTAAATAGAAGTGTTCACTATCATTCTTGTCGGTTGTTACTCTCCAGTTGCCTACCACTCTCTCCCATGTGTTGTCATGCCTCAGCGATTCCTTCTCAAGGAAAGCGGAAGAGAAAGTTGGGCATGGCATTCTTGAATGGCTATGGCAGAACCTCTTATTGACAGTGACGAGATAATCATAGCTTAAATCTGGGATCTGGCTCTAGACCAGGGAGGGGCTGCCTGCACCACGTGGTCCTGCAAGGCAGCCCTGATCCTGCTGTGCCTGTAGCAGAGACTGCAGGGCTGGAGTATCCTTTCATGCCCCTGGCGGTGTCTGCTGCCTGCTTCTGCACTCCAGCTGATGGTTCCAGGGAAAAGAGTGCTTTTCCCTGCACTCTTTGAATAGCTAGATCCTTCTCATTTCTGGGGTTGAACTTAAATATCTTTTTCTTGACTTATCTATTGAAGGAAGGAAGGAAGTCACCACCACAGCTCATTTGTATTCTTCAGAGCACATATGAAATCTCTGGCCTGACATATTTAATTATACGACAATATGTTTGTATCTGCTTATTGTCTGAGGCTCCCTCCCCTTCACTAGAATGTAAGCTCCATGTTGGTGGAGACCATTTCTACCTTGTCCAGCATAGTGTCTTCACTGTCTAGTAGGCACTTAGCAATGATTTATTGTATCGGGCAGGCATAGTGGCTCACACCTGCAATCCCAGCACTTTGGGAGACCAAGGCAGGCTGATCACCTGAGGTCAGGAGTTCGAGACCAGCCTGGCCAACATGATGAAACCCTGTCTCTACTAAAAATACAAAAATTAGCCAGGTGTGGTGGTGGGCACCTGTAATCCCAGCTACTTGGGAGGCTGAGGCAGGAGAATCGCTTGAACCCGGGAGGTGGAGGTTGCAGTGAACCGAGATCGCAGCACTGCACTCCAGCCTGCATGATGGGAGTGAGACTCCATCTCAGCCTTGATTCCTAGTCTCATGGAGATAATAGTCTAGACTATGCTGTCCAATATGGTAGCCAGTAGCCATATGTGTCTATTTAAATGAATTAAAATTAAACAAAGAATTAGTTCCCCAGAGATACCAGTCACATTTCACCTGTTCAATAGGCTCATGTGGTGTGGACAGACTACCTTCCCATCATGGCAGAATGCTCTTGTCTGGAGGGGCAGCTCACAAGTAACCTGGCCATTTATAATCCAATGTGCAGGTGCTGGCTATAGGACTCCTTGTTACCTCCCTAATGTGTCCGGCTCTAGGAAAGAAACTGAAAAGAATAAAACAGCTGCTTTCTTTCTTTCTTCTTTTCTTTTCTTTTTTTTTTTTTGAGATGGAGTTTTGCTCTTGTTGCCCAGGCTGCAGCATAATGATGTGATCTCGGCTCATCACAACCTCCGCCTCCCGGGTTCAAGTGATTCTTTTGCCTCAGCCTCCTGAGTAGCTGGGATTACAGGCATGCGCCACCACACCCGGCTAATTTTGTATTATTAGTAAAGATGGGGTCTCTCCATGTTGGTCAGGCTGGTCTTGAACTCCGGACTTTAGGTGATCCACCTGCCTCAGCCTCCCAAAGTGTTGGGATTACAGGCATAAGCCACCGCGCCCGGCCAGCTTTATTTCTGAGTATGTGTACTTTAGTCCTTTTTATTCACCATCTCACTCTGTCTTTACACCTCATTTCCAGGTGAGGAAACTTAGGTTCAGAGAAGGAATGTGACTTGCCAAGCTTACACTGACAGTGGATAGTGAAGATCCTCCTGGCATTCCTGACTCAACAATTGTGTCCTTAACACAATGACAAAAGTCTGGGAGATGATGATATAGGCAGCTAACAAGCCGAGTGCAGTGGTACACGTCTGTAATCCTAGCCACTTGGGATCAATTAAGGCCAGGAGTTTGAGTGCAGCCTGGGCAACACAGTGAGACTGTCTGTAAGTCTGTAAGGCATTCTCTTGAAGTTTGTGGGTTTTTTTTTTTCCTGAGATAGAGTCTCGCTCTGTTGCCCAGGCTGGAGTGCAGTAGTGTGATCTCAGCTTACTGCAACCTCCGCCTCCCGGGCTCAAGCGATTCTCCTGCCTCAGCCTCCCGAGCAGCTGGGACCACAGGTGCCTGCCACTACGCCTGGCTGATTTTCGTATTTTTGGGAGAGACAAAGTTTCACCATGTTGGCCAGGCTGGTCTTGAACTCCTGACCTCAAGTGATCTGCCCGCCTTGGCCTCCCAAAGTGCTGGACTTACAGGCATGAGCCTCTGTGCCCAGCCTTATTTTATTTTATTTTATTTTATTTTATTTTATTTTTTTTGAGACAGAGTCTTCACTCCGTTGCCCAGGCTGGAGTACAGTGGCACGATCTTGGCTCACTGCAGCCTCTGCCTCCTGGGCTCAAGTGATCCTCCCACCTCAGCCTCCAAAGTAGTTGGGACTACAGGCATGCGCCACAATGCCCAGCTATTGTTTTTATTTTTTGTAGAGACGGGAGTGGGGGGTGTCTCACAATGTTGCCCAGGCTAGTATTGAGCTCCTGGGCTCAAGCGATCCACCTGCCTCAGCCTCCTAAAGTGTTGGAATTACAGGCGTGAGCCACAGCGCCCAGCTGAAGTTGCTTTCTATTGTACTCATTGCAACTCTAGGAGGCTGAAAGTTATCACCATCTCATTCACAGATGAGGAAACCAAGGTGCAGAAGGGAAATGACTTGTCCAAGGCCACCCAGAAGGGAAGGCACTTGCTTTTTCTGTTCTCTGCCTAGACCATGACCATACTGGGCCTGGCTGGCTTCTTCGCTGTGACTCATATCCTCTTGGGGGAAGTGAAGACATGCCAAGTCCATTCTCCCTCCTGCGAAGTTGGGGACCCGGCCAGGTTTCTCAGTTCGAGTTGCACCCTGGGGGCCAGGACCAGCAGACATAGTGGGCTGGCTCCCCACCTCTCTGGATTGCTCTGGTCCCTCTGTGGTCTAACTCCCAGAGGCCCAAGGTGAGCAAACTTGGTCTTGGGACCAGACCACCCACCTCAGAGTTTCAGGGCTGGCAGGACTGGCTCCCACCCCTGCCTTGTGTTTGCCTTTTGAACTTTTATTGTGAGTTTATCTTTAAGGGGGAAAAATATCCCATAAACTTAAAAATAGGCAGGACTTAATTAATAGTACACTTTGTTCTTCTGATCCTTATCTGGACAGGAAGACACAACCCTTTTCAGTTTTATGGGTCAAGGTGAAATTGCCTCTCGGGGCTCAAACACAGCTGCTTCATCTTCCCCTTTTGAACTCTGGCTCCCTTTGGTTTTTTCTCCCTTGGGGAGAAGGGTATTTCCCACTCCTTAGCCTCAGCACTTCATCAAGGTCTTTTCTGTTTATCAGATTGCCAGCAGTACCTGTTATAATTATTTCTTCATACATAATTAATAGCTTCTGTGCACTGAGGACTTCTATGGGCCAGGCACGCTGTGAATGGCTCCTAACAGCCCCACATGGTAGGTCTTCTAATTATATCCATTGTACAAGTGAGACACCTGAGGCCCAGAGAGGAGAAACGACTTTCCAAGGGCTACACAGCTCTAAGAAGTGGAGCTAGGCTTTAAATCCAGGTCTCTATGCCCCAAACACCCACAACTATGATTTACTGATCACTTAGCTACGTGCTCAATGGTCCCACAATGCTAATTTTAAAAACCACATCCTGGACGGGTGTGGTGACACATGCCTGTAATCCCAGTACTTTGGGATGCTGGGGGGGAGGGGGCAGATCATTTGAGGTCAGGGGTTCGAGACCAGCCTGGCCAACATGGTGAAACCTTGTCTCCACTAAAAATACAAAAATTAGCCAGGCATGGTGGTATATGTCTGTAGTCGCAGCTGCTTGGGAGGCTGAGGCAGGAGAATCACTTGAACTGAGGAGGCTGAGGTTGCAGTGAAATGAGATCACGCCACTGCACTCCAGCCTGGGTGACAGAGCGAGACACCATCTCCAAAAAAAAAAATCCTTTAATTTTTTGTTCATTTAAAATATGTCTTCTTATTTTTAACAATCCTACAAAGTGGGCACAATTATTCTCTCCATCCCACAAATGAAGAAACTAAGGATCAGAGAGGTGAATTCATTTACCCAAAGTCACACAGTGATTAATGGCAGAGCTGTGATTTGCACCAAACTATGTTTGCTACATAGCCAAGCTCAAAGGAAAAGAAGTATATTAGATGCCAAAACATTGGATTCTGGCTGTTCATTGCGTGACTTTGGACAAATCACTCAACCCTCTGAGCTTTAGCTTCTCATCTGCAAAAAACGGAACATGTCCTATTTTTCCAACGTTTTGAGGTCATTAAGAGCATCAGATAAGTAGGAACCAATGATTATTGAGAAGCTGCTCTGTCAGGACCTGGGTTTATATGCCTTATTTCAGTTTTGGATGAAATTTTGGTGAATTTTCGGCCGGGTGCAGTGGCTCACGTCTGTAATCCCAGCACTTTGAGAAGCCGAGGTGGGTGGATCACTTGAGGTCGGGAGTTCAAGACCAGTATGACCAACATGGAGAAACCCCGTCTCTACTAAAAATACAAAATTAGCTGGGCGTGGTGGCGCATGCCTGTAAGCCCAGCTGCTAGGGATGCTGAGGCAGGAGAATCACTTGAACCAGGAAGGTGGAGGTTGCAGTGAGTTGAGATCGCGCCATTGCACTCCACCCTGGGCAACAAGAGCGAAACTCCGTCTCAAAGCAAGAAAAAAAAGAAAAAAGAAATTATGGCGAATTTTATCTTTAAAAAAATCTCTTCTGGCCAGCATGGTAGCTCATGCCTGAAATCCCAATACTTGGGGAGACTGAGGTGGGCGGATCACTTGAGCTCTGGAGTTTGAGACCAGCCTGGCCAACATGGTGAAACCCCATCTCTACTAGAAGTACAAAAATTAGCCAGATGTGGTGGCACATATCTGTAATCCCAGCTACTCAAGGAGGCTGGGGCAGGCGAATTGCTTGAACCCGGGGGGCAGAGGCTGCAGTGAGCAGAAATCAGACCACTGCATTCCAACCTGGGCAACAGAGTAAGACTTTGTATGGGAAAAAAAAAAATTCTCTTCTATGTCGTCCGCATTTTCTACAAAAAGTGTATCTTTCTTCCACAGAGAAAAATAACTGCTGCCCGTTTAAGAACTACCTATTTAGTCCTTACATCAATGTGATGTGTTTCAGGAGAAAGGAGACTCAGCAAGAAAGGAAGTGATGTGATCGGGAAGCTGCTGAGGAAGGAACTGAACCCAGCTCTGTCTGTCCCCCAAATCTTCATTCCTGTTACTCTAACGAGGGCAAGTGCTCCATCCTGAGAGAGTGCTGGAGGATTTGCAGAAATGTTTGCATCAAACCAGCCCCAGCTGAAGGAGGTGGGAATGCAGCCGCCCCAAGTGTTTCTGGGCTCTCAGATGGGGATGACCTTTCACAGCAGGGAGGGGAAATGGGAGACTGGAGCCCAAATTCCTCATTGTCTGGGCCTGGGCCCAGGGCCACCTGGGGACTGACACTCTTCTCAGCTTTCCCAGGGTTCAGACTCCATGCCTTCTGCATGGTCCATCCTGAGAGCAAACCTGGGGTTATCTGGGGACCCCTCTAGGTCAGTGCTTTTGGATATAATCCTGCCCTGGGTTCAGGCCCTCTAGCCTGACTCTGACCTTTTTGTCTTCTGCCCCCAACCCTATCAAGGCTCATGCCTGTAATCCCAGCACTTTGGGAGGCCGAGGCAGGAGGAGAGCCCAGGAGTTTGAGACCAGCCTGGGCAGTATAGCAAAAGACCTCATCTCTACGAAAAAAAAATTCAGTGGGGCATGGTGGCACATGCGTCTAGTCCCAGTTACTAGGGAGACTAAGGTGGGAGGATCCCTTGAGTCCGGGAGGTAGAGGCTACAGTGACCCATGATTATGTCACTGTTCTCCAGCCTGAGCAACAGAGAGAAACCCTGTCTCAAAAAAAAAAAAAAAAAGGACCGGGCGCAGTGGCTCACGCCTGTAATCCCAGCACTTTGGGAGGCCAAGGCGGGTGGATCACCGGAGGACAAGAGTTTGAGACCAGCCTGGCCAACATGGTGAAACCCTGTCTCCACTAAAAATTCAAAAATTAGCTGGATGTGGTAGCATGCCTGTAGTCCCAGCTACTCGGGATGCTGAGGCCGGAGAATTGCATGAACCCAGGAGGCAGAGGTTGCAGTGAGCCGAGTTCGTGCCACTGCACTCCAGCCTGGGCAACAGAGAGAGACTCCGCCTCAAAAAAAAAAAAAAAAAAAAAAA
>NW_026652287.1:11925169-12162085 GCF_009828535.3 Hylobates moloch | reverse complement strand
TTTTTTTTTTGAGACGAGTGCTTGCTCTGTCACCCAGGCTGGAGTACAGTAGTGCGATCTCAGGTCACTACAACCTCTGCTTCCTGAGTTCAAGCGATTCTCCTGCCTCAGCCTCCCTAGTAGCTGAGGCTACAGGCACACGCCACCACGCCCGGCTAATTTTTGTATTTTTAGTAGTGATAGGGTTTCTCCATGTTGGCCAGGCTGGTCTCAAACTCCTGACCTCAGGTGATCCACCCGCCTTGGCCTCCCAAAGTGCTGGGATTACAGGCATGAGCCACTGTGCCTGGCCTTTTACTTCCTTTTATTCCTGCTCTAAAACTTGACTCTGTCTCTCTCTCTCTCTGCCTTTTGCCCCTTAGTTGAATTCTTCTGAGGAGTCAATTTTTTTTTTGAGACAGAGTCTCACTCTGTTGCCCAGGCTGGAGTGCAGTGGCATGATCTTGGCTCACTGCAACCTCCACCTCCTGGGTTCAGGCGATTCTCCTGCCTCAGCCTCCTGAGTAGCTGGGACTACAAGCGCATGCTACCATGCCTGGCTAATTTTTATATTTTTATAGAGATGGGGTCTCGACATGTTGGCCAGGCTAGTCTTGAACTCCTGACCTCAGGTGATTCACCTGCCTTGGCCCCCCAAAGAGCTGGGATTACAGGCGTGAGCCACCACGCCCAGCCAAGAATTGAGGCGCTGTAGACTCGTACGGATTTGCGGCTACAAATAATTTTATCAAGAGCTCCTAAAAGCATATATCTGGGACCAAGTGCAGTGGCTCATGCCTGTAATACCAGCACTCTGGCAGGCCGAGGTGTGAGGACTGCTTGAGCCCAGGAGTTCGAACCAGGTTGGGCGACATAGCAAAAGACCCCATCTCTACAAAAAATAAAAAAATTAGTGGGGCATGGTGGCACATGCCTCTAGTTCCAGGTACTTGGGTGGCTGAGGTAGGAGTATCCCTTGAGCCTGGGAGGTCGAGGCTGCAGTGACCCATGATTGTGCCACTGTACTCCAGCCTCGGCAATGGAACGAGACCCTGTCTCAAAAAGAAAAAGAAAAAGAAAAAAAAAGCATAGATCTAGCAGCCTCTTACAGTACAAGGTGGGGGTACAAGTTCAGAAGGCAAGAACTCAAGAGACTTTCTGTTGTTTTTTTTGTTTTTTTTTTTGAGACGGAGTTTCGCTCTTGTTGCCCAGGCTGGAGTGCAATGGCACGATATCGGCTCACCACAACTTCCGCCTTCCGGGTTCAAGCGATTCTCCTGCCTCAGCCTCCTGAGTAGCTGGGATTACAGGCACGCACCACCATGCCCGGCTAATTTTGTATTTTTTGTAGAGATGGGGTTTCTCCATGTTGGTCAGGCTGGTCTCGAACTCCCATCCTCAGGTGATCCACTCACCTCGGCCTTCCAAAGTGCTAGGATTACAGGCGTGAGCCACCATGCCCGGCCGAGACTTTCATTTCAGAATAGCAATCGGTTGAGTGCCTTGGCTTGTGCCAGGCATGAATCTGTCAAAAATAAAATCAGATCAAGTTAAAATTTCAGGAGTTAATTGTGCATACAAAGGAAGAGTCTGTGAATCGGGAGATTACAAGATTGGCAAGAAGTCTGAATTGACAGCAATTGTAGCACAAGAGGAGGTATTTTGACCCTTTTCATGATTGGCTGACATATATTTTTTCAAAGGCAAATAGAGCTACTTAAGCTGATTTGTCTATGGCTGATTGGTTTAATTCCGTGGAATCATGCTAATAAGGGAAGAAAACTTATTCTTGTGCTTTGTTTATGTTTAGAGTTAGCATTTTGGAAAATCAGGTGCTAAAATGTTGGTTATGTGGCCATGGTGGTTGGTCTCGGAGTATCTAAACAATTGTTTCGGCTCTTTATCAATTCTAATGACTTTATTATATGCATTACCACCTTCTCCTCCTCTTCTTCATGTGGTTTTATTACCTTCTTTAATCCTCACGTCTGCCCTCTGAAATAGAAACTATTCTAGGCCAGGTGCGGTTGCTCACACCTGTAATCCCAGCACTTTGGGAGGCCAAGGCGGGTGGATCATTTGAGGCCAGAAGTTCAAGACCAGGCTGGCCAACATGGAGAAACCCTGTCACTACTAAAAATACAAAAATTAGCCAGGCATGGTGGTGCATGCCTATAATCCCAGCTATTTGGGAGGCTGAGGCACGAGAATTGCTTGAACCCAGGAGGGAGGCAGAGGCTGAAGTGAGCCGAGATAATGCCACTGCACTCCAGCCTGGGCAAGAGTGAGACTCTGTCTCAAAAAATAAGTAAGTAAAATAAAGTATTCCAGTCATGTGCCACATAATATTTCAGCCAATGATGAACCACATATACGATGATGGTCCTGTGAGATTATAATATTGGCTAGGTGCAGGGGCTTAGGCCTGTAATCCCAGGGCTTTGGGAGGTCAAGGCAGGAGGACCACTTGAGGCCACAAGTTAGAGGCCAGCCTGGACAACATAGTGAGAGTCTGTCTCCACAATAAATAAGTAAATAAATAAATAAAGATTATTATGTGTGTGTGTGTGTGTGTGTGTGTGTATTTTTTTTTTTTTTTTTTTTTGAGACAGGGTCTCACTCTGTCACCCAGGCTGGAGTGCAGTGGTGCGATCTTGGCTCACTGTAATCTCTGCCTCCCAGGTTCAAGCGATTCTCCTGCCTCAGCCCTCCGAATAGCTGGGATTACAGGTGTGCCCCACGATGCCCAGCTAATTTTTGTATTTTTAGTAGAGACAGGGTTTTTCCATGTTGGTCAGGCTGGTCTCGAACTCCTGGCCTCAAGTGATCCACCCACCTCAGCCTCCCAAAGTGCTGGAATTACAGGCATGGGCCACTGGGCTGGCCAATACTGTGTTTATACTGTATCTTTGTTTAGATACACAAATACTTACCATTGTGTTCAACTGTCTACAGTATTCAGTAAGGTAACACGCTGTACAGGTTTGTAGTGTAGGAGCTATTGGCTATACCATATAGCCTAGATGTATAGGAGGCTATCCCCATCTAGGTTTGTGTAAGTACACTCTGTGATCTTTGCACAATGACAAAATCGCTTAATGATGCATTTTTCAGAACGCATCCCTGTCATTAAGTGACTCATGACTGTATCTCTATTTCACAATTGAGGAAACTGAAACTCAGCGAAGTACATCACTTGCCCAAGGCCACACAGTGGGTAAATGGGACTAGGCATGGGATGCAGGCAGCCTGTCTTAGATCCCATGCTCGGATCCCGTGCCCTGCCTCCAGGGTCTCAGACTTTGTTTTACTGAAAAGACAGCCTAATTCATGAGCAGCTGGATCTCAGAAAGGGAGCCAGGCTCCTTGTTACAAAGATGGCCCAACCACGAATGGTATCTGAAGGGCTCAATAATAGGAGCTAGCCAGGTATCTTCTTCACCCTCTAGGGTGACCAAAGACATGAAGGACTAAGAGAAGGCCTTTAGAGGCCTCCCCAAAAAATTAATCCATTTTTGTGATTGTTTCTCCTGGACTAGACTGCCTTGAGGATAAAATAAACATGAGCTCCTGGTGGCAGCGCAATACGTGAGTGGTACGTGGGCTATGCAGGCCAACTGCCTGGAGGGAGGAAGCCCCATCACCAGTACTTGTGTTTCTGTTCCCCATTTGCACCACACCCCTCCTTTGAGGGTAACTGAAGCCTCTGAGTTGTCAAGATCCTTAAAAGATGACACCTTGAGAGAGAGAATAGAAGAATTAGAAACCCCAAGAGGCCAGGGGTGGTGGCTCACACCTATAATCCTAGCACTTTGGGAGGCCAAAGCCGGCGGACCCTGAGGTCAGGAGATCGAGATCATCCTGGCCAACATGGTGAAACCCGGTCTCTAATAAAAATAAAAAAAACTAGTTGGGCGTGGTGGCACGCGCCTGTAGTCCCAGCTACTCAGGAGGCTGAGGCAGCAGAATCGCCTGAACCCGGGAGGCGGAGCTTGCAGTGAGCCGAGATTGCACCACTGCCCTCCAACCTGGCGACAGAGCAAGACTCTGTCTCCAAAAAAGAGAGAGAGAGAAAAAAAAGAAACACCTTGGACAGGAAACATGTCTATGGGAGGAAGTAAGGCCAGATGCTTGCAAAATAGGGGGGAAAGTGAGACCGGAAGGGAACACTTCCAAAAGTTACCCCCGTGGGGTCTGAATTTGGGGCCTGGGAAGGAATTTGGGTGCATTTAGATCCACCACTGATAGTTTCCATTTTTGGTACCCTGTTTTGTTCCTGTATAGCACTTATCGCTGTTCTAACTAAACAATTAATTTCATTATGGGTTGTGCAAAGTCTGTGATTCTCATGCGGGACCCCAGGTGTGTATTTTGTTCATGTAGCACAAAGCTCATTGCCTAAGTAGTAGGTAGGATTGGCAGATAAAAAACAAGAAGTCCAGTTAAGTTTGAATTTTAATAAGCAATGCATTTTTTTTTTTTTTTTAGTATAAGTGGGTCCCATTTGCTTAGCTGAAATTCAAATATAACTGGGCTTCTCCTATTTTATCTGCCAAATCTGACAACCCTGGTAGTAGGGACTTGATACATTTTTTTTCCTTTTAGGGAGAATTTCTAAATCGGCCAGTATTTATGGAAAATGCATTAACTGTTTTTTTGTTTTGTTTTGTTTTTTTGCGTTGACTCTGCCCTACACTTGCGGCGCGACCCTTTGGCAACATTCAGTCCCTTTCTGTGCCTCAGTTTCCCCATCGGAAAAATGGGAGTTTGAACAGCGACCAAAGCGCAGGGATCGCCAGTGTGGGACAGCGCCAGGTGAACTGTGAAGGAGCAGGGAGGGAGCTCGGGCCGTGCCTGGGCGGGACAACTCAGTCCTCCACTCTGGGCACCGCCGGCGGCTACTCCCGCCAGCGCCTAGGGTGCCTCGGTCCCGCCCCTACGCAGCGGAGGCGGGCCAGAGGCTGTCGCCATGGAGACGCGGGCAGCCTGGCGCCCCCTCGCTCTCAAAGCCACGCGTTTCCGCTGCGTTGGAGCCTTCTCATTGGACGGCCGTCTGGACGCTACCACCCGCCCCGAGCCCGCTAAGGGGAGGGGGGCGGGGCATTATCCTCGTGGGATTCGTTCCCTGGAGATCTGTGTCCGCGGCCTCTCTGAGAAAGCATGGGTCCTCTCCCTCACGCGGGGAAAAGGACTGCGTCTCTTAGGTCTGGAGAGTGTCCATTGCTTCTCCTACTAGAATTTATGCTCATGCTTCTCCCTGAGAAAAGAAGAGGGAGCGGGAAAGTCGGCCACGCCCCCTCCAGAGCCTATTAGGTCTCAAGAGCTAGAGCACCGGAAGTGCTGGCGACGTGTCAGTGCGCCCTACCCTAAACCTTCCCCCCCAGGCCACCTTTCCCATTCAGCTGTGGGATTCCGGGGCCGCCTGGGCGCTGCACCCGCCACTTCCGCATCCAACCGCCGCTTCAACCGAACTCACTCCCTCTGCGCGCGCTCCATCTCGTGCCCGACTGCTGGGCCGGCGTCTGGGAGAAGCCACGCCCTTTCCCGCGCCTGACAGCCAATGAGCGGGCGCCTCCCGGCAGGGTGGTGGGTAATTAATGAGGGCCGGGCGCTGATTGGCTGCAGGTCGTGGCCGGGGGCGGGGCGGCGGGGTAGGTTGTTCCTGAGGTGGGAGGCGGTACCCGTGGCTGAGAAGAAGGAGGCCTGAGAGCGACATGTCCCCGGCGGCTCAGGCGGAGCGGCCCGTGGCGCTGTTTTTCTGAGTCCGGGGTGGCCTGGCAGCCGGCCAAGGACGAGGGTCGGCGGGGGCTGCCCCCGTGGTGGTGGCCGCCATGCTGGGAGCCTGGGCGGTTGAGGGAACCGCTGTGGCGCTCCTGCGACTACTGCGGCTGCTGCTGCTGCTGCTGCTGCCGCTGCCGGCGATCCGGGGACCCGGGCTCGGCGTGGCCGGCGTGGCCGGCGCGGCTGGGGCCGGGCTGCCCGAGAGCGTCATTTGGGCGGTCAACGCGGGCGGAGAGGCGCATGTGGACGTGCACGGGATCCACTTCCGCAAGGACCCTTTGGAAGGCCGGGTGGGCCGAGGTGAGAGCCCCCCTGCCGAGCCGCGGGATCCGGGGCCTGCTGTGCTGGGCGCAGCCGGCCGGGGGCTGCGGGCCCTGAGCCCCTTTCAACCCTGGGGCCGCGTCTCTGGAGCGAAGTTTCTCTCTGCAGCTTCTTCGGGGGCCCACTCTGAGCTCAGGGCCTGGCACTGGCTCCAAGATACCTAGAGTCATACAGGCAGAGAGTTGGCCAGAAGTTAGTTATATTTGGATTTCTCATCCTGCATTTTCTCAACCCCTCACTCCCATCCAAGCTGGGAGAGAAATGACGAAGGCGGCCTTTTGCCACCTCCAGGCCTCGCGGGTTGTAGGTCTTGGGTGCCCCTGCTTCTCCTGTCGAGACAGTTCTTGGGAGATTGTCGTCGACCCAGGAATCGGCCTCTTTCCTTGCCCCTTCTGCAGCGCGAGCGGGGCTTGATTCTTAGCCAGAATAGGAAGGAATCTTCGAAGAGAATGGGCCAGGAAAGTTTGATTGTAGCCTCCTCCCCCGCCCTCTTTTCGAGCGATGAATATGTGTGCTTAAAAGTAGAATCGGCAGGCCGCCCCCAGAGGGTGGTTCTATCGAAGCCATCCTGCACGTGAGGCTGGTGGCTGTGTGTGAACTGGGTCAACCAGTGTAAGAATCCGAATGGTCTATCAGAGCATGCTTACAACCTCCCATAGGTGATCCTGAGAGTTCTAATTCCAGCTTAGGGGGAAAATGATTGTGACTTAACTTGTTGGGCAACAGTGGTTTTTAACAGAGCTGCTCCCTTCCCAAAGTTAGTGTGTGTCAGAATTGCCAGGGCAGCTGGTTAAAAATGCAGATTCCTAGTCCCTACTCGAAATCGATTATAGTAGATTGAGCTTTTTTGCTGGGACCCAGGTTTCTGCACCAGGGGCTTGTGACGTAGGTTGCCCCGAGACCACTGTTTTGGAAGATCTGCTTTATAATCTTTGTTTCTTCTGTTGGAGGGATTGGAAAACAGGTTTCAGAAGGAAGTTCTTTGCTTCGTGTGTTGGAAGGAGATTGATGCTGTATGCTGGGTTCAGAGGCTGCCAAATTGGCAGTATGCCACCTCCAGACAACCAGGAGACAGACTCACTCTTCACTTTCTCTCACTCTTTTTCTGCGATGCCCAGATTTGGCTCTTGCTTTTACTAAAAGAGTTAGTTCTTCCCAAGTCGATTGCAGTGTCCTGGAGTTTGTTATATTAAGGAGTTTATTGCCTTTCACACGTGAGGGTCTTGGGACACAGGGCTGTTTTCTGAAGTTCTATGTTTGTCTTGGAATTTGTTGAGCCCTGGCATGTAGATCACAGTAGCCTGGGTTCAGCTGACTCAGGGCTCCAGTCTTTAGCAGGGGTAGCAGCAGCCAAAGCCAGACTTTATAGCAGGAGGTCATTACTATCTCTATCCTGGACCCTTCCTCTTTCTTCACGAGTGTGGGCAGGGAGGAAGGAGCCCTTGAGGAAACTAGACAGTTTGTGGACTTTGCCTCTTGAGATAGCTGTGGTGAGGGCACTGAGCGGATGGTTTCTTTCACTTCGCAGATACCAGGCCTTGCATTGGTTACATCGTCCTATTCAGTCTGTTGTGCAGAGGATAAAGCTGAGTAACACCACACAGGTTTAGTTCCCAGATACTGCCCTTATTCAGAAATTGTGGTTTGAATTTGCTGATGCAGGTGGGGTGTGTGTGTGTGTGTGTGCGCGCGTGTGTGCGTGCGTGTGTGTGTTTCTTTGGCCTGGTCAGCAGTCAGCCAAGATCTCTGTCCTTGGGTTATTGGCTCATGGTTGCAGTTCCTTGGGAGGAGTTTATTGTAGCAGGTAAAATTACATGAGACCTACCAAAGCTTGTGTGTACTGGAGTCCTATTTCGGACACTGGCCCTTGGGGCGTTGTATAAATGAAAGTTCCCTGCTAAGGTTCCCCTCTCCATTCTACCAATCTGGGTAAGAATTGGAGCAGTATTAAGGCATGGATGAGGAGTGGGAGGTGGCACTTGTCAGCTGCAGTGTGGACCAGCTTGTTGCAACATTGCACTTACCAGGTTCCTGAGAAAGGCATTTTGCTGGCTTTAGGTCGGGCTGAGATGTGCATAAGCTTGCACTCTCAGGAGACAGCTCTCTACTAAGGAGTCAGTCCTACCAAGGGAAGTCCAGCTGTTCACGCCGCCTTTCTTCTGGGCCTGTTTGGATAAGAGTGTGCCAGGTATTTGGAGACCCTTGCCTCGTGCAGCTATTTACACTGATTGCAGTAGGAACTGTATGCCTTATTTCTTTTCCCACCTGCCCATGATATTGTTTCCAGCATGCTGAGAAAAGTTGATTTTATGTTGAATGAATTCAGGTATGTGTTACCAAGTTAGTCCAGATAAGGGTTTGGCCTTCTTTTGAACTTGCTGTTTCTGTATAGTTTCTTTGTAGTTCAACATTCTTGTAATTGTGAGTGGCCCAGGGCACCTAGTGGCTTATGCTTTCAAAAGCAGTTCAGAATATTTATTGAATTTCATTTCTGCCTTGAGTATAGCTAGCGCTTACAGCCTGGGAAAGGCTTTTTCAGCCGGTGTGCTTCCACAGATGGCAGCACCACTACAGAAAGTGGTTTAGAAGTGTTCACCTTGGGGTTTTGGTATGAGGCACATACCAGGGTTTTTATTTATTTATTTAAAATTTTTCATTTTGTTTTTTATTGTAGACACAGGGGTCTCTCTATGTTGCCCAGGCTGGTCTTGAACTTCTGTCCTCAAGTGATCTTCCCACCTTGGCCTCCCGAAGTGCTGGGATTACAGGCATGAACCAGCGTGCCTGACCATGTTCCAGATTTGTAACTTGGTCATTTTGAGTTCCTCTTCACTCTGACTAGGAAAAGACCTGGTTATCTGACCCGAGGGCACAGAATTTTGCTTGAATTTAGGGAAGGCTATTTCCTCTTCATAGAAAGATACCTGCTAAAGTCGCAAGGCCTCGAGAAACTTGCTTTACTTCTCTGAGCCTTGTTTTCCTTCTCAAAAAAACTCTCATGCTTTAGAAATTTCTGATAAGACTGTAAACTCTCCTGTCCAGAGTAGCTTAAAGTGTCTCTGTCACTTTTTTTTTTCCTTGATGACCTTTTACATGGAATTAAAAATAGGGCAGAACATGGCTCCAGAGGGGAAAAAAGCTGGCTGGGGACCAGAGCCTATCAGGTTGCTAATTCTGTAACCGTAAGGAAGACCCTTTCCTGGGCTGCCTTCCTTTCAGCTGGGGAAGGATTTGGCTTTGGGGAGGTAAGAGCTTGAAAGATGGGATGAGAGAGGAGTCACTGCTGCCTCTGATTTGCTCATAGCCATGGGAGTTGTTTAGAATTCTCTACCTCTGCTGTCACCTAACAGGCAGGCTTCATCTGCAGGCCTTCCAAGTAGTGGAAGTTCACAGGTAGGAAATTTAGGTCCCTGAATCCCTGGGTTCCCTGTCTCAGCCCGTTCAGAACAATTCTTTAGGTACTGGCCTCACTTGAGAAACAAGTGATCCAGAAGAACAGTCTAGTGACCGGGAGATCTGAGGGTGGGGTGGGAGTGACGCTAAAGCACCAAGGGGAGCTCTACAGCTGTGTTCTCATGGAGGACAGGCTTCTGCTCATTCTGGCTTTCCCACTCTTGTGGTTCCCAGTTGCAGTTTTCCAGTTAGTTTTATTACTTCCTTTTCTTTTGATCCATTCCCTAAACTCCCTTGAGTGGAGGTATTTATTTAGTGCTTATTGAGTGCATATCCTTGCCTGGCTAGCATACCCATGTTTCTGTGTCTCTCTCTGTGTGAGGCATTGTATTGAGCTCTTTATACGGATTGTTTTATCCATACCACAATGCTGTGGGATAGGTGGTGTCCCCACTTTATAGGTGAGAAAACAGACCTAGAGAAAACAACTTGTTCAGTGACACTTCATGTATGTCTTTTCCTGAACCCTGTGCTGAATTTTCCAAGGAGCCTAGTTACTACATTGTCTAAAAGTAAGAAAGAGCAGACATAACGTAGGCCCTTCGGCCCCCTTCCTTTTTGGTTAACTGAGTTATGCCAATTTCAGCAGCATGCTGACTGTACACTTCATTGTATTTTAGAGAAATCTGTTTTGCTGTGAATGCATAAAGGCTAAGGAGGGAAGAAAAACCCTTATTTGCTGCTGCATCTCTTGGGACTTGGGCAAATTCAACTTTGCATGTGGCAGATCTCTTGGGAAAGCCACTTGGGTTTTAAAGGGAAATATTTTAAAGGTAATTCCAAGGTTGTTAAGCAATTTTTGTTCACATGGTTGAGTTTTCTTCACTGTGGGACTGAGACTGCCACAGATTACATTACTGTCAGTTTCTCACTTTTTCCACTTGGCAAGAAAAAAAAAAGATTCGGCCTGGTGCGGTGGCTCACGCCTATAATCCTAGCACTTTGGGAGGCTGACACAGGCGGATCATGTGAGGTCAGGAGTTCGAGACCAGCTTGGCTAACATAGTGAAACCGCGTTTCTACTAAAAATACAAAAAATTATCTGGGCGTGGTGATGCACGCCTGTAATCCCAGCTACTCGGGAGGCTGAGGCAGGAGAATCGCTTGAACCTGGGAGGTGGAGGTTGCAGTGAGCCGAGATTGCGCCATTGCACTCCAGCTTGGGCAACAGGAGCGAAACTCCGTCTCCAAAAAAAAACTCAAAAACAAAAAGACAATTCCCCACACTTGCACAAAATTTTCTGTGTATCTATAAATGAAATGTAGTTGATGTTCCAGATTTGTAAGGATCATGGTCCTCATGGAAGAAGGAAATTCTTAGAGCTCAGTTGGAAGAGAAATAGCAGTCTTTCAGTCTTCATAGGTTTGTATCCCAGGGCAGTGGTTTTTTGACGCTGGAAAGGAGGGGGAGCATGTTAGCAGTACATCCTTTGTATGCACTGCTCAGCTACTCTTTGATTTCTTGAGGAGAACTAGGAAGAAAAAAGTCTGAAGACAAAAGTGCAATGAGTTTCCTCTTCCATTGTCTCATCAGTCCCTCTGATCTCGTGGCTAATGTCACTTACAGGAACCGTTAACAGTTATGTTTATTTTTTTGAGGTCTCGACCTCAGCCACTGGGTCTTTTTGTTAATCTTTTACCTTTTGCCATGTCTTCTCCCTTGTTGATGACTCAGAAGATAAAGCTCTGGGGATGACAGCCCCTGGCCGTCTCCCAAAGGATCTAGTTGCCAGGTGTCTTCAGGGTCACCATGTGAGATTGGAAGGCAGTCTTGAAATCTTAATTTCATGCGGGAGGAGAGACTACATGACTGCTACATCTGTAGTTGGAAAAGTATATTTATGGAGCACTGGAAAGCCTTACTGTGTTTATAGGATAAAGGAGTCAGGCTACTCTCTGGAGGAAGCAGAACTATTTACCTCTGAGACTAAAATGTGATATCTTATATTTGCATAAAAAAGATTCGGCCTGGTGTGGTGGCTTACAGCTGTAATCCTAGCACTTTGGGAGGCCGATGCGAGCGGATCACCTGAGGTCAGGAGTTTAGTTTGTTGTGCGAGAGGAAGAAAAAAACATATATACAACTGTCTTATACCAAGGTTGGGAGAGGGCCAGGGTCAAGAGAGGTTTTCTGCTCTTCTGATACTGACCCGAGGTAAGTAACTTGTTACTTTTACCCTCTCTTATTCCTTGTCAGTTTGTGAAATGTGAAAGGTGATTCCCCTAGGACTTGGACATCTTAGGCAGATTGTCTTTCCCTGCAGGATGCTGTAGCCTTGTGGACAGAATGGCATGGCTTCACTGCTTTGCAGGCACCTCCTTCATTGTCATTTGTTCATTCAGCACACTGTATGAGTGGCGACTATGTGCCAGGTCCCATGCTAGGCACTGGAGGTGCAGTAGTAACTTTTTTTTTCTACTGTTGGTTTATCTTTTTTTTTTTTTTTTTTTTTGAGACGGAGTCTGGCTCTGTCACCCAGGCTGGAGTGCAGTGGCGCGATCTCGGCTCACTGCAAGCTCCGCCTCCCGGGTTCACGCCATTCTCCTGCCTCAGCCTCTCCGAGTAGCTGGGACTACAGGCGCCCGCCATCACGCCCGGCTAATTTTTTGTATTTTTAGTAGAGACGGGGTTTCACCGTGGTCTCGATCTCCCGACCTCGTGATTCGCCCGCCTCGGCCTCCCAAAGTGCTGGGATTACAAGCGTGAGCCACCGCGCCCGGCCTACTGTTGGTTTATCTGAGTGAATGTTCAAGTGAGTAGGTGAGGTAGAGTTTTGTGAGTCTGTGGGAAGTAAGGAAATTAGCGTCACACCTTTCTTTTATGAGCCTGTTTTTGTTTACCAGCTTTGGAACTTTTTGAATGAAAATTATAAAAAAAAACACAACAACTAAAGCTGGAATTTTATTCGTAAGGACAATGAAGAATGACTTTCCAAAGCAGATATCCTGTTTGTTTTAGACTCTGGGCTTTTCTGAATGAGAGAAAACATTCTTTGAACTTCATCTTGTATGGAGTTCTTGGCCATCCCCCTTGTTTTAGGAGGTTTCTCTGAAGCCCTCCCTCTTGGGGAACCAGGCAGCTGCAACACAGCACTTTCTTGTGGTAATGAGTTAGACTTGTTCTCCATACAGTCAGGGGGAAAAAGTCATTTTAATGTGCTTTTAGAAAGTTCCGCTCTGAGGTTTATAGGGGCTGTTGGCCTGATTAGTGTTTAGTTTCTTTCATTTTACTCTTCCATAGTAATGGCTGTATGATTCCTGCCTTTGTTGGAGCTCTGTTTGGAGCCAGGTGCAGAGTGGGTGGCCCCTTTTATGGAGAGGGTTATTAGCATTGCCCTGGAAATGCCTCTGGCTGTTCTGGGGTCTTTGCTCTTCTTTTGTGTCTTGCCTCTGATGTGCTTTCTCTTTGTCTTTTGTCCTCAGCCTCAGACTATGGCATGAAACTGCCAATCCTGCGTTCCAACCCTGAGGACCAGATCCTGTATCAAACTGAGCGGTACAATGAGGAGACCTTTGGCTATGAAGTGCCCATCAAAGAGGAGGGGGACTACGTGCTGGTCTTGAAATTTGCCGAGGTCTACTTTGCACAGTCCCAGCAAAAGGTGAGGCCTAGTCAAGCTGTTGCTTGACCAGTGGGACATTGCTGCTCTTGGACAGTCCACTATTATGGGGCTAGAGAGTGTGAGAGCCTCTCCAGAAAGGAAGAACAGATGAGCTCTAGAGAAGCATGTTTCATAGTCCACAAGGCTGCACTTGCCTTGGGGGTTAGTGACAGAAAGCAATGCCAGAATCCTTGTTTTGCCAACTAACTCATCCTGTTAAGGCCCTCCTGGCTACTTCCCTCCATGGTTTGCCGCACCTTCTTGTTTTTAGCCTTATTTTTCCTCTGTCCCTTCCTGTGAATTTCCTTCTTCCTATGCTAAGCTTTTTGTTTGTATTCTTTGTTCCTTAAAGCCAATATAAGACCTCCTGGGCAGCGAGGGAACATGGCTTTGGTTTGACCCGGGTTAAGGATGCTAGCCACCCTGGAT
Source organism: Hylobates moloch (assembly GCF_009828535.3). Taxonomy (NCBI): domain Eukaryota; kingdom Metazoa; phylum Chordata; class Mammalia; order Primates; family Hylobatidae; genus Hylobates; species Hylobates moloch. Next base: position 12,148,520 of record NW_026652287.1, on the reverse strand, counting down.
ATCCAGACCCATCATTTCTTAAATTATTTTTGAACGTGAAGCCCAAAGAGGTGCATGATGCCCAACTGCTTGAAAGGATGTAAAGCTGATGGTTTTGACATTGTTTCCTTTTCTTATCCTGGAAGGTATTTGATGTACGATTGAATGGCCACGTCGTGGTGAAAGACTTGGATATCTTTGATCGTGTTGGGCATAGCACAGCTCACGATGAAATTATACCTATGAGCATCAGAAAGGGGAAGCTGAGTGTCCAGGGGGAGGTGTCCACCTTCACAGGGAAACTCTACATTGAGTTTGTCAAGGTAATTCCCCTATTCTGCCCATTGCCGAAGAGAGTGGGTACAGGGGAAGTTGTTTGCTGCTGTGTGGGGTTGACCACTGTTTCCCTTTTCCTAGGGGTACTATGACAATCCCAAGGTCTGTGCACTCTACATCATGGCTGGGACAGTGGATGGTAAGTTGTGTTCTGACCTGCTTTTTTGACTTGAGTGGAAGGATATGGTTGAGGAAGCCCTTAGGAGGTAATTGAGCTGGTTACTATTTTGGAAACACTTAAAGCTAAATTGTAGGGGATTCAGAATCAGTTGGATGAGGATGAAGCATAACATGGTATTAGCCACAAACTTTGGAGTCAGGTCTATGTATATCTTATTGCTGCCATTTAATCAGATGTTTGTCTTGGATGGATGCTTTTAATTTCCCTATAAATTGGGATTAATAATGCTACCTATTGGTGTACCCTGACCTTTGTAGTCATTTGGGATCACCTAAAACTTGTCCTTATTCTGTTTGTTTGACATCTCTTTCCTAGGGGAAAAAAAGGTAAAAGGAGGAGTCTTGTAGGGTTTTGGTATGCTCTGAAAGATTCCAGCATTGCTGGACTGCACTGGGACAAAACTTCACTTATTTATGTCTCCTTATCCTTGGGATCAAGCCTTAGAGTATATTTCTTTCTCAGAGTTTAGATTCTCCTGGCTGCCAGCATCTCAGGCTGATTTTTGTAGAGAAAGCTGCGTCTTTGTGGCATTTCTCCCCCATTCCACCTCTGTACCTTTCCCCAACTCAATCTTGAATGCACTGAGGATTTCATTCTATTGTCTTGATGTCCCCCAAATGCTGATATTATGACATCTAGGAGGATGAATGTCTTACCACCAAACAGACCTGTGTTCAAGTCCCTGAGGAGGAGGCAGGACAGAGGGATAGTGTGTGCTGGGAACCCAGAACTCTCTGCGTCAACTTTTCTTCAGTTGTTGTGTGAATCAAAAGGGAATGTGGGCTTGTGGGAGCAGGAGGGATTTGAAAAGGTTAAAGTTTAGGCATTGGGTCATTGTCCTTGTCCAGTCTGGTTATCTTGGGGCTCTGTAAAAGTGGAATAGGAAGGTAAGATAGTGAACCAACCTATGAGCACGGCTTTTTCTACTTTCTAGTTAAATCTAAAGCTTTTGCAGCACTCTGCTGTTCTGTAGACCAGAAGCTATTTCTGCTACTTCTGGTCTTTTCTCTGGACCCGGTTCAGTCACAGCAATCTCTTTATTGTGGCTTATTTGCTGCTTTTAAGGGTCTCTCTTACTTAAATGCTGTGGGTCTTAACAGTGTTTTCTTCCTTGTGTTAGATGTACCAAAGCTTCAGCCTCATCCGGGATTGGAGAAGAAAGAAGAGGAAGAAGAAGAAGAAGAATATGATGAAGGGTCTAATCTCAAAAAACAGACCAATAAGAACCGGGTGCAGTCAGGCCCCCGCACACCCAACCCCTATGCCTCGGACAACAGCAGCCTCATGTTTCCCATCCTGGTGGCCTTCGGAGTCTTCATTCCAACCCTCTTCTGCCTCTGCCGGTTGTGAGAACAAATGACCATCCTGAACAGGATGGAGGGGTGTGGGAAAGAAACCAGCCACATTGGTTTTGGTTTCTATATTTTTCACAATGATTAATGAAAAAAAAAAAAAAAAAAGACAAAAAAACACACATCAATTAAAGGAGACAAAAAGAGGCAGAGCGAGTAGAGAGCAGCCCTCATTCACCACCTGGTCCCAGACCTGCTTTGGTCCTCGTCCTCTCTTTGTGGCTGGCCCCCAGCCGTCTCTTTCCTCTTGAGGATACTTAGGGTAAACTGGATCCTTCCTGCTCAAGGATCCTCTTTTGTATACCTAGTGGAAAGGACTCTGAACTCAGAGGAGTCACGTTCCTTTTTTTAGGTTAGAAATTAACAGCAGGGAAATGCCATCTTATTACCTGAGATGACCAGCACTGGGAGTTAGGTATGGTCTGAAGTTATGTCTCGATAAGACTTCAGATGTCCTGGGATTGAAAGAATGTGTGTGAAGGGTTAGAATTTGTGCGGTAAAGACTAAAAAAAAAAGTAGGGAGATTAAAAGAAAAGAAAGAAAATGCTTTCTTATCTGGAAGTCTCTCTGGATTAATCCAGTGATGGTCCCACCTTTAGTGTTTGAGCTTTGTCACTGCTTGTCTCCCTGGCATGTGCCAGTTATAGACTGTCCGGCATCCAAGACGTTTAGGTTATGTCGGGTCCTCAGATCGCCTCTGACTTGTTACCACAACAAATCATTTTGATTTCAGTGCCTGTTGGGGACTTAATTTCTTCTCAGTTTTGTTTGTTTGTTTCCTTAATCTGGCCCATTTGAAATTTCTTCTCCCTCTCAACCATCCCACTAAGTTATAGCCAAGAAGGGAAGGAGACACGGGGATTTGGGGTTCTCTCCTTTACCACCTCACCGTGTTGGTACCTCCCTCCCTGGATCTCTGAGCCAGCAGCCAGGAGGACCTGACCCAGCAGTTCTTTACTGGCCCCTTTGTAGGGTCTTGCTGCCAGGGGGCAGGGATGCTTTCCAGCCTGCAGCAACAGAACACTTGACCTTAAAAGTCTCTTCTGGTCTTTGGATTAGAAAAGGCTTATGTTAGCATAGCTTAAGAGCAACCTCAGAGACTTGAGCCCTACTAAGTGACTGACCACTGTTTAGAGTGTCTGGTATCTGATGTTCATTTATTCCCATGTTCTTGTGTGTCACAGTTCAGCCAGTTTTGGTTTATGCCTAGAGCTACTTCAAGGAACTAGACTAATTAGCTATATAGGCCCAGTGATGCTTCTTATTGATCTTAATAGTATGCCCCTCCCTCCCCCGTCCTTTCATTTCTCTATCCAAGTAGCAGTCAGGTTGTTGGTGTGATGGGACTGAAAGAATTCCAGTCAGCCAGAGCCTTGGCAGCTCTGAAGCTAACCTTAGCATCTAAGTGTCAGTCTTGAATTCCCTGAAAAAAGTTCTATAGGAAATGAAGCTTCCCTGGTCCCCTCCTTTCTGGCCATTGTCATCCATTTCCCAGTTAGGGCAACAATGAAGGAGGACCCAGCCAAGCTAGAAGGAATTTTGTGGATGGGAGACAGCAGGATTAGCTTCAGCTTGGACTGGAGCAGTCAATATAGGATCTCAGGCCAGGCCCATTTTTCTATAATGTGTTTAATTTTGAGTTTGCTTTATTAGGTACGTTTTTTAAGAGCTCTGTATATTTGAAATACTCCTTATGTGACAAAATAGGTAGCTCTTGGGCTCATGTCCTGGGTTTTGGCTCTTTAATGATTACTCCAGGCCAGCATTTAGTCATTTGAGAATTGTAGCCTGTTGTTTTCGCTGTGACTTGGGTCTCAGTGCTAGGGTATTGAGTCAGGCAGCTGGAGGGTTGTGGCCTGAGGCTGCAGTCAGAGGTATACTTCCCACAGTGCTTCACACAGCTCCCCGGCTTCTAAAGGATAAGGTACTGTAGCCTTGGTCTTGGGGACCACCTGCCTGGGGCAGTGAACATCCTAACTAAACAGGCTTCTGGCAGTAGCTTTGGTTCCTATCCCATCAAAATTCCCCAAAGCCCTGGGCCACTGCCATTGGATTAGTCAAGATGAAGGAGGAGGACTGGCTGCCTCCATTTTGCCTTGTTTGTTAGTTTGCCTGGGTCTGTCTGAGGAAGGAGGGGGTCCCGCCTTCCACCTCAACACATCCCTTCAGTGACTCAGAGTCTCAGAAGGAAACCCTGACTCCTGGGGCCATTTCCTAATGGTACTGTAAGCCAAGCAGCTTTGCTTCTGCCTCTGTTTCCAAGCCCACCCTTTTCCCCTGAGCTCAGGGTTAGGGATGGGCGCTTTCCTCTCTGGTTGTGAACGAAAGGAAGGAACATCTTTCTATGGCTAACAAAAACTAAAGGGGAAGTGAGGAAACAGGAAGAAGTATAGTGGGGGCTGGGGTAGACTCCCCTGGAGCCAAGCCTATCCAGCTAACGAGCTCCCTGGGGCTGGCCACAGCTGGCTCATGATGCTGAACTTGAAAGTTTTTTTGTTTTTGTTTTTGTTTTGTGGCTCCTCCAAGATATAGGTACATGAAGTTTAGGTTAAAGGGGTGGGATTCTTTATTTTTATTTTTATTTTTGTATTGTATGTGTCAAGAATTACTCTGTTGTTCACGTTTTGCTTTTTGCACTGTTTGTTCCCCTATCTGTATTTTGAGCTTAGTGCTAGGAGTGAGAGGCTGCACCATAGGGGACGCATGGGAGGTGGTGAGGGGTGCCAGTGAGGGGTGTGTGGAGGAGAGGCCCGGGCTCCTCTACTGAATCTACACTCTGTCCTAGGTTTTTAGATCCCACTGAGCCCAGCTGGCTGAAAACAAGGACAGTCAGGGTGAAACTTCTTTTGCCAGAAGTGTGGCCTGAGTTGAATTTCCGGGAGGATGACGCAGATGTCTGCTGCAGAGATGGGCTGAGAGTTCTGCAGTCTAGCTCTGACTTAGGTCAGGGGCCAGTTGGTCTCTAATCGGACATTTTTGGGTCTCACTCATGCTTACTGAAACATTGTGCCAAGAAACTCTGTGGGATTTGTGTCCCTTAAACCAGATTCACTTTTCTGAAAAATCTCCATTGTTGAGGAGAGGCTGCTCAGTGGACACCCCGAGTTCTCATGACTGGGAAGATAGTTTTCTTCAGGTGTCAATGGTGTTAGACTCCCAGGAAGACTAGCCCTGCCCACAGGGCCACCTGTTTGGTTTGAGAGCGTGTTCGTGTTCTCTTGCTCTCACTGCCTAAGAGCTACTGGGATCATGTTAGCGGGCACTTAGGCTTTGATGAGAGGGCAAAGTTTGAGTTAGGTTTACCTCCCCCTTTCTGTGCCTGTGTTTGGTCCAGCTTTAGAACTGTGGTTTTGACTTCCTTATCTCTTGGGAGAAGCTTCTGTTTTAAGGAATTTCTCTTCCTTCTTCTCCTGCCTGTAGCCTCTCCTGGAAAGGCCTGGATATGGTTTCTAAAATCTCAGCTGAGAACTTCAGAAAACAGCAGCAGTATTTTCCTTTTCCTAGTGCTAAAATCCCTTTCCCTAGAAATTGGCTCACCTTGGGAAACCCAGGGAAAGAATCAGCAGGTTCTCTGCCCTCCTTGGGGGTTGGGGAAGGACCCACCCCGGTCAGCACAGTGCCTTTTCCTCTCCTGCTCTGAGCCAGGGTGGGGCATTCCCTCTAGATTCAGGTCCGGGCAGGGGTCCTATAGTCCCTGCCATGGGGCTGCTTCCCTGTCCTTTCCCTCCCCTTTGCTGGCCTACTCTGGCATAATTCAAGTGTCTTCTTGCCTTGAGGATCCTTAGTGGCATCAAATGGCAACATGGAATATTGTCCTCCATGCCTCTCCAGAAGGACCTAGGAGAGTAGGTGAGCCTTCCAAAGTGAGAGACGAATCTTTCTTTCTTTTCTTTTTTTTAAAGGGCAGGATGCGTATGCTTTGGGCTTTCTCCTTCTGTGGCCCCGGAGGAAGGAGAGACTGAGGCAAGGCAAAGTGATAGTACACTGAAGCAGAACCAGAAACACCCAGGAACTGTTCAGAAATCTCAGAAGAAATCTGCTTCTCTTCGATGGAAAGATATAATTAACAATCAAAGAGCTCTAAGAAAATTGCAAAGAAGCCTTAATGTTCAAGCTTTAGAAAGATCAGAGCAATTTTTCTCTTTCAGTCCAAACTGAGACTCTCTGTATTTAAACCTCTGGGGCAAGAGGGCTAGATTTCCTCATTTTGTTATGAGACTAGATTGGTACCAATAGATCAGCTGCCTAGTGAGGGTGGGTTTCTTCTTTGCATCTGTGTGGCTTGCTTCCAGTCTGGCCTGTCCTTTCCAGGTGCCTTTTGTCTAGCCTGCTATGGGGGGCCAGATCATCTTGATAAGAGCAGGTGATTTGGGGACTAGCTGGGTTGGCAGGAAAAGAGCAGGATGGATCTCTTGGGACGGGTTCCCCCAGGAGTATAAACACAAGGAGCCAGGATTGTGCTGGCAGCCAGGGAAACAGTAGTGCCTGTTTGAGTTGGCAGAGAGGGCCTTGGCACCTCTTGCATCCAGGCAGTCTTGTGAGATGGGGGCACATAGCACTGGGGAAAGCAGAACTCCATTCTCACCTCTATTTTGAGCTTCAGTGCTTTATTTCAGTATGAGGAAAAACAACAACAAACTGAAGTGCGCTTTCCGTCCTTTCAAAGGACAACTGTCGGGAAGGGAGAGCCGAGTTGCGAGGTAGGAGGGGAGCACTGGCAGGGAGAGACATTCTTGACTCCTCTCTTCCCTGGTGTGTTGTGATCCAGGGAATGAAAAGAAATTTGACCCTGGATTGGTTCTCTCCTTGGACTTAAGGAATGTTACCTTTTCCTTCCACGAAGTTTTCCCAGGCAAGGACCAGCTGCCCATTCTGAGCCCAGGGCAGCTTCTTCAACCATTATTGGTCTAACCTGGTTTGTCAGGAAACCAACCCCACCCTTCCACATTGGGCCTGGCTGCTCTATTCTGTACCAAGTACTGGAGAAAAAGCATCAAGTTCTTAGCCCTTGTAGCTTCTACTCTAGTTTCCCATCCTCTCTCTGTGGAGGCCAAACCAACTCTTTGTCAGTAGCCACAACATGCATTGACAACGGCACAGTGAGATATAACTGACGGGCTTTGAACCTGGTTGGCCAGGGAAGCTGTAGGGGTGGATAGAGCTGGCTTTCCTTCTGGGCTGTCTCCATCTGACCCTACCCCTTCCATGTCCCACCCCACTCCCACCAAAAAGTACAAAATCAGGATGTTTTTCACTGTCCATTGCTTTGTGTTTTAATAAACAATTTGCAGTGACACTCTGTGTTGGGACTAAGTTTGAACTTGATCACAAAGTGTTGAAGTGATGGGGTGGGAAAAAGGACACCCAGGGGTTCACTTGGCTCCAAAGAGTTCTCCTGTGATGAGGCCGGGAACTGTTGTCCATTTAGCTGTGTGTCTTTTGCTTTTCTTCTCTCTGGGATGTTTGCTTCGGGGAATCATTCTGTAAAACCCTTCCTGGTCATTTCAACTAGCAGCGCATTTAAGGACAAAAAATTTGTTTTCACTTTCACTGGAACAACTAGGCACGGACTGTCCCACTCTTAAGGCACACTGGGCCTATTGCTGCCTCTCCTCACCATTCCCTTAGCCTCTGTGATAGCCCACGGACAAGCTAAGCTAACCTAAGCCATAGGAGATTTTTCTCTGCTTGCTCCTTTTCTGGTGTTTTGTCATTGTTGATTACACATTAGGAAGAGCAGAATGCAGGAGGGATTTTTTTTCCTGTAATTTATAAGCCACATTTTACAGGTGAGGAACATTGAGCCAGGCATGGTGGCTTACGCCCGTTATCCTAGCACTTTGGGAGGCTGAGGCCAGCAGACTGCTTGAGCCCAGGAGTTCAAGACCAGCCTGGGCAACATGGCGAAACCCTTTCTCTACTAAAAATACAAAAATTAGCTGGGCATGGTGGTGCATGGCTGTAGTCCCAGCTACTTAGGAGGCTGAGGTGGGAGGATTACTTGAGCTCAGGAGGTCAGTGCCGCAGTGAACTGAGATTTCTCCATTGCACTCCAGCCTGGGTGACAGAGACACACACACACACACACACACACACACACACACACAGAAACACTGAAGCTCAGAAAAGTTCAGTAACATACCCCAGACTAATGTAGTAAATGGTCAAGCCAGGGTTCAAATCCAGTCTGTCTGCCATCAAAGCCCAAGCTCTTTAAAGCTGTAAAGATAATTACAGCTGTCCATTACTGAGTCCTTGAAATGGGCTGGGCACAATGCCCAGCATTTTACACGTTATCTCTCTTTTATCTTCAACAAACCAGTTGCTATTCCCCTTTAAGAGATGAAGTGACTTGCACAAGGTAGCACAACCAACAAAAGGCAGAGCTGGGGTTTTAAACCAGGACTCCGGCTCTCCATCATTACCCTCTGCTGCCATCCATTTCTTCATGGTGCTGGGTGGCATGGCCCCAGAGCCTACCTGTGGGATTTCTCCCAGCGGGAATGGAGACTGCTGGCTTGCAGGGGTAGGGAGGGGTGGAGGTGGAGGGACAGGAGTTTGGCCTACCTCCTTCAGTTATCCCTTGAAGGGCAGAATTCAGTGTGCAGCCCCAAGAGTGAGGCCAGTGTTGATGGAGTCTGTTCTCAGGGCCCAAACAAGCCAGGAGGCCCACAGAGCCTCTTTCTTAGGCTGAGCCCACCCATAACTGGAGTTCTTTCCTAATTCAGATTTCGTTGTTACTATTTCAAGTAGCTTTGCATGAGCTGCCAAATGGGGAAGAGACCTGAAGAACTCCCACTCTAGGGAGTTGCAGGGAGGGAAATTGTCTGACAGAAGATCTTGGGCCAAGTACCGGGGTTGGGTTGGACCACTCTGTGGGTCCAGATCTTAATCTTACTAAGGAAATCAGGCTCCCGGTTGGCTGGAGCCGGTGAGACCTTTCTCCATACTTAGTACCCCCCATCCCCCATAAAGGAAGAGAGATGAGTTTTTCTAGTACTTACTGGAAAGCTCATTGCCATCGCAGTGGTGAGGGGTCAAGGCAGAAAGGAGGCGGAGCATGGAGGTCCCGGAGCGGGCTTGCCTCTGTTCTCCAACAACCTAAGGCCACAGGCACCTCGCCTCAGCGCCCTGGCCCAAGAGTCTCAGTTTTGTTTGTTCCTAACCACTTAACATTAGTATGAAATAACTCCACTTGCTTTGTCACTGCACTCTCTCACCTGGATCCATGGCTTCTCCCTGCCCCATGCACCTGCCCTGTGTGCCTGCCCTCAACAGAGGGGGCGTGGAGAAAGAGGCCACTTGTATATATTGCCATAGTGACCATTCATGGGACACTCTTCCTGGCACCAGTATAGTGCTTTTTCTTGCCGTTTTATAGCTCTTCATAACAATCCTAGGAGAGACTTGTGACTAGCCTGACTTGTAAATGAAGGCACAAAGGCCTCAGGAGAGAAACGACCTGGCCAGAGTCACATAGCTGGTAATTGGCAGAGCAAAGACTGGAACCCAACGCTGTTTGACCCCCAAATCTGTGCTTTTGGTGCCATGATATACTAGTTTTAAAGAGGAAACTTTGAGTATTGATAACCAATGAATCTATGATTACATGGAAGTTTTATTATTTCTCTGAAAAAGTGACTTTTAAGACTTGATGATATAAAGATCTATAAATATATACAGAAATAAATTCTTAAAAAAGTGTTCGGAGTGCAAAATGTGAAAAATCATTTTCTTTTCTTTTTTTTTTTCTTTTTTTGAGGCCGGGTTTTGCTCTGTCGCCCAGGCTGGTGTGCAGTGGCAAGATCTTAGCTCACTGCAACCTTGACCTCCGAGGCTCAAGCAATCCTCCCACCTCAGCCTCTTGAGTAGCTGGGACTACTACAGTGTGTAGTCACCACACCCAGCTAATTTTTAGATTTTTTGTAAAGACAGGATTTTGCCATGTTGTCCAGGCTGGTCTCAAACTCTTGGATTCAAGTGATCCGCCCACCTCGGCCTCCCAAAGTGCTGGGATCACAGGTGTAAGCCACCGTACCTGGCCTGAAAAATTATTTTCTTCCCTATCCCTCTAATCCCTAAAGGATAATACAGAGGACATTCTGGTGTGTATCTTTCATTTTAAATGTATTTACATACATATATGCGTGTAATATATATGTATTTACATATATGCGTGTAATATATATGTATTTACATATATGCGTAATATATGTGTATTTACATATATGCGTAATATATGTGTTTACATATATGCATGATATGTGTGTTTACATATATGCGTGATATGTGTGTTTACATATATTCGTGATATGTGTGTTTACATATATGCGTGATGTGTGTTTACATATATGCGTGATGTGTGTTTACATATATGCGTGATGTGTGTTTACATATATGCGTGATATGTGTATTTACATATATGCGTGATATGTATTTACATATATGCGTGATGTGTATTTACATATATGTGTAATATATATGTAAATGTATTTACAGACATATATGTGTAATATATATGTAAATGTATTTACAGATATATATGTGTGTGTGTATATATATATATATATATATATACACACACACACACACACAGTCTTTTTAAACAAGTGGGAATATACCATACATATCATTCTGTGCCTTTTTTACTTAATATGTCTTAGAGAGTTAGTTCATATAGATGGGTCAGTACATAGAGATTTTCCTCACTCTCAAGGGCTGTACAGTATCTTATGGTTAGATTGTAATTGATTTTACCAATCCCCTGTAGATGAACATTAAGATACTGCTCATTTTTTGCCAGTACAAACTGCTGCAGTGAACATGCTTATGCATACATCTTTGTGCGTATGTGCAGGTGTTTCTTTAGGGAATTCCTTTAAGGAATTACTGGATCAAACAATATATGCATTTAAAAATTTGAAAGTACTGTCCTCCATGGGGCTATATGAATTTTTACTCATCAATCTTGTGCTGTGACTTTGGAATATGCCAGAAATCTCTTTTGGAAACAGGTGGGATATAAATAATAAATAATGCTTTTTAAAAACAGCCCTCTGGCTGGGCGCAGTAGCTCACACCTGTAATCCCAGCACTTTGGAAGGCTGAGGCAAGTGGATCACCTGAGGTCAGGAGTTCGAGATCAGCCTGGCCAACATAGTGAAAGCTCGTCTCTACTAAAAATATAAAATTAGCCAGGCGTGGTGGCGCATGCCTGTAATCCCAGCTACTCGGGAGGCTGAGGCTGGAGAATCACTTGAACTTGGGAGGCAGAGGTTGCAGTGAGCCAAGATCATGCCATTGCACTCCACCCTGGCAACAGAGCAAGACTCCGTCTTAAAAACAAACAAACAAACAAACAAACAAACAAACAAACAGCCCTCAGCCAGATAGTGGAGTGACTTGGTACTAAGGAAATTACTAGCTCCTAGTCCCAGACCACAAGGCATGCCTGCAATCCCAGCCATGACTTGCTAATTCAGTGCATGCCATCTCTGGGGAGGCAGCAGAAAGCAGGACTGAACTTTCAGTCTTGGCAGAAAAATGCCAGCTGATGATGTCTTGCTTACCTTGGTTATACCAGCTATGGGCCCCACCTGCCTGGCCTGATTTGAAGGCAGACTGCCTGGCTACTCTGGGACTGCCCTGGAAAACAGCCACTCTCACACCTCTTACAGGGAGGAAAACAGCCAGCTGGAGGGAGTCAGCCCTGAGCTGGGGGGAAAGGAAGGCTGGCCCTTCTGCTTTTGGTGTCAGGATTACTATTTAACGCGGTAGTTCTCTATTTTCCTTCTTCCCCCAAATAAAGTGTTAGTATATGTAATTTTCAAAACACATTTTAAAAGAGCCTTTCCCCACACCTCAAAAAATTTGATGTGGAAAGGCAGATTGGAGGTTACACCCCTAATTTTTCCTACCCCTTTAAAAAATGAAATTATATATATTTCCTTCCCTTTCCCTTTCCTTTATTTCCTTCTTTCTTTTCTCGTTTCCTTCCTTTCCCCCGCTCCTTTCTTACAGTCTCACTCTGTCACCCCTCAAACTCCTGGCCTCAAGCAATCCTCTGGCTTTGGCCTCCCAAAGTGTTGGTATTACAGGCATGAGGCACTATGCCCAGCCAGTCTGTTCCTTTTAACCAAAATTCATAGGTAGTGCCCAGAGAGAGTATAAGCTCTGACTCATATGGCAGTATTTAATTAAAAAAAAAAAAAAAAGCCAGGCGTGGTGGCTCACGCCTGTAATCCCAGCACTTTGGGAGGCTGAGGCAGGCGGATCACCTGAGGTCAGGAGTTCAAGGCCAGCCTGACCAACATGGTGAAACCCCGTCTCTACTAAAAATACAAAAATTAGCTAGGTGTGGTGGCGGGCACCTGTAATCCCAGCTACTTGGGAGGCTGAGGCAGGAGAATCGCTTGAATTCAGGAGGCAGAGGTTGCAGTGAGCCAAGATTGTGCCACTGTACTCCAGCCTGGGCGACAGAGTCAAAAAAAAAAGACTCTGTCTCAAAAAAAAAAGAATAATAAACATAAAAAATAAAATAAAACAGGCCAGGCGCAGTGGCTCACGCATGTAATCCCAACACTTTGGGAGGCTGAGGCAGGTGGATCACAAGGTCAGAAGATCAAGACCAGCCTGTCCAACATGGTGAAACCCTGTCTCTACTAAAAATACAAAAATTAGCTGGGCATGGTGGTGCGTGCCTGTATTCTCAGCTACTTGGGAAGCGGAGGCAGGAGAATCGCTTGAACCCGGGAGGCAGAGGTTGCAGTGAGCCGAGATCGTGCCACTGCACTCCAGCCTGGGTGACAGAGCGAGACCAATCAGAAAAAAAAAAAAAAAAAATTAAGTTTCAGGTTGCTTTTAAATTTTAAAAGAAAGTAAGGCAACTTTGGCATAGAGTTTGCCTTCCAGACACAGATCCAAAGGTATTTTCTTTTTTTTTTTTTTTTGAGACAGAGTCTTGCTCTGTTGCCAGGCTGGAGTGCAGTGGTGTGATCTCATCTCACTGCAACCTCCACCTTCCAGGTTCAAGCGATTCTCCTGCCTCAGCCTCCCGAGTAGCTGGGACTAAAGGAGTGTGCCACCATGCCCGGCTAATTTTTGTAGTTTTAGTAGAGATGGAGTTTCACCATATTGGTCAGGCTGGTCTTGAACTCCTGACCTTGTGATCTGCCTGCCTCGGCTTCCCAAACTGCTGAGATTACAGCCGTGAGCCACTGCACCTAGCCGGTATTTTCTTTTTAAAAAAGTATGCAAGCAGCCCATGATTATATGCTTGAGATAAAATAGTACAGAAGTAGTTCTAAATAATGTCAAAAGTGAATATATTTCCTTTAGTCTCTTCTGATACTCTCCTCCCCAGACGTAATCAAAGTTAATGTTTTAATGTATATCCAGACCTCTTCCTTTACAGTTACAAATGCATATTTATATTTATGTCTATCTGTCTTTTTTTTTTTTTTTTTTTGAGACAGGTTCTCACTCCCATGGCCCAGGCTAAAGTGCAGTGGTGCGATCACAGCTCACACAGCCTTGACTTCCTGGGCTCCGGTGATTCTCCTACCTCAGTCTCCTGAGTAGCTGGGACTACCGGCATGCACCACCACGCCCAGCTAATTTTTGTATTTTTAGTAGAGACGGGGTTTTGCCATGTTTCCCAGGCTGGTCTCGAACTCCTGGGCTCAAGCAATCTGCTCACCTTGGCCTCCCAAAGTGCTGGGATTACAGGCATGAGCCACCACACTCGGCCCACATCTAAATATTTATATACTTTTTATTTTAAATAAATGGGATTCTCGGCTGGATGCAGTGAGCTGTGATTGTGCCACTGCACTCCAGCCTGGGTGACAAGAGTGAGACCCTGTCTTAAATAAATAAATACATAAATATGACTGTGCCTTGCTTTTTGCCCTACTTAATATATGTTTGAGATCTTTCCATACTAATATATCTCATTTTTTAAAACAGCTCTATGTAATGTGAATGGATACAAATGTAATTTATTGTAATTTGTCAATATTACAAATCTCTGTGCATACATGTAGGGTAAATTCCTGGATGTGGAATTGCAGGTGAAGAGGTTACATTTGCCATCATCCCTAGAAAGAGAGAAGCCAGGGTCCAGGTAACTAGTCTTGGTGCTATGAGAACAAAGGTTCTGTAAATAAGTATATGGGAAATGGCCACATGCTAAACCACCCTCTTGGCCATTCACAATCAAGTAGCATATTAAAAGTTCTGGAAATTCTTCAGTAACCACTCTGTTGAGTGGTTCAAAAAGAGTTGTTTGCAAAAGGAAAGACTTTAATTCTTTGTACACGTTTATTAAAATCTCCCTGAACAGTTAGTTAAATGCCACCATATGCTAATCTCTCACAGACAGTACAGCATTTGGGTAGGAATTTGGCCACACACTATGCCACCCAATTGGGCAGCTGGGGTGGGGTCAGGTTTGGACTTTGTCCAGGAACCAAGAGATGCCTGTCTTGGTGGCTTTGGTGAGAGGGACTCAGCAAGCAAGGCCTGGCAAGAACGTCAGGAGGTTCTGGGGGAGGGTTGCAATTTTACTCTAGCCTGGCTGAGAGGTGACGTCAGACCTAGCAGACACACTGCATCAATCAGGCCCAGGCCTCCAACACAGAACAGCGCAGATCTAGAATCCCTAGAGAAGGAGCCCCTCAGGGTGGAAGAGCGTAGACCACATCCCCCTGTTGACCCACTTCTGGCCAATCGGTGAGGTCATGGCTAACTTCCAAAGCTCAGTGCAGATATTGCCTGAAACCTTCCCAAGCCCTCAAGCTCTTACAGCCAGGTCAGAATAAACCACTCCTGTGTGTTCTTCTAGCACCTTTGCTGCATCTCTTAGTGCAGTCAGTGAGTCTAGTTTGTCTTCCAGTTCATACTAACCTGCTTTGTGAAGAGGAAGGGTCACATAATGAATTGTGTACTTTACAGTCTTCTCTAACAAAAGTGGGAGCTCTTCCATAGTGGGATACTGTTCAGGCTCTCATTCAATCATTACGGAGCACCTACCATGTGTCAGGCATTAGCTGAACTGCTGGGAATTCAGGGGTGAGGCAGACCCAATCCCTGTCCTCACTCTTAACATCTCCTGTAGCCTAGCCCAATGTCTAGCCCAGGGACTGGCACAGTAGGGCTTACGGATGGCAGTCTCATTGGAAAGTTTGTCTTGAAACTGCCTTTGCAAAACAAACACTGCTTTAATTACCTTCTATGCTAAATATATTAATAAACATTTTCTCAAGATGCAATGTCCACTAATAGCTTAGTGTTGAAGAACAGGCCTTGGGTCAGATGGACCTGGACTCGAATCCCTGTTCCCTTCTCTTACTGCTTGAGGGACTTTGGACATGTTACCTGACTTCTCTGAACTTGAGCTTCCCGATCTGTAAAATGGAGACGGTAACACCTCACAGGGTTGTTGTGAGGTGAGGAGCC
Source organism: Hylobates moloch (assembly GCF_009828535.3). Classification (NCBI taxonomy): domain Eukaryota; kingdom Metazoa; phylum Chordata; class Mammalia; order Primates; family Hylobatidae; genus Hylobates; species Hylobates moloch. Next base: position 12,133,213 of record NW_026652287.1, on the reverse strand, counting down.
TGCCCTATAGCAAGTGTCCTGCCATATGGCAAGTGCGAAGTAAACACTGGCCATTCTTCTTGTTGGTGTGATTACTGGGAATTGTGCTGTTGGGACTGGTGACAGAACTCTTGGATTGAGAATGCCGAGATGGTGCACTGAAGATTGTGTGCTCTTTCAGACCAGGAGGAGGATGAGGAGGAGGAAAGTTTATATGACGTAAATTCATTTGACCGTAAGATATGTATTTAAACATCGTGGATGGCCTTGGGGGCCTGATGGGGAGTGGGGTTGCTAAAGCTCCAGCCACCCCTAGGCCCTCCACCTGGCAGGACCAAAGTTGGGGCAGTAGCCGCAGCACCGCCCCCCGGGCCTCGCAGGAGTGTGCAGTCACCTAGTTAGGCCTATCTTGGCCTGCCCATCACTCCTGGCCTGCAGTCTTCTAACTCTGCGGCAGCAGCAGCATCCCCTGAATGGATCGAAGGCTGCCATGGTGTTGTCCGCTGAATTGCTATAGGAGTCAGCCCAGGGCTGCTCACGTGCACCTCAGGTTGCTGATGGCAGCTCTAGTTACTTGGGGATGGAAGTTTGGGGAGAGTGGGCCTTGGTCCACCCTGTGCGAAAGGGAATTTCACCGCCCCCCGGGGCGCCCGCTCCCGCCCCGCCCCACTCCGGGCCCCGCCCCACTCCGGGCCCCGCCCCACTCCGGGCCCCGCCCCCGGGCCCCGCCCCACTCCGGGCCCCGCCCCACTCCGGGCCCCGCCCCCCCGCCCCGGTTCCCGCCCCTTCCCCGCCCGGGCCCGCCCTCGCTCTCCATAGTTACCGCGCTGTGGAGGCGGCGGCCATCTTGGCGGCGGAGCGATGAGTGGGTCTAACCCGAAGGCTGCGGCCGCGGCGTCGGCGGCTGGGCCCGGGGGGCTGGTGGCTGGCAAGGAGGAGAAGAAGAAGGCGGGCGGCGGCGTCCTGAACCGCCTGAAGGTGCGGCGGCAGGCGCCCCACCACGCGGCCGACGACGGCGTCGGGGCAGCGGTCACGGAGCAGGAGCTGCTGGCGCTGGACACCATCCGGCCCGAGCACGTCCTGCGCCTCAGCCGGGTCACTGAGAGTGAGTGCCGCGCGGGCCGCGCCCTCCCCTCGCGCCGTGCCCCGGCTCCCGGAGCCTTCAGCGGACCCGGCCACTTGACCAGCGCGGGGGTCCCCCCCAGACCCCCTCGGCCGGCCAGGCCGCGCTTCCCGCTGCCCCGCCGGCCGGGCTCTGCCCCCGCCACGCTCACGTAGCTCTGGTGGGGAAGGACTCTCCTGGGCTGTACCTCATTCCTGTGAGTCCGGCCACGCTAGGATGCCCTTCGGCCGCTCGGCTCCCCAGCTCTGCTGGACCTGTTTGGGTAGAGGGCCCCGTTCAGCTGAACTGGATCCTCCTGAGCCGGCCAGGGGCCGAGGTCCCCTAATAAATGGGCCCCTGGACCCTCAGCCTGGAACCCCCGGCCGTCAGTGAAGTTCCCGCTCAGCCATGCCCCCCTAGCCCTCTGGCAGACCAGAAGCCTTACCTGCTTCCTCCGCCCCGGCCCCACTGCAGCCCTCCCCCATTGCAGCCTGCCCGGCCTCCCTCCTCTTTGGGTCGGGAGCGTTGCACCTTAGTGTGCAGGTGGGTTCTTTCTCAAAACACATAGCCGTGGCGTTTCCTGCTCATTTAAAACTGTGCCACATTAAAACAGAAATAAAGTTTCAGTTTGTGTACAAACTCCGACATGTGAATCCTGCTTTTGACATTCTCGTGAATGAAGAATGATTTCAGGGTTTCAGAAATGCGTTTCCTGCACAAAAGGCAACCATCCTAAACTTTTTCGTTGATAGGAGGATGGGTGAGAAGAAAAATGTTGCCCAGTCCCTGCCCTGGGTGATCTCCCTTTTTCTGTTCTCTGCCAAGCCAGTCCCTGACTTGACGTCTTTTCTCTTGCTGCTGTTTTCCCTGCAGAAGTGTGCACTCACCTAGTTAGGCCTATCTTGGCCTGCCCATCACTCCTGGCCTGCAGTCTCCTAACCCTGTGGCAGCAGCAGCATTCCCTGGATGGATCGAAGGCTGCCATGGTGTCTGCTGAGCTGCTATAGCAGGCAGCCCAGGGCTGTTCAGGTGCACCTCAGGTTGCCGATGGCAGCTCTAGTAATTTGGGGATGGAAGTTTGGGGGGAGTAGGCCTTGGTCCACCCTGTGCGAAAGGGAATTCCCATTTCCTAAGAGTTTTAATTTGATTCTAGATATTTGGATGCCCCCGTTTCCCAACACTGTTTGGGTTGGGACTGTCCTTAGCAGGCCTGAGCGTATCTTTAGACATTCTTGCTAGTTTTATTGAAACAGTGTGAAAAAGCTTCTTTTCTACTGAACCAGTTTTCATTTGGGGCTCTGAAAGTACACAGATGGCCCAGCACCTGGTCTTGGTAACCTCATACCCTCTCCTGCCATCCAAGTGAGTTAGGGTATTCTGTGCCTGGCACTAAGCAGGATTCTCAGTGAGCACTCAGATCTTAACTGGGGGCTTGGGATTGTTGCTCATTGTCCAAACCCACCTCTGCAACTTCTTAGAGAGAGTCTGGCAACCTCTTTGTTACTCTTCTTAACGTCTTGTTCATTCTATCCAGCAGATTATTTGAGTACCCTCTAAGAGTCCAAAGCCAATGTTAGCCTTTTTAGCAGTTACAGAATAATCAGTAGTTGTCAAGTTTGCCATCTTACTAAAGAGACAACTTGTAAAACACGAAAACAACTAACTCAGGCAATAAAAGATAAAGTATCAAAATGAGCTGTGGAGAAGGTGCTATCCGGAATCATCCTAGAAAGAAATCAGTGAAATTTGCTGTGATTAGAATTATTTGAATTTGCTGCTCACGTTCTAGTCACTTGGGCCTAATGCCTTCACCGGCAGATTTATCTTCTTGCCTGGATATGTATGCTATATATTGTCTACTGTATGATTTTGTGTAGCCCACAAAGATTAGGTTTGTACATTTTTAAATGGTTGAAAAAAACTTTAAAATCTTGAGACACGTGGTTATGTAAAATTCATATGTCAGTGTCCATAAATACAGTTTTACTGGAATATAGCCACATTCATTCATTTGCGTATTGTCTGTGGATGCTTTTGTGTCTACAATGATAGAGTTGAGTAGTTGTGACAGAGACCATGTGGCGGCAAAGCCTAAATTATTTAGAATCTGGCTCTTTACAGAAAAGTTTGCTGATCTCGGCTTTCTTACACTGACAGTTGGCAAACTAGCGTTGGCAAACTAGCACTGTATTATCTGCTAAGTCAGTTTAAATTTCTTAGATTGGAATTCTATAAAAAGTTCTCCCTGTTCTGATATCCAACTTGATAGATAATGAAAGATTTTTAGGTGTTTCCAAAGAAATCCACCTTTTCTATCGTAGTTTCTAAAACTTTTGCAATTTTTCGTCCAAAGCAAGTCCTTGTTCTTTTTTTTCTTTGTTGGATCCCCTAATTCTGTCCGTACAGCTTCTGCTGGTGATAACACATGAGAAAGTTTTTGGGAGTATTTTAAATGTATTGTGTAAGAAAAAATCTGAGTTTGCTTCAAAACTTGAGAATTAAATAAATGGTAGTTTTGGAGGTTATCTAACAGTGTTGGTTTCTCTCTTGTTTTCAGATTATTTATGTAAACCCGAAGACAACATCTACAGTATTGATTTCACCCGCTTCAAAATTCGAGATTTGGAGACAGGGACAGTACTTTTTGAGATTGCCAAACCTTGCGTTTCAGGTAGGCCTCTACGTTGTAGTGACCACTAGACAGTTTTGAGCTAAAGGTCTTTGAAACTCAAATCTTTGTGTGCCACTGCATCCTGTTTCTTGGACTCCAGTGTGTCCTACTTCTGTGACCTCTTCCCATGGCCTGGCCTGCCAGGCGTGGTGTTTTGAAGCTGCGTTCAGAGGCTGATGTTTGTTGGATATCTATTCTGTGCTGGTCACTGTGTTCCACGTCTTTGTGCACATCAGTGTATGTAATCCTCACACCTCTTTGAGGAATTACTGTTATCTCCGTTTTACAGCGAAGGATCTGAGGCCTAGAATTCCCAGGCGGCCCTTTCCTAAGGCCCTGTGCTGGTTCATCTTACCATGTTGCCTCCAGTTGGGAAAGGAATCCTTGAAATTAAACTATAATGAGGAAAACTCACCTGAGCCTGGAGCCCTCTTGGAGGGTGATAGGGAGGATCCTAGTCCAGACATGAGGCAGTTTGAGCCATCTTCTCGCTCTCCTTTACATATTGCCTTGGATTTCCCAGACCTGGTTTGGATTTTAATCTCAACCATTTTCTGGAGGAACAGACCCAGGAACTCAACTACTTGGGGTTCCTTAAATTAGCCTCCGATAGCCGCTTCCTGTGCTTGTGATAAAGTGCCAGGGTGATCAGACCACAGAAGCCTTTGGAGCACCTTACTGGAGGTTTAGCGCCCCCTGGAGTTAGTCATTTGTTAGAACACTGGCACAGATACCCATAGTATCAATGTGGTTTGTAAACTTACTTTGCAGTGTTTCTTATCTGATATGCTACTTAGAGCCTGCAAATTTGATAAGGCCCCGATTTCACCCCTACCTGGTGGTATTTATGCTATCATAATCTAATACTGACCAAGGCACCTAAAGGCTCAAGTTCATGCATAGTTTTGTTGTTGTTTTGTGGGGTTTTTTTTGTGTGTTGTTTGTTTTGAGACACAGTCTTGCTCGACTGTCACCCAGGCTGGAGTGCAGTGGCACAATCTCGGCTCACTGCAACCTCTGCCTCCTGGGTTTAAGAGCTTCTCCTGCCTCAGCCTCCCAAGTAGCTGAGATTACAGGTGCCCGCCACCATGCCTAGCTAATTTTTGTATTTTTAATAGAGACGGGATTTCACCATGTTGGTCGGGCTGGTGTCAGACCCCTGACCTTTGATTCGCCTGCCTTGGTCTCCCAAAGTGTTGGGATTACAGGCGCGAGCCACCGCACCTGGTTGCTCATGGGTAGTTTTTTATTGGGATGGTCAGATCAAGACCAGCTAGCTTCCTGGGTCTGTGGTGTTCTCATCCCTAAGTCACATATCACAGTACCTGGGACATTGCAAGGACTCCAGGCCTACTACAGGTATGTGGATTTGGGTTAGACTCAGAGTTGTCATTTCAGTATAAGATAGAACTGTTTCAAGAAGATCAGCTGAAGATACTGTAAAGTATCTTGGTTTTCAGTCTCTCTAGTTTTTACATTTAAGGATCTTGATTCACTTGTAATATTCCCCACATTGAGGCTGGGTGCGGTACCTGTAATTCCAGCACTTTGGGAGGCTGAGGCAGGCAGATCACTTGAGCCCCAGGAGTTTGAGACCAGCCTGGGCAACATGGCGAAACCCCATCTGTACAAAAAATACAAAAAAATTAGCCAGGCGTGGTGGCACATGCCTGTGGTCCCAGCTACTCAGGAGGCCGAGGTGGAAGGATGGCTTGAGCCTGGGAGATCAAGGCTGCAGTGAGCCGTGATCACTGCGTTGCACTCCAGCGAAGGTGACAGAGTGAGACCCTATCTCAGAATAAATCAATAAATATAAACAATAGAGTATCCTCACACTGAATCAGTACCTTTCTGCAGCACTTGTTCTGATGAATTTGAATCCCCAAGATTTGCCTAACTCTCTCTGAGTCACATTGTTGGAGCCAGGGTTTGAGAGTCTCTGGGGGTGAACCCCTACTCAGCCTGGTTGCCCAGTCGCTCTTGGGCTTGTCAAAAGCAGAGATGTTTGATGCTGACAAAGTCTTCTCTTATGTTGTACCCATGTACGGCTTAGACCTGGAGAAAATATCCTCACTGGACACTGGAGGGTACTAACTCCTATTCACATTAGAATGCTTGTTCTCTGATTCTTTTTTTTTTTTTTTTTTGAGACAGAGTTTCACTCTTGTTGCCCAGGCTGGAGTGCAGTGGCGCAATCTCAGCTCACTGCAACCTCCGCCTCCCGGGTTCAAGCAATTCTCCTGCCTCAGCCTTCCGAGTAGCTGGGATTACAGGCATGCGCCACCATGCCTGGCTAATTTTGTATTTTTAGTAGAGACAGGGTTTCTCCATGTTGGTCAGGCTGGTCTCGAACTCCTGACCTCAGGGGATCCACCCGCCTCGGCCTCCAAAAGTGCTGGGATTACAGGCGTGAGCCACCGCGCCCAGCCCTCTGATTCATTTTACAAATCTTTCATCTCCTGGGTTCAGGAATGGACTAGACTGGAGACCGGCATTAACCTTGTAGAGGCCACCACATCTGCTTCACCCTTTCCCAGGTGGTCAAAGGGTTAGGCCTGGTATGGCCTAGAAGTAGGCATCAGTCAAGGAACTATAGTATCCCAAGGCTGTAGGTCAATGTCTTCTATTTAAATAACAAAAGTATTTTTAGTGGTTTATCTTTGCAGCCTGTCAGAAATTTTTATATTCATTGAAATAACTTTCTGATAAGTGTCAACTTTTGTAGTCTCACTCTTTTAGGTTGGTGCTAGCGCTTCAACTTGGTTAACTGCAGACCTAGTCTGTATAGTATAGACCATGTCAGGGGCCCGGTTCCCAGCTTATGTTTCAGGCTTCACCCTTAGGATATGGCATAAGCTCTCAAACTATTAAAAAAGGCTAATAGCTTAGTGTTGAAGAATAGGCCTTGAGTCAGATGGACCTGGATTCAAATCCCTGTTCCCCGCTCTTACTGTTTGAGGGACTTTGGACATGTTACCTGACTTCTCTGAACTTGAGCTTCCTGATCTGTAAAATAGAGACAGTAGCACCTCGAAGGGTTGTTGTGAGGAGTCTGGCCTATGGCAAGTGTCCTGCCATATAGCAAGTGCGCAGTAAACACTGGCCATTCTTCTTGTTGGTGTGATTACTGAGATTGGTTGCCATTGTGCTGTTGGGACTGGTGATAGAACTCTTGGATTGAGAATGTCGAGATGGTGCACTGAGGATTCTGTGTGCTCTTTCAGACCAGGAGGAGGATGAGGAGGAGGGAGGTGGAGACGTGGACATCAGCGCAGGACGTTTTGTCCGCTATCAGTTCACACCGGCATTTCTCCGCCTCCGGACAGTCGGGGCTACGTGAGTACCATTACTACCTGAGGGGAGAACATTCTGTTTTTTTCACAGAGAAGAGTGTTTTCAGTTGGGTTTTGGGTTGGCTTTAGAGGAGGGAGGAGGCAAAGTCGGGCTTACAGAGATTTATTTTCCAGGGTGGAGTTCACAGTGGGAGACAAACCTGTGTCAAACTTCCGGATGATCGAACGGCACTATTTCCGGGAACACTTGCTGAAAAACTTTGACTTTGATTTTGGCTTCTGCATCCCCAGCAGTAGGAACACTTGTGAACATATCTATGAGTTTCCCCAGCTTTCGGAGGATGTCAGTATGTATCCCCTGACTCTTACAGCACTCTAGATTCTGAGGGCTACAAGGAACAAACCTTGAAACCCATCTGGTCCAGCACCCTGGCTTTGTCTCATGGCAGTTCTGACATGATGCGTATCTAGTCATTTGACCTCAGGCTTCTCATTTCCTATTGCTCCTGGCTCCTGTTCTAAACTCTGACTCGGCCCATATGGGAGCAACGAAGGGTTTGTTTTTGTTTTTGTTTTTGTTTTTTTTCCCGTGAGACAGAGTCTTGCTCTGTCTGTTGCCCAGGCTGGAGTGCAGTGGCGTGATCTCAGCTCACTGTAACCTCCGCCTCCCAGGTTCAAGCGATTCTCCTGCCTCAGCCTCCTGAGTAGCTGAGATTACACCACGCCTGGCTAGTTTTTGTATTTTCAGTAGAGACGGGGTTTCACCATGTTGGCCAGGCTGGTCTTGAACACTTGACCTCATGATTCACCCTCCTTGGCCTCCTAAAATGCTGGGATTACAGGTGTGAGCCACTGCCCCCGGCCCTTTTTTTTTTTTTGAGACAGAGTCTTGCCCTGTTGCCCAGGCTGGGGTGCAGTGGCACAATCTTGGCTCACTGCATCGTCTGCCCCCTGGGTTCAAGTGATTCTCCTGCCTCAGCCTCTCGAGTAGCTGGGATTACAGGTGACTGCCACCATACCCGGCTAATTTTTTGTATTTTTTGTAGAGACAGGGTTTCACCATGTTGGTCAGGCTTGTCTCAAACTCCTGACCCTGTGATCCACCTGCCTCAGCCTCCCAAAGTGCTGAGATTACAGGCGTGAGCCACTGTACTCGGCCTGAAGGTTTTTTTTTTTTTTTTCTTTTTGAGACGGAGTCTTGATCTTGTCACCCAGGCTGGAGTGCGGTGGCGCAATCTCGGCTCACTGCAAGCTCTGCCTCCTGGGTTCACGCCATTCTCCTGCCTCAGCCTCCTGAGTAGCTGGGACTACAGGTGCCCACCACCATGCCCAGCTAATTTTTTGTATTTTTAGTAGAGACGGGGTTTCACCATGTTAGCCAGGATAGTCCCGATCTCCTGACCCTGTGATCCGCCTGCCTTGGCCTCCTAAAGTGCTGGAATTACAGGCTTGAGCCACTGCGCCCGGCCAGCCTGAAGGTTTTAATAATACAGGTCATCCTTTTAGATGCCTTCTGTGGGAAGACAGTGCCTAAGGGAGATGAAAGGAGGCCTGTGACCATCCCTGGGACTCTGATCAGATAAAGCACCTCTCCTGTGCACTGTTAGTCATGGTTTTCCATTGTGTTTTAGTTATTGGCCCTTCACTTTTTTCTTAAACAGAGCTAGATGTGAAACTGCAGGCTAAATAGAATCAAGGCCAGAGGACTTCTTTTCCATTCCCTGCAGGATAGAGAGTTGATTGGATAAAGTGGTGAGATAGATCCAGCAGGAAGGAATGGGGCTGTTGTAGATTTTGGGGCAGGAGTGAGAAGGTGGAAATACTGTTTGAGGAAGAGTGGCCTAGACCTGGGGAGGGCACCAGAGGGACAAGGCTGCTGCCATGTAGCCTCGGCAAGGGAAGGTGGGGACCAAAAGAGAGAGAAAGAACAGGCCTTGTCAGTTTCTGCAACTTTGGCCTAGCCACCTCAGGTTTGCATCCTTTGTGAATAGTTAGGGAAAATTCAAGGCATTTATGAGGGTGTGAATGGAATCCTGTGACTAGTGATGCCTTTAGTTGCCTTGTTGGCATCACTGATTGGTCCTCTCAGAATCCCAGGTCCTTAAGAATTGTCATATTCTGAAAACCAGATAACCTTTAATCGTGTGGCAGTACAGTTCCCAGGTAAAATGAGGATTGCTGAGATGTGGGGCAGGGTGTTGATGACAGCATCCGGTTCTGACTTGAACCCCTCTTCCCAAGCTGGCTAGAATATGTAGATACTTGCAAGAAAAGATGATGTATAGTGTTACAAGTTTTACCCATGAAGCCAAATCAGCCTGGAGGGCAATATTATGCATATAAACCAAGTAGTTTTGGCATTGGTGGGTTCAAAGAACTTTAAAAAATCAGTTTCACTTTTTGAGAACTGTGGTGAGCAACAGCATTTCCTCCAGGAGACTCCAAATGGCATGTAATCATTAACTCAAAACTGATCAGAGGTAGTGACTGTTAATTATCTTTACTCTCCACTATGGTTAAAGAGGTCTGGGCAATTGCCTGAGCAAACAAGACTTTAGATCCCAAGACAAGCAGACCTATTGCTGAATCATTTGTGAGTTAATACCCAAAAGGTCTCCGGAGAAGGCTCTCTGCCCTGTGTTCCTTGCACTCATTCCCATCTAGGATTCCTTGGGTTGTCAGGGGTGTGTGTGGAGGTGGGCACAGTGAGGCTCAGATTTCTGAATTTGGACTGGAATGTCTAGAGGTGGGCCAGTGACCAGAGGCCAGGGCTGGCTTTGGTCAGCTGAGAGCAAATAGGTTGGTGGGGTCCATGTTGGGAAGAGGGTGAGCACATTTCCCTGGTATCTTGGTTGAAGAATCCAGGCTGGAGATGACTGAGGAGGCCATAGTGGAGAGTTGATTGCAACCTTATGTTGAAATGGAGATCATGTTCAGTTGGGGGGCCTCTGTGGTCTCCCCAGCTGTCAAGGGCTGCCTCCCTCTGTTCTGACCTCATCGTTATTCTGGCAGAGTATACTCTGAAGCGCTGGCTTATTTTGGAGGGGATGCAAAGTTTTCTCGCATCTACCCTGTGGGGCAGACTCAAACATAATTCTTTGCTTTTTTTCCCCCTTTGCTTGACTTGCAGTTCGTCTGATGATTGAAAATCCTTATGAGACCCGCTCTGACAGCTTCTACTTTGTTGACAACAAGCTGATAATGCACAACAAGGCTGATTATGCCTATAATGGAGGCCAGTAAGTGCTGCAGGAGTAGATAGGGGAGGTGCTTTGCTGCGGCCACAACATCCTAGCACATGGAGGCGACTGAATCTGCAGTTTGTCAACACACATCTGGAACCTGGCCCCAGGAAGCCAAGGCTGGGGTGGCAGTTTCCTGCGCGCCAAAGGAGCTGCCAAGCAGTGCTGTGTTTTCTTCCCCAGTATTTTTTCTTCCCTTTTTTTCCTGCTCCTTAGGTTGCAGAGGTACTATAGTAAAGTAAAAGGTTAGGATAAGGCTCCTGGAATCCAGATAAAAAAGTTTATTTTCCTGTAGTTCTGGCTGCCTGTTGGTTGTCTTGATGAGCCTTTGTCTCTCCAGGCATAGCTGTGCCCGGTGAGAAGGCTCTGGCCAGGCCCACCAGCAGGTCAGCAGCTCTTAAGGTTCCTGGGTACTGTGGGAAGCTGAAAGGTAGGCCTCTTCCGGTAGCTCCTCCTCTCACCTCCGGCATTGCCATCAGCGCAGTCTGCCCTCGGTCTGTGTGAAGTCTTAAACCAACTGGAAGAAACTTGAAAGGGTGGGGAGGGAGGGAGATGCCAAGAGTGGAGGTACCAAGGAATGAGTGATGCTGCCAAGCTGAAGGGTCTGCCTTGTGGAGAGGCTGCTGCTGCGTCTGACTTCCAGGGTCTCAGCCATCCCTCCTGGGAATAGACCAAGGTTTCAGCCTGGCAGTGCCTTCTGTTCTCATTTTGGAGGACAGACAAGCTTGCTTCGCATCTCCTGGCTCCTCCCTTCTGAGTCTCATGAAATAGAACGAGTCAGCTCTGCTCATGGAACAGTAGTATCTCTTGAGGCCAGAGCAGGTCTCATATTTTGTTTTTTTATTTCCAGACTTCATTAGGGGAGGTTTTATAAAATGACAGTGGTGTTCCCAGCGTATGTGATATGTGGTTAGACTTCTGATAGTATTAATCAGCTTCCTGGGGCTAATCTGGCTTATGTTGGGAGGATGTGCTTACGAATCAGCAGCAGCTTTCTAAAGGAGAGATTTGACTTTTCTCTGCACTGCACAGCCCGGAGGATCGGCTTTTGATGGGGATTTGCCTCGGAAGCTCTTTGTACGTTTCTTGTTTAGGAGGGTTTTCCTATCTACCTTTCTACTGAAGTAGTTTCTGGAACTATCCTGGTGGATCAGAGTTAAGTAATGCAGTCTGATCCTTCAGACTGCTAGTTAGAATTGTTTTAGGTGTTCAGAAAGGGCAAAATAGGCTGATGTGGCCTGTCAGAGTGATGTGTTCTCAAAAAAGTTCACCTGCACGTCTGTGGGCTGCTTTTGTCCTCAGACAATTAGTGGACAGACTCCACAAACCCTCTGATGAGATGATTGATGTGGCCAGGGTCCAGTTAGCATCAGTAGAAGGATGTCACTAGGAAAGGCCCAGGTATCTGGTAAGTGACTGTGAGGTGTCACGGTAGCTGACAGGAGGGTGTCCCGAAGTGCTTGGGAGAAAGGCCGTATGGGGGCCAGGGACAGAAGAGACATTGTGGCCACTGAAGTTCCTGTGCATCCACCACTGGTACTGCTCCCTGTGTGGGCTCTAGGGCGAGTGGCCCCGAACCTTGGCCCAGTGCTTTGTACCAGGCCAGAGTCTTGGCAGTGCCACATGCTGGCAGCTTTCTGACTGAGAAGGTCCTAGCTTACCCCTGTGTGCTGGCCTTGGATTCGGCCCCGAGAGAGGGGAGAGACCATGCCTCCTGTGGAGTGGGTTCCTTATCACCAGACCGGCCACTCTCAGAACTGGCGTCCACTGTAAATCCAGGTGCCTTACGTGTGGCTCTGTCCTTTATGTTCCTGGGGAAAGCTGCATTGCCATTGTTCCCACCTCCTCATTGGCAGAAAGATGCCAGCACTGTTAGCACTGTCTCCTCACCTTCTGTTTCTCATGTGGCTCCTCAAATGGGATTTGCATGTTCCTGTCAAGCTTAACAACAATCCCTTCTCTCTTTGACAGAGGCCCAGGTGGGACAGTTTCTATTTGATACTTGAATATTATCTGGGATGTGGTTCTGGAGCTGCCCAGAGCTGTGCTCAGTAGAGTGTGTCTTGGAAACATGCCCCTGGGCAGACTGTATCCACTACACTAGTGAGCTATCACTTATCTGCCGTGTTCGCTTTTGCTAGAAAGAGGACGTGGAGGAAGGAGGAGGTGGGCAATCTGGCTTGAGTTGTGCTGTATCCTCTTCCTTGTTAGCTTGCCTTAGTCTCACTGGAGACCATTTGCGGACAGTGCTTGGTCTATGCCCAGCAGGACAGGCTTTGCTGTTTCTGAAAGTCTTGTGTTCTGTATCTGGGGCTCTGGATTCCTGTGTCTAGCTGCTCAGGAAATCTTGAGAAGCATTCCACTCTGGGGTGTAAACCAGTATGAGTTTGAAATTCAAGCCTTTGTACCTGAGTTGGGGAGAGAATTGCAAGGCATACTTTCTCTGAAAGTAACAGAACCAGTCAGGCTGCCATGTTATTAAGGAATCTGAACTGTTGATAGCAGTTATCTCATGGGTGATACAATGGAAGGGGGCAAAAAAACTACCTGCATAGGGGACCCTGCCCTTTGTCAAGAGCTGGGAGCACAATTCATCAGAGTAGCAGGCCCACCTGGTGCCAGAGGGCCTGCCCCTGCTGCTTCTGTTCCTTTGCCTTGCAGTCTCCTAGAGACAGCCTCTCTTTTCCTGTACAGCCTTTGGGCCAAAATGCCCTTCTAGCTTCTCCAAAGAAGATCTGAGTTTATTTCGTTCTATGTTTTAAAAGGTAAAAGGACATAACAAGTGAAAGAAGTTTTGGGCTAAAGTAGGCTATATCTCCTTATGTATTAGCTCAATACTGTTTTGCAGAGAAAACATTTTTCAAGGATGTACTTCCTGAAGACACCGCAGTCTTTGGGCCATTTGATTTCCAGTACATAGGGTGGAAGAATGTGATTTGGGGCTGACCATAAACTGGAAATTTGTGAAAGGGCAGTGATTGGGCAATCTTCAGTTTATTTTTTCAGTTGAAGTGGAACTCATTTCTGGAATGGATTTAATAGGCTGTGTCTAATGTACAAACTGGGTGAGTCCTGCCTTAGTGTGTCCTGCCCCACCGGTACGATTCCAGGATACTCTTTTCCCCTCTGTAAAGTCACTTTCTTCTGATGGCCAGTGTCATTATGATGTCAGTGAGGTCTGGGGATGAGGACAGTGTGTCCTGAAATTCACAGGACTGACTCCTCACCCCAGTGCACGAGGATTCCTGTGGCATAAGGTGCTGCTGTACCTGGTGTAGGAGCCTAATCGTTGAACCATTGTGTTACTCACATTCCATGTCACAGAACATCTCAGCCTCAAAAAGGATTTGGTGGAGGTGGATTTACCCCTTGTTTTACAAAGGACCGTGTAAAGTCATTGAAGTTGTGAAAGTCTATTTTTTTTCCTGTAAATGTATTTTTTACAGAATATAAGAAACATCAATGACCTGATCTGTCCTTCCACTTCCTTCCCGCTTCCCCCAAAATCACATTCCAGTTTTTATTGTCTTTGTGTCCAAAGTAAACTAGGTGACTTATTTGTATAAAATGTTATTTTGCCACAAGAGACAGTAATAAAAGAAAGATTTTCACAGTACGTCTTCCTCATCCTGTCTCCTAATTGTTGGGCCGCTTGTGTTGCTGAGGGGAGCAGGGGCAGATGGGGGCTCCAGGTTTCTCTCACTTTGGCTATTATGTGGCCCTTCTGCAAGTAGTTTAACTAGAGTATAGCTGGCTTCTAGGGTGATTGAGGAATTGTACTGGACTTTAGGCTTAATATTTTTGCCTTGTATTTTCCCAGGGTGAGTGGCTTTGTAAATTGAAAGTTTACATGCACGTTTTAAAGATAGGCTTTTTTTTTTTTTGAGATGGAGTTTCGCTCTTTTTGCCCAGGCTGGAATGTGATGGCATGATGGTGGCTCACTGCACACTTCGCCTCCCGGGTTCAAGTGATTCTCTTGCCTCAGCCTCCCAAGTAGCTGGGATTACAGGTGCATGCCACCATGCCCGGCTAATTCTGTATTTTTGGTAGAGACAGGGTTTCCCCATGTTGGCCAGGCTGGTCTTGAACTCCTGACCTCAGGTGATCAACCCGCCTCGGCCTCCCAATGTTCTGGGATTATAGGTGTGAGCCACTGTGCCTGGCCGTAAAGGTAGGCTTATTAAGGAATACTTTACAGTAAAATTTACCTCACTTAAGAGTATTGATGCATTTTGACAAATGAATACTTTTATTACCCATCACAATCATGATATAGGACATTTCCATCAAACCCACTCAGAAAGTTCCTGAGTTCCTTGTGTTTGCAGCCAGGTGCCTTCCTCCACCTTAGCCTCTTGTAACCACTGTCTAATTCTGTCTCTACTGGAAAACTTGGATACTTTTAAAATGAAATTTCACGTTCATATTTACAGTCACAAAAAATTCTCAAGAGTCTGGTTTAGGTGCTCTGCGGCACCTGAAGCAATTATTATTGGCCTTTGCTCACAAACACAACTCACTTATTTCTCCCTTTTCTCCTGCCGCTTCATCGTTTCTTCCACCCAGGGCTGGTGCCCAGGTGGGATGACTGAAAGGTGAGGAAGCCCTTAGAGCATTTGCCAGTGGGAGTCATTCATTTGACTTTAAAGTACTGAGAATTTGGAGGTGTTCTTTTAAATGCATTATTTAAAAAGAAAGGTAACACATTAAGGACTTTGCTGCATCTTTTGATTGGCTTTCCTCTAGGAAGTAGTGACCGAGGTTTCCACTCTCCTCCAAGAGGAAGAGACAGAATTTTTGGCAAATAGGTCAATGCTGGGAACAGATGCCTGCCTGGCTGAGTGTTGGGAAAGAAAGGCAGTTGGAGGGATGTATGGGTGCCTGGGAGGGCGTGGGTGGTGCCCAGGAGGCTATGGGAGTCAGAATTACACTTGCACAAGAGAAGATCCTTATGGGACAAGTAAAATCAGCATAGTTTCTTGGGCGAGGCAAAGGTGTCCTGATGAGGATGCTGGGGGTCAAATATGTGGCCGGGTTCTGCCCCAATTGGGAATGAGACAGTCAGTACTGAAGTGGAACAGGGGGTAGCAGCTCCACCCACCTTCACAGCCTCTGGGGAAAAGCTTTCCTTGCAGCCCAACTCCAGGGTCCTAAATATTGAGCACCAACACAAGACAGGTCCTTGAGCTTCTTGGAGCGAGTGGGGGAAGCAGATAATTTCAGATGCAAAGTTCCTTGAATAAACAGAAGGCAAGATAGAGAGCCAGTAGGGGAGAAACGGCCTGGTGTGGTCAGGGCAGGCATCCATGAGACCTGAACGAAGAGGGGGCATTCCAGACAAAGGGAACAGTGATCACAGAGGCCCCCGAGTCAGGAACCAGCTAAGGGTCTTAGAGAAGAGCTGCCTCGTAAAGCCGAGCAACAATAACCAGGGAACGGTGGGCATGGGCCCTGATAGACAAGGCAGGTCTTGGCTTTTTAAGCCGTAGAATTGGATTTTAGGAGGGATGGGCCCGCCGACAAAGCCAACAAAGTTTTAAGCCGAAGATCGCTATCTTATTTATGCTTTAAAAAGGACCTCTCTGGCCTTTCTGCGAAGCTCTATCCTTAGCTTTCTCTTGTTAGCGTTTTGATTAACGAATGAGGGCACGAACAGCCAGCTGACCCACCGCGCGTGCAGTCGAGCGTGGGTTCATCGCCTTGGGAGGGACCACTGGAGGCCCCGCCCCCTGGCCGTGAGCGCGCCTCGGCCCCGCCCCCGAGGCCCTACGGGCGTGGCCTCTGCCCCGGGTCCCGCCCCCCAGCACTACGGAACAGCGCGGTCGCGGCGGTAGGTCGCGAAGCCTGGGACTGTGTCTGTCGCCCATGGCCGCCGCGCTGCTCGCCCGGGCCTCGGGCCCTGTCCGCAGAGGTGAGTGCTCTGGGGATCCGCACGGCGGAGCTGCGGCCCGCGCCTGGCCCAGCGGGCGGAGGTCCTGGAGCCGGCTCTGTCCGAGCCGCTGGCAGGCGGAGCCCCCCTCTGGGAGCGCTCACGGCCTTTGCCCCAGTTCTGCTGCTCCTCGCGCCGACCCAGGCCGGCCCTTCAGGCGTCCCTGGTTCCTGCGCAGACCCCTACCCCCCGATTGACCCCAGCCGCCAGCCCAGTTCCCAGGGCTGCATCCATATCTCCCTCCCTCCATTTCACCCCCACTAAGGTTCAGGGTGCGCCCTTCTTCCGGAGCCAGGCCTGGGATTGAACCAGACCCGCATCTGTGACCTTGGGCAAGACAGCCCCTCCTCAGCCTCAGTTGGCCCATGTGTAAAATGTCCACAGAGAAAATCAGAGTTGTTGGGGGGATTAAATCACAGGGTATGTAAAGCACTTCGTGCCTGGCGTGTAACAGGTGCTCCACAAATGCTCGTTCTTGCTAGTTAATACAGTACCTTTCCCATCTTACCTGTCTCCAGCTGTAGCAGCCGTGACACATATAGCCACAGCCTCCTTTGCCTGGCCTGAATTACAAGGGGACCGCTACTGAGAACTGTGTTAAGCGCTAGTTAGTCTTTCTTTCGCACTCCCAGGAGCGGAATACTATTCTCCTCCACTTGTTATAGAAACGGAGGCTCAGTGACGTTTAAAACCCTTGCCTAAGGTCACAGAGCTGAGGTCTTATTACTGTTGGTATTATACTGAGGACTGAAGGATGTAGTGTATGGTAATGCCTAGTGAGTATACTAAGCATTCAGTTAGTATGGGGTTTTCAGTGGCAGCCATCATGGACATTTTGGGCTGACAGTTCTTTGTTGTGGGGGCTGTCCTCTGCCTTGTAGGATGTTCAGCAGGGATCCCGGACCCCTATCCACTGGGTACCAATAGCATTCCCCTGCTCTAGTTGTGGCAACTAAAATTGGCTCCAGACATTGCCAGATGTCCCTTGGAGGGCAAAATCCTCCCTGGTGAGTTAGTGGGTCACTAGGATTCTTGGAGACCTCCTGCCTCCTCCTTCCACTCACTTCTGCCCTTGCCGGCAGCTCTCCATCCTAGGGCCTGGCGGCAGTTACACACCATCTACCAGTCTGTGGAACTGCCCGAGACACACCAGATGTTGCTCCAGACATGCCGGGACTTTGCCGAGAAGGAGTTGTTTCCCATTGCAGCCCAGGTGGATAAGGAACATCTCTTCCCAGCGGCTCAGGTGAGAGTGAAACCTCAGCAGCCCACGATGGTGGTCTGCCCCCTCTGCTCCTGGATGAATGGTGGCAGTGACAGTCAGCGGCACTCAGACTCTGGTAGAGGAACCCCAAAGCAGGGCCTGGAACCCAGAAAATGCTCTGGAAGTTTCCCTTGTCCAGCCTGTGGCCAGTAGCCAGGACTTAACTTCTGGGACAACAGTAATATGTGGTGGATGGTCAGTTGCTTACTGTGCCAGCCACTGTGCTCATTCTAAATAGTGCCTTTAGGGTGCTTGGCATGCACTAGGCACTGTTCTTGAGATGGGTTATCTCATCTGTTCCTCACAACAGTCCTGTGAGGTGAAGGTACTGTTCTTATTTATTTATTTTTTTCGAGACGGAGTTTCACTCTTGTGGCTCAGGCTGGAGTGCAATGTGCGACCTCGCCTCACTGCAGCCTCCGCCTCCCGAATTCAAGTGATTCTCCTGCCTCAGCCTCCCAAGTAGCTGGGATTATAGGCGTGCACTGCTATGCCCCGCTAATTTTGTATTTTTAGTAAAGACGGGGTTTCACCATGTTGGCCAGGCTGGTCTCAAACTCCTGAATTCAGGTGATCTGCCCACCTCGGTCTCCCAAAGTGCTGGGATTACAGGTGTGAGACACCACACCCGGCCAAAGGTAGTATTATTATATACTCCATGGACTCAGACTTGTGAACAAGTTAAATAACATACCCAAGGTCATGGCGCTCATCAGCGGCAGCCTGCTCGACTTATTTTCTTTTTTATTTACTTACTTTTTTTTGAAATGGACTCTCGCTCTGTTGCCCAGGCTGGAGGGCAGTGGCGCAATATCAGCTCACTGCACCCTCTGCCTCCTGGGTTCAAGCGATTCTCCTGCCTCAGCCCCCAGTAGCTGGGATTACAGGCGGGCACCACCACGCCCAGCTAGTTTTTGTACTTTTAGTAGAGATGGGGTTTCTCCATGTTGGCCGGGCTGGTCTCGAACTCCTGACCTTAGGCGATCTACCCGCCTTGGCTTCCCAAAGTGCTGGGATTACAGGCGTGAGCCACCGTGCCCGGCCTGCTTGAACTGTTTTCTACCCTGAGTTTCCCATCAGCACGCTCCCTCCTGTGCCACTGTGTTCTTCCATTTGCATTCAGTCTGTCTGCAGCTATACGTTGAAGATGTTACTGCCGTACACGCTGACCTGAAGATGCCCAGCACCTGGTGTAACCACTCAGTAGTAGATAGTTGTTTAATTAATGATTTGTGAAAAGTTAAACCTCTCCGGCCTCTTCTCCTTGCCTGTTTTTTTTTTTTTTTTTTTTTAAATTTATTTTTTATTTAAAAAAATTTTTTGAGACAGTCTTGCTCTGTCGCCAGGCTGGAGTGCAGGGGCGTGATCTCGGCTCGCTGCAGCCTCCGCCTCCTGAGTTCAAGCAATTCTTTCCTGCCTCAGCCTCCCGAGTAGCTGGGATTACAGGCACCCGCCACCACACCCGGCTAATTTTATGTATTTTAGTAGAGACGGGGTTTCACTGTGTTGCCCAGGCTGGTCTCAAACTCCTGAGCTCAGGCAATCCACCCGCCTCGGCCTCCGAAAGTGCTGGGATTACAGGCGTGAGCCACCACACCCGGCCTTAAAAATGAGTTTTAAAAGGGACTTAAAACATTGTTTTTATATGAGGGACCCACTAACCGTTTCCCAGATATGAAGGCAGCAGGTGCTGCAGGCTTGCCTTGTCTGTCACTGCTGGGAAAGGGGTCTTACGGTTTCTTACAGTTTCTCAGCCTTGTCAGTGCTGTTGCCTCTTCTCAGGGTGCAGGTCCGGGTTGCTGGGTCACAGACACTAGGAACCAAGAGTGACCATTGCAGGGGGCTCTAGGAGGCCACCCCTTAAGATAGCTCTGAAGGTCAGGCCTCTCTCTGTAGAAAATACTAAAATATTGGGGCCGGGGCGGGGGCCTGGCTGCTGTTAGTTAATTACCATCAATTTACATAGGTCAGAAACAATGGACAAACCCGAACCCATTTTTTTTCCCTTGGCTGCTTTTCTTTTTCTTTTTCTTTTTTTTTTTTTTTTTGAGATGGAGTCTCACTCTGTCCCCCAGGCTGGAGTGCAGTGGTGCGATCTTGGCTCACTGCAGCCTCTGTCTCCCAGGTTCAAGCGATTCTCCTGCCTCAGCCTCCCAGGTAGCTGGGACTACAGGTGGCCGCCACCACGCCCGGCTAATTTTTGTATTTGTAGTAGAGACGGGGTTTCACCATGTTGGCCAGGCTTGTCTTGAACTCCTGACCTCAGGTCACCTGGCTGCCTCAGCCTCCCAAAGTGCTGGGATTACAGGCGTGAGCCACCGCTTAATTATATTTTGGGTTTCTCCTTTTTGACTGTCTCGTCTCTTCCCTCTCTTGCCACCCCTTTTTCCTTCCCTCGGTGCTGGTCTCCCTGTCTCTTTTTCAGGAGGCCCTTTAACGAGTGCACATTACCATGGTTATTGCTTTTGTCCCCACTTTTTTTCTAGAATGTTCCTGTGGCTGGCCACAGTATGTTGCCTGAAATCTAGAGATAAATTTCAGAGTGAGAAAGCCTGGGAAACAGCCCCTGTCACCACTGATAAAATGGGGTGAGGTGACTGTGTCCAGGCTCTGGGATGGGACGGAGAAGGCTGTGCTCTTATGCGCTGCCCCAGAGCGGCTCTCCTCTCTTTTGAAATTTGCTGTCTCAACACCGGAGTGGGAGTGAGTGGAACTGCCATGTCTTTCACAGCCAGAGGTAGATGCTTTATTTTTTAAATATTTTTGTGTGTGTGTGATGGAGTCTCACTCTGTCCCCAGGCTGGAGTACAGTGGTGCGATCTTGGCTCACTGCAGCCTTTGCCTCCTGGATTCAAGCAATTTTCCTGCCTCAGCCTCCCGAGTAGCTGGAACTACAGGTGGCACCACCACACCCGGCTAATTTTTGTATTTTTAGTAGAGACGGGGTTTCACCATGTTGGCCAGGCTGGTCTCGAACTCTTGACTTCTTTATCCGCCCGCCTGGGCCTCCCAAAGTTCTAGGATTACAGGCATGAGCCACTGCGCCCAGCTGGTAGATGCTGTAAAAGAAAATGCTGATGGTGAGAAAGGAGGGAGGACAGGAGCTGGGGGAAAATTGAGGGCGATGGTATACGCTAGTGAGGTCCTTTGGGTGTGGGAATTGTGAATTCCTACAACTCTTGATTCTAGCTCATTGAGAGTGTTGCATTAGCCAGAGGGAGGCGGCACTGTGTTGAGAGGAGGAGGCTGGGGTTCTGTCTTGCCTCCTGGTGGCCTAGACCTGGCCACTGACACCACGTACCCTTTCTGTGTGAATTCCCTTATCTGTAAGAGGAATATGGGGTCATCCTCATTCTGCTACCTGTCGGGACGTGTGACCAAGCATTTTAGGTGAGTATGAGGAACTGAACGCACCTAGGAGAGTTTCTTCCTTTTACTCTGTTTCTGGGAATTTGGGTTCCCACTGTGTTTCTGGGGATTAGATGGAGTTATGGAGCGATTGGCTCATGCGCCATTTATTCCAAGATTTTATACCAACAAGTTCCGGGGTGAAAAGGAGGGTGTGTCTCCGTGGCGGGGGAGATCTGAAGGTGCTTGGAGGGTGAGGCGGCTTGAGCTAGTTTAGCCTCATTCTGTTTTGCTGGTAAGCTAGAGAAAAAGGCTTTCGGTGAGGTTCATGCCTGGGCCTGACCGTGAGTCTTGGACACCTGCATATTTATTTTCGTTTTGTTTTTGTTTTTTTGAGACAGGGCCTCACTGTTGCCCAGGCTGGAGTGCAGTGACACAAACACGGCTCACTGCAGCCTCGACCTCCCGGGCTCGGGGCTCAAGCGATCCTCACGCCTCACCTCCTGCAGTAGCTGGGACCACAGGTGTGCACCACCATGCCTGGCTCTTTTATTTTTATTTTTATTAATTTTTTGTGGAGATGGAGGTCTCGCCATATTGATGAAGCTGGTCTCAAACGCCCTGACTCAGGTGATCCTCCTACCTCCGTCTCCCAAAGTGCTGGGATTACACCCTCTTTTTAAAATTTTTTTAATTAAAAAATTTTCTTCTAGAAGCAGGGGTATCATCATGTTGGCCAGGCTGGATTTGAACGCCTGGGCTCAAGTGATTCTCCTGCCTCATCCTCCTCCTGAGTGGCTGGAGACCTGCGTATTTCTGGCACTTGGTAGAGTATTGTCCAGCAGCAGAGGCGTTCCTTAATAAAATAGTTGTTTTTTTTTTTGAGACGGAATCTCACTCTGTTGCCCAGGCTGGAGTACAGTGGCACGATCTCGGCTCGCTGCAACCTCCGCCTCCTGGGTTCAAACAATTCTCCTGCCTCAGCCTCCCGAGCAGCTGGGATTACAGGTGCCCACAACCACGCCTGGCTAATTTTTGTATTTTTAGTAGAGACGGGGTTTTACCATGTTGGCCAGGCTGGTCTCGAACTCGTGACCTCGTGATCTGCCTGCCTTGGCCTCCCAAAGTGCTGGGATTACAGGTGTGAACCACTGCACTCAGCTTTTTTTTTTTTTTTTTTGAGACAGAGTCTCCCTCTGTCGCCCAGGCTGGAGTGCAGTGGTGCAATCTCAGCTCACTGCAACGTCCGCCTCCCAGGTTCAAGTGATTCCTCTGCCTCAGCCTCCCGAGTAGCTGGGCTTATAGGCATCCACCACCACGCCCAGCTAATTTTTTGTATTTTTAGTAGAGACGGGGTTTTACCATGTTGGCCAGGTTGGTCTCAAACTCCTGACCTCAGGTGATCCACCCGCCTCAGCTACCAAAGTGCTGGGAATACAAGCGTGAGCCACTGCACCTGGCAAAGTACTCTGAAGTGTGGGCTAGAAAAGTGTTCTGTTCAGAGGCCACGTTTGTGCTGCCGCAGGTCTGTGTCTCCAGGTCCTCTTCCTAGTGAAAAGCACTCTCTCCCTTGGACTTCCCCTTCCCTAGTTGGTTCCTGCCTGCTGAAATGGTGCCTATTCTGAGCAGGACCCCCCTCCCCAGGTGTGTGGTGGCCACAGAACGATCTTCTTTTTAGTAATTCTCAAAATGACACCTCCCTGGTAGCTCTGAGTTCCCATTTGTCACTGTGGATGACTTTCCTATTGCTGCTGTAACAAATGACCACAAACCCTGTGGCTTAAAGCAATACAGATATATTCTCTGACAGTTCAAGACCAGCCTGGGCAACATAGCAAGACCCCATCTCTACCAAAAAAAAAAATGGAAAAAACAAAACAAAACCATTTCAGCCACTTGATAAATGCCGTTCACCAGTTACTCAACCCCACTCAGGAATCCAGTATGGGCCCCACAGGGCTAAATGAAGGCATCGGCAGGACTGAGTTCCCTCTGGAGGCTCTGGGGAAATCCGCTCCTGTCTTTTCCAGTTCTAGAGGCCGCCTGCATTCCTTCCCGCCAGAGTTCCTGCGTCTGCTTCCGTCGCCACCTCTCCTTCTCTGAGTCTGTGTCTGTCTTTGCCTTACGAAGACCCTGTGATGACACTGGGTGACTCCGATCATCCAGAATAACCCTCACATCTCCAGATGCTTCACTTACGTGTGCAAAGTCCCTATTGCCACGGAAGGGAACATACTCACGGGGCCTGGGATTAGGATGGGGACATCTTGGGGGGTTGCTGTCATGCTGCCTTCCACACACTGGCCATCTCCTTCCCAGCTTCTCTGCCCTCTGACTGCAGCGCAGCATCTGCCTGGGGGCCACAGAGCTTGATGTGCACTTGCGGGGGTCATAGCTCAAGCCTCTCAGCACACACGTTTATACCCCACGTGTAGTACGCGTGGGAGACTCAGAGAAGAGGACGCTCCGGCCCACGCTTAGAGTCTTACAAGTGATTTCCCATGGGAACAGTTCAAGGAAGAATCAAATAAGCAATTTCACAGAGGGACACACAGATTGTCACAGAAGTGCTGCAGGCTCCTAGGTGCCCCCTCTTTTCCATACGTTATTGTCAAAGTAAGAACTAGGCTTGGTGTGGTGCTCGTGCCTCTAATCAGCATGAGGGAGGCTGAGGCAGGAGGATCACTTGAGCCAGGAGTTCGACACCAGCTTGGGCAACATAGTGAGACCCTGTGTCTAAAAAGAAACAGTAGTTTTTTTTTTTGTTTTTTTTTTTGAGACAGAGTTTCACTCTGTCTCCCAGGCTGGAGTGCAGTGGCACGATCTCGGCTCACTGCAGCCTCTTCCTTCCAGGTTCAAGCAATTCTCCTGCCTCAGCTTCCTGAGTAGCTAGGATTACAGGCACCCGCCACCACGCCCAGCTAGTTTTTATATTTTTGGTAGAGACATGGTTTCACCATGTTGGCCAGGCTGGTCTCGAACTCCTGGCTTCAAATGATCTGCCCATCTCGGCCCATCTTGGCCTTCTAGAGTGCTGGGATTCTTTAGGAGGCTGAGGTGGGCGAATCACCTGAGGTCAGGAATTTGAGACCAGCCTGGCCAACGTGGTGAAACCCGGTCTCTACCCAAAAATATAAAAACTAGCCGGGCGTGGTGGCAGGTGCCTGTAATATCAGCTACTCGGAAGGCTGAGACAGGAAAATCGCTTGAACCGGGAGGCGGAGGTTGCAGTGAGTCGAGATCGCACTACTGCACTCCAGCCTGGGCAACAGAGCAAGACTCTGTCACAAAAATAAAATAAAATAAAATAAAATAAAATAAAATAAAATAAAATAAAATAACATGGTTGCAGGAATGAGATTGGATAAATGGGCTTGTGAAAAGCAACGATTCCCTTCCCTGTCCCCATCCCTGTCCCTGTCCCCGTCCCTGTCCCCATCCCTGTCTCTGTCCCTGTCCCCGTCCCCGTCCCTGTCCCTGCTCTCCCAGAGGTAAGTGGTTTCACTTGTTCCTTTTTGAAGTTAGGTAGATTCTGTGGCCCACATTTCCCATGTTACTCACCTGAGAGTAATAATACTATTATTATTATTTTGTTTTTGGTAGAGACGGGGTCTTGCTATGTTGCCCAGACTGGTCTCGAACTCCTGGCCTCAAGCAATTCCCTCACCTTGGCCTCCCAAAGTGCTGGGATTACAGGTGTGATCGCTGCTCCTGGCCCACTCTTAATATGATTATTACTCAGAATTCAGAGTCCCAAGCTCTTATCCTTCATTCATTCTCTCACTGGTCTTGGGCATGTAGCAGTGAGCAAGGGCACACACCGTCTCTGCCCTCGTGGTGAAGGCAAAAGACCTTAATCCAGAGAAGCACGTTCATCCCTGAGAAATTCCAGCCGCAGAGGTGCTGCAGGAGAGGAACTGAAGGATTTGACTCAGCGAGGCTGGGGATGGCAGCCCAAAGCAGCGAGGCCTGAGCTGTGATCAGAAGGAGAGGGGGGCGATAACCAGCTGATGGATAGGAGGCGGCATGTGCAGAGGCCCTGTGGTGGGGCGGCTGTGTGTGTGTGGATGTGCACAGGGGGCTGGACGAAGGTCAGTGTGGCTCACACTGTCCTGCTCCCTACCTCTGAGTTCCCTGAAAGCATCCTGTGCCTTCTGCCTGCTCTCTGCCGTGGCTGTGGACGGAGCGGGGAGCGGGGAGCGGGGAGCGGGTGTGGAGGCGGGGGCAGGACAGCTTGAATGAGAAGTGCCGTCGTACAGACCTCAGTGGGACTGGGTCTTCAGCGTCTGGACTTGGGGATCCCTTGTGGGTGGCTGGGGTCACATGGCCTGAGTTTCTGCAGGCACTGCCTCGGGGGCAGGAGGGTTTGGGCTTGGGGAGGGTGGGCTCGCCCCCAGCAGCTGCCCATGGCATGCCATCCTTCCCTGTGCCCAGGTGAAGAAGATGGGCGGGCTCGGGCTTCTGGCCATGGACGTGCCCGAGGAGCTTGGCGGTGCCGGTCTTGATTACCTGGCCTACGCCATCGCCATGGAGGAGATCAGCCGCGGCTGCGCCTCCACTGGAGTCATCATGAGTGTCAACAATGTGAGCCCCCTCCCACGCCCCTGGGACACACGGGTGGAGGGAGGCTCCTGTGAGCAGGCAGGCTCTGGCCTCGGCTCCCAGCCCCGATCTCTCTGGAGACGTCACAGGCCTTGGTCCTACTGGGTAGGCCCTGGAGAGAACAGGCCCTGAGGTGCAGCCTGCAGGTGGGCAGGATGCGTCTGGGCCTGGGGCCTCCGACCGCTCCCCGCTGTCCCCCTAGTCTCTCTACCTGGGGCCCATCTTGAAGTTTGGCTCCAAGGAGCAGAAGCAGAAGTGGGTCACGCCTTTCACCAGTGGTGACAAAATTGGCTGCTTTGCCCTCAGCGAACCAGGTACCTGCCCTGTCCCCTCACCTGTTCTTAGGGTGACAGGCCGAGAGGGGGAAGAGAGGAAGGTGCTGGGCCAACTGCTCACGGCTCTCCGTGTGGTTGGTGGGGTGAGCGCTCTTGCCACCCCGGCGCTGGGAGGAAGATTGCCTTCAGGGGCCCCTGGTTTAAGACGCCCAGCTCCTGCACACTCCCTTTGCCCTCTGGGCACGTCACTGAGAGCTTTGGGACCCTCATCTTTGGAGCCTGAGTCGGGTTTTGTGTCCACCAGCAGGGGGTGTGGAGGGAGTGAGGCTGGTGCCCTTAGGTTGTGTGGGGTGGGGCCTGCGCTGAGCCCTGGGTCTGTGTGGGCAGGGAACGGCAGCGATGCAGGAGCCGCGTCCACCACCGCCCGGGCTGAGGGCGACTCATGGGTCCTGAATGGCACCAAAGCCTGGATCACCAATGCCTGGGAGGCCTCGGCTGCCGTGGTCTTTGCCAGCACGGACAGAGCCCTGCAAAACAAGGTGGGCACCCCAGAGAGGGGTTCAGCCAGATCCTGGGCTGCTGTCATTTCATTTTCTAGAGCCTTCTCTCCTTGGCTCGACTGGACCTATTTTTGCTTTGGGTCAAGTGGGCTGTCCCTGTCCCTCCCCAGCTGCCACTGAAGTCTGCACCTTCCCCAGAAGCCGGCAGAGGGTGTCGGGGCCTGAGCTTCTGAGGGAGGTGGGGAGGGGACCAGGTTGGTGTTGGGTGTGCTGGTGTGAGCGTGTGGCTGAGGGGCAGCTCGGAGAAAGCCGCCCCCCTCTCCTTTCAGGGCATCAGTGCCTTCCTGGTCCCCATGCCAACGCCTGGGCTCACGCTGGGGAAGAAAGAAGACAAGCTGGGCATCCGGGGCTCATCCACGGCCAACCTCATCTTTGAGGACTGTCGCATCCCCAAGGACAGCATCCTGGGGGAGCCGGGGATGGGCTTCAAGATAGCCATGGTGAGCCCGGCAGTGGGGGTGGCACCTTGAGGCCAGGCCTGTGCCCCGGCTGGCGGGCCACTGACCAGGGCGGTCCCCACAGCAAACCCTGGACATGGGCCGCATCGGCATCGCCTCCCAGGCCCTGGGCATTGCCCAGACCGCCCTCGATTGTGCTGTGAACTACGCTGAGAATCGCATGGCCTTCGGGGCGCCCCTCACCAAGCTCCAGGTCATTCAGGTAATGGTGGCAGCTTTAGGAGCTGGGCCGAGAGGCTGGACAGTGGGCAGAGAGTGTGGCCTCCTGACTGCTCTCCATCCTCCTCCCCCTCCCTCCTGTCCCTGGAGGGGCAGCTGCTGACCTGTGGTGCGGGGTGGGGCTGTTGCAGTTCAAGTTGGCAGACATGGCCCTGGCCCTGGAGAGTGCCCGGCTGCTGACCTGGCGCGCTGCCATGCTGAAGGATAACAAGAAGCCTTTCATCAAGGTGCCCACAGGGGTCCCCGAGCCATGGCCCAGAATGTGGTGGACCCAGGGATGGGGAGAGGTTGGGGCGGGTCTCTGCCCCTTGGCCCTGTGGGTCAGAGGTGTGGGCCTGGGGTTTACTGCCCCATGGGGAGACTCCACAGGCCTCCCCTGCTGAGGGTCTGTGAGCAGGGGGTGCGGGGGGTCCCCTCAAGGGAAGGCTCTGACTGTACCCCCATGTTTAGGAGGCAGCCATGGCCAAGCTGGCCGCCTCAGAGGCCGCGACCGCCATCAGCCACCAGGTGAGCGTCCACGGTGAGCCCTGAGGGGGCCAGCTGCCCCTTCTCCAGCTTTCCCCATGCCGGGGTCTTCTCCCTCCTCAGCCCCCGTTCTCATCTCAGGCCATCCAGATCCTGGGCGGCATGGGCTATGTGACAGAGATGCCAGCAGAGCGGCACTACCGCGACGCCCGCATCACCGAGATCTATGAGGGCACCAGCGAAATCCAGCGGCTGGTGATCGCTGGGCACCTGCTCAGGAGCTACCGGAGCTGAGCCCACGGCGGGCTGCCCCAGGACTGCGGGAAGGCACGGGAGCTGGGGGCCTCCACCCCGACCTAGAGACTGGGAGGCCCAGCGGGGGCTCCCTGGGGCCCCCGGATGGGCTCAGTGCTGCCACCCAGATCAGATCACTTGGGAATGAGGCCCTCCGACCATTGGCGGCTCCGCCTCTGGGCCTTTCTGCCTCCTCACCACTGTGCCTCAAGTTCCTCATCTGAGTGGCCCTGGCCTCCTGGGGGTGGGGTTGTGGGGGGGCCTGAGTGACACTCAGGGACACCTCAATTGTGCTCCCGGGGGCCCTGGTGACCCGGCATGAAGGCCCAGTGGGACAGGCCCTTGGTGGGGTCTGTCTTTTCCTTGAGGTCAGAGGTCAGGAGCAGGGCTGGGGTCAGAATGACGAGGCCTGGGGTCCTGGTGTTGGGCAGGCAGTGGGGCTGGGCCATGGAGCTGGCCCAGAGGCCCCTCAGCCCTTCGTAAAGTCTGATGAAGGCAGGGGTGGTGATTCACGCTGTGTGACTGACTGTGGGTAATAAACACACCTGTCCCTCAGTCTGTGTCCTCGCCCTCTCCTGGGTGCTCGGGGGAGGGATGGTGGTCTCTGCACAGAGCTCCGCTCTCTGACAGTCTCACCCTGTGAGTGTTGGGGGTCTTCTGAGTTACGGCAGAGGCCAGGTTGGCCAAGGAGGCAGTTCAGGAATAGGAACTGGGTCCTGCAGGCCTCAGGGAGTGACCCCTGGGCAGGGAGGGTGGGCCAGGCAGGGCCAGTGGGCTAGAAGGGGTTCTCTAGGCAGGACCAGCCTCCAGGCAGGAGGAAGGAATGCCCCAGATTGCCAGAGTCGGGGAGCAAAGCTGTGGAGGCCCTGAGCCCCAGGTGGGAGAACACAGAACCTTGAGAAGCAGCCATTGTGCTCACTAGCACGCTCGGGGGCGGCCCTGGCCAGCCATTGCGGGGGCTTGCTCTGGTCCTGGTGCCTGCAGGGCTGGCTCTGGGCAAAGGTGCCTGAAGCCAAGGTCAAGGCTTTTAACCCTTTGGGCCAGTGTCGATCTCAGCAGCTGGAAGAGAAAACAGTGAGCAAAGAAAGATTTTGAATGAGGTGGGGACAGCCCTCCGCCGGGCAGGCAGGGCAGAGTCAAACTGGCATTGCTGGGAGGTCTCTGGAGGGAAGCAGTGGGGGGACAGGTGACTTTAGGAGCTGTCATCAAAGGGGCGCCCAGGAACCCTGAGCCCCTGCTGCGGGTGGATTTTTTTTTTTTTTTGAGACAGAATCTCACTCTGTCACCCAGGCAGGAGTGCAGTGGCACAACCACAGCTCATCAAAACCTCAACCTCCCAGGCTCAAGTGATCCTCCCGTCTCAGCCTCCCAGGTAACTGGGACTACAGGTGCACACTACCATGGCCAGCTAATTTTTAAATTTTTTGTAGAGATGGGGTCTTGCTTTGTTGCCCAGGCTGTTCTTGGACTCCTGGGCTCAAGTGATCCTCCCACCTCGGCCTCCCAAGTGGGATTTCTGTGCCAGGCGCTGGTGCCCCACAGCCGAAGGATGCAGCCTGGAGCTGCTGCTCTGCAGGGCGGCTCTGCCCTTGACCCTGCCCTGACCTGGGCCTGGTCCAGTGCCCCGGGGAATAGGAGCGCACTTCCTTGAGCGAATTTAGGTCCTGATTTACCCCACGGGCAAGGTGTGCGCAGGGCCCACGGGTAGTGTGTTCTCTGCTAACGAGGCACACCTGTGGCTCCTGGGAAGCGCGTCCTGCCGGGCTCCCGAGGTCAGCGGCGTCCTGCGCAGCCCGCAGAAGTTTGGGTCCCTGGGCTTTCCTCCTGGCTCCAGGTAAGCGCCGTAGGGTCTTGCCTCCTGGCTCACACTCTC
This sequence comes from Hylobates moloch, assembly GCF_009828535.3. Classification (NCBI taxonomy): domain Eukaryota; kingdom Metazoa; phylum Chordata; class Mammalia; order Primates; family Hylobatidae; genus Hylobates; species Hylobates moloch. Next base: position 12,103,638 of record NW_026652287.1, on the reverse strand, counting down.
TCGGGGTCTCCTGATCTGCTCCTGTCCCTGCCCTGGGCTCAGGTGCAAGCCAAAGGTACCAGAGCAGAGGGGGACCCAGGACGCTTCCAGAAGCAGCGCGTTTGAGCCCTTCTACTTGGGGGCAGATGAAGGCCTGTGATTCCCTGTCCCCATGAGCCCGGGGACAGTGGGGAGGGGGCGTTTGGAGGTGCTGTGCCCCTGCCCAGCGAGGCAGCACTGCTCCTGGCGCAGATGCAGTGCGGGGTTGAGGTTGTCTTTAGGCCCTTCCTCTAGGTGATGGGGGAGAGGAACCCAAACCGCATTCATCCCAGGCTGGGGACCTGGCTGTCTTGGCTGGAGTTCAGGCCCCTCAGATCCCCTGCCCTACCCACTGAGAAGGGTCTGGGCCCTGGAGGGTCAAAGGTAGCCGACTGGAGCCACACCACTCCCAGAAGGGCAGAGGGCTGGAGTCAGCACAGGCCGAGTGGCAGCCCTGGAGGGGTTTCTGCTTCTCAGACCTGCCCAGGGCTCGTTCAGGTGGCCGCGAAGAGCCTTTCCAGGAAGTGCAGCCTCGGAGGCCTGGGGTCCTGCATTTCAGATGAAGCCACCCAGGCCCCGACCCAAGAGCCAGTCTGTGCACTCGGGGGCTTCGAGGCGCCGTCGTGGGTCCAGGGTCTGCCCTTCAGTGAGGGAGAGTTGGCACAAACCCTTGGCTTTGACGGGGTGCTGCCCGTTAGTGGAAGCTCCTTCTGGCTTGGAACTGAATGTGGACTCTGCCCCCGGGGCACTGGAGCCCGAACTGTCCTAGAGCCCGTGCCCCTTTGGATGCGAATTCCTCAGTGTAGGTTTCCTAAGGACAAAGACGTTCACTTACATAACAACGGGATCGTTTCCCACCCTGGTCAACTTTCACATCTGCACACTCCACTCAGATTGCACCAGCCGGCCCCGTGTCTGTGACGTCAGCTCTTCTCAAGGTCCAGGGGCCTGCATTGCATGTAGCTGAGAGGCCACCTGTTTCCTGCCCTCTAGCCCTCTGGGACAAGTTCTCCATGCTTTGGTTTTTTTTTTTTTTTTTTTGGGGAGACGGAGTTTCGCTCTGTTGCCAGGCTGGAGTACAGTGGCACAATCTCGGCTCACTGCAGCCTCCACATCCTGGTTTCAAGCGATCAAATGATTCTCCTGCCTCAGCCTCCCAAGTAGCTGGGGTCACAGGCATGCGCCACCATGCCCGGCTAATTTTTGTATTTTTAGTAGAGACGGGCTTTCACCATGTTGGCCAGGCTGGTCTCGAACTCCTGACCTCAGGTGATCCGCCCGCCTCGGCCTCCCAAAGTGCTGGGATTACAGGCGTGGGCCATCGCACCTGACCTGAAGTCATACATTTCTAAACGTGGCTTTTGCTTCATCTCATACATTTTAGTGTCATATTTTCCTTATTACTCAGTTTTCTGAGGCCCATTGTGCTATTTTGACTTATCAGTTATTTAGAAGAGTATTATTATTTTTTGAGACAGGGTCTCTTCTCGCTTGGGCTGGAGTGTAGTGGTAGAATCACAGCTCACCACAGCCTTGACCTCCCAGGCTCAGGTGAGCCTCCTACCTCAGCCTCCCAAGTAGATGGGACTACAGGCACCACCACACCTGGCTATTTTTTTGTATTTTTAGTAGAGATGGGGTTTCACCATCTCTACTAAAGATGTGACCAGCCCAGGCTAGTCTCAAACTCTTGGGCTCAAGTGATCTGCCCACCTCGGCCTCCCAGAGTGCTGGGATTACAGGTGTGAGTCACCATGCCTGGCCAAAGAGTATTATTTTATTAATATGGGGTTTTCTGAGGTATTTTTTGTTAATGATTTTTAAAAACTGTGATGCAGTTTACAGTTTTAACCATTTTAAAGTGTACACTCAGTGGCATTTAGGACATTCATAATGTTATGCACATCGCCACCATCTAGTTCCAGAACATTCTCATCACCCCAAAAGGAAACTGCATACCTACCTGCTGGTTTTTACCTTAATTGCATTGTGGTCTCAGCACATTTTCTGCATTGTTTGAATTTTTTGAAATCTGTTGAGATGTGCTTCACGGCACTAAGTTACTTTTTATAAAGATTGAATATTAGCAATTTGGTTTTTCATGTTGATACGTGAAGTTCTAATTTATTTATTTGGATTGCTGCATGGTGTTCCACGGGATAAACTATCGGGGTAGTTTCCTGCTTTTTACTCTTATAAACCATGATGCAGTGGACATTCTGGCATGTGTGTCCTTGTTCTAGTGTGAGAACTTGTGAGCATTTAAATCGAAGTGGGCTTGCTGGGCCTTGAGGCTGTTTATTTCTTCAGCTTCACCAGATATTGCCAAATGGCCCTCCAGAGGTTGGATCAGTGGTCGGATCACGCTCTATGCGTATGCGAGGGTCGATGATGTGCATTCTCCCCGTTCCTTGGCACCCACAGATTTTACAAACGTTCTTCAAAATGGTTGTGATTTTAACTTGCATCTCCCTGGTTTCTTGAGAAACTGCACATCTTTTCACGTGGTGATTGGTCATTCTGGTTTCTGCTGTGAATTGCCATTGTCTGTTTCTTCTTTGGGTTGTAATTGATTTGTAATTGTCCCATGTGTTTATTCTTGATACTAATCATTTGTCAGATATCTGGTTGCAAAAGGACTCGTACAGTGTGTGGTTTTCCCTTTATTTATTTATTAATTATTATTATTATTATTATTATTTTCTGAGACGGAGTCTCGCTCTGTCGCCCAGGCTGGAGTGCAGTGGCGTGATCTCGGCTCACTGCAAGCTCTGCCTCCTGGGTTCATGCCATTCTCCTGCCTCAGCCTCCAGAGCAGCTGGGACTACAGGCACCCGCCTCCACGCCCGGCTAATTTTTTGTGTTTTTAGTAGAGACGGGGTTTCACCGTGTTAGCCAGGATGGTCTCGATCTCCTGACCTCGTGATCCGCCCACCTCGGCCTCCCAAAGTGCTGGGATTACGGGGGTGAGCCACTGCGCCCAACCTTCCCTTTTTAAAAATGAGTTCAGCCAGGCACAGTGGCTCACACCTGTAATCCCAGCACTTTGGGAGGCTGAGGCGGGTGGATCACCTGAGGTCAGGAGTTCAAGAACAGCCTGGCCAACATGGCAAAAACTCATCTCTACTAAAAATACAAAATTAGCCAGGCATGGTGGTGTGCGCCTATAATCCCAGCTACTTGAGAGACTGAGGCAGGAGAATTGCTTGGACCTGGGAGGTAGAGGTTGCAGTGAGCCAAGATTGTGCCACTGCACTCCAGCCTGGGCAACAGAGCAAGATTCATATTAGGAAAAGAAAATAAAAAAATACAGTTTAGTGGAAGGAATACGTTCTAGTGTTTACACAATATGGTGATTATAGTTATCAGTATTTTTTGTATATTTCAAAATAACTAGAAGATTTAGTATGTTCTCAACACAAAGAAGCGATAGATGTTTGAGGTGATGGATACCCAGTTACCCTGATTTGATCATTAAACATTTTATGCATGGATCAAAATATCACACGTACCCCATAAATATGTACAATTATTGTGTATTAGTTAAAAAAAAAAAAAAAAGGCTCTTATGTGTAGCAGAAGGGCAGACACAGTGCAGGCAGGCCAGAGACCTAACAGGAATTTGCAGAGCTCCAGAGCCTGAAGACTCAGCCCTGGCAGATCGCTTAGGCCAAGGGCAGTGGCGTGGGAAGGAAAACCTGGCATCCGGAAAACGGAGCCATCTGAACGGATGCCCCTGGCTCTGCTCTCCAGCCCAAACTCTCCAGGGTGCAGAGGGTGGCTGCCTCTCCATAGGAAGGCGAGCGCTTCTGCTACTGGAAGAGGCTGCAGAAGCCGCTCCCAACAAGGCCACAGGTGCCCCTCTGCAGTGGCCCTCACCTCCTCTCCTGGCTGCCGGGCCCATGACTGCGGTCGAAGCCCAGCGTCACCCAGCTGGGGACAGGCTGCAGCTGATAAGAAAGCGACGATACACTGGTATTGGTTTTCTACTGTAGTAACACATTACTACACACTTAGTGGCTTGAGGAAATACCCATCTTAAAGGACCAGGCACAGCGGCTCAGCCCTGTAATCTCAGCACTTTGGGAGGCCGAGGTGGGAGGACGGCTTGAGCCCAGGAGTTCAAGACCAGCCTGGGCAACACAGCGAGAGCCCATCTCTACAAAAAACAAAAAATAAATTAGCTGGACGCAGTGCCGCATATCTAGAGTCCTAGCTACATAGGAAGCCAAGGAGGGAGGATCACTTGAGGCTGGGGATGCAAGACCAGCCTAGGCAACATAGTGAGACCCTGTCTCTACCAAAAAAAAAAATTAGCCAGGCTCAGTGATGCATGCCTGTACTCCCAGCTACTCTGGAGTTTAAATTAGAGGATCACATGAACCCAGGAGTTCGAGGCTGCAGTGAGCTGAGATTACAACACTGCACTCCAGCCTGGGCAGCAGAGCAAGGCCCTGTCAAACAAACAAACAAACAAACAAACAAACAAAAAGCCACACACAAAAAACCCATCTCATAGTTTTCATGGTTCAGGAGTCTGGGCGTGACTTAGCTGGATGCTCTGTCCAGGGTCTCACAAACTGAAATCAAGGGACTGCAGTCTCATCTGAAACTCAGTTCCCTTCCAAGCTCACGTGAGCGTTAGCAGAATTCAGAGGTCCCTTCTTTCTTGCTGGCTTTCAGCTGGAAGCCACTCTCAGCCCCTAGGAATGCCTGAAGTTCTTTCCACAGGCCCCTCCTCTCAAAGCCAGCAAGGGAACATCTCTGACTCTAGAACAAGCTTGTCCAATCCATGGCCCACATATTACATGCAGCCCAGGACAGCCCAACACAAATTCGTAAACTTTCTTAAAACATATGAGATTTTTGTGATTTTTTTTTTTTTAAACTCATCAGCTATTGTTGGTATTTTATGTGTGGCCCGAGACAGTTCTTCTTCTTCCAAGGTGGCCCAGGGAAAGATTGGACACCCCTGCTCTAGAATTTAAAGGCTCACTGATTAGGTCGAGCCCTTTAAAAGTTCTAGAATAGACCGGGTGCAGTGGCTCACGCCTGTAATCCCGGCACTTTGGGAGGCTGAGGTGGGCAGATCACGAGGTCAGGCATTCAAGACCAGCCTGGCCAACGTGGTGAAACCTTGTCTCTACTAAAAATACAAAAATTTGCCAGGCGTGGTGGCGCGCGCCTATAATCCCAGCTAGGAGAATGGCGTGAACCCTGGGGGCGGAGGTTGCAGTGGGCCGAGACAGTGCCACTGCAATCCAGCCTGGGCGACACAGTGAGACTCCGTCTCAAAAAAAAAAAAAGAAGAAAAAAGCTCTAGAATAAAGCTAGAATAAATTCCCTCTTAATTCAAAATAAACTGATTTGAAACCTTCATTGCATCTGCATAATCCCTTCACCTTTGCCCTGTGATGTCACCTAACTATGGAGTGATTTCCATCATGCTCACAGGCGCTGCCCATGCTCAGAGGCTCTACGGGAGCACCCCAGGGAACCATGGTAAAGTCACGCCTACTGTCACAACTGAAGAGCTGCAGGAGCCAGCTGGCATGTACGCGCGGGAGGCGGGGCGTGGTCCTGGGATAGATTTTGAAGGTGCCTCATAAAGGAGGCTGCAACTTGGATATGCAATAACTTGTTGACTTTGAGCACTTTCCTGGGACATGGGATTTAACAGCCAAACCGCAAACCCAGGAGATGGAGCAAACTTACTGCTCAGGTAGCTGTTAGAAGCTTGGAAAAGGCCGGGCGCAGTGGCTCACGCCTGTAATCCCAGCACTTTGGGAGGCCGAGGCGGGCGGATCACGAGGTCAGGAGATCGAGACCATCCTGGCTAACACGGTGAAATCCCGTCTCTACTAAAAAAAAAAAAAATACAAAAAATTAGTCGGGTGTGGTGGCGGGCGCCTGTGGTCCCAGCTACTCAGGGAGGGGGTGGGCTGAGGCAGGAGAATGGCATGAACCCAGGAGGCGGACCTTGCAGTGAGCCAAGATCGCGCCACTGCACTCCAGCTTGCGGGACAGAGAGAGACTCCATCTCAAAAAAAAAAAAAAAAAAAATACTTAGGATGTGCATCTGGCCTCTGTTTTGGAGTGCTGTGTTTTGGTTACCATGGCTGGTCATGTGGCAGGAAAGTGCCTGTGTGACCATCTTCTTAGAACAATGGGTTTTGAGACCCGGGTGAGTTTCCCTGGGCAGAGACATCGCACATGTCTGGGGTTCACACCTGGAAAGAAAACACACCGTGCAGCCTGCTCTCGGCCCCCCTGGATTTTGTCTACGTGTATCTTTCTCTCTGGTCCCGCGTTGTATCCTTTACTTAGTCAGCCTTAGCTGTGATATAACCTCATCAGGTCATGTGCATCCTTCTAGTTAATAACTGAAGTAGGAAGGGGTCTGGATTCATCCGCCATAGCCCCCAGCTCTGCCTCACTCAGGTCTGCTGCGCTCCCCTCTACATTTGCTCACAACTGCCTTCTCTCCCTAGAATTTTCTTCTGATCTTTAGTTCCCTGAATCAGTATGCTTTCCTTTCATCTCTGTAGCACTCAGGGTTTGGCTAAGGCAGGAAGCCAACAACCTGTATGCTAGTTCACCACCTTGGGGCAAAGCAGAAGTCACCCACTATTAAAAAAAATTGTTTATTGCTGACATATTTCATTTTTATTTCTATGTTTATCTGGTTATGTTGAAGAACTTCGTTAGTTCTTTCAATAGATTATCCACTCAGGCCAGGCATGGTGGCTCACGCCTGTAATCCCAGCACTTTGGGAGGCCCAGGTGGGTAGATTACCTGAGGTCAGGAGTTCAAGACCAGCCTGGCCAACATGGTGAAACCCTGTCTCTACTAAAAATACAAAAATAAGCCGGGCACAGTGGCTCACACCTGTAATCCCAGCACTTTAGGAGGCCGAGGCAGAGCACCTGAGGTCGGGAATTTGAGACCAGCCTGACCAACAGGGAGAAACCCCATCTCTACTAAAAATACAAAATTAGCCAGGCATGGTGGTGCATGCCTGTGATCCCAGCTACTCGGGAAGCTGAGGCAGGAAAATCGCTTGAACCCAGGAGGCAGAGGTTGCGGTGAGCCGAGATCACACCACTGCTCTCCAGCCTGGGCAACAAGAGCGAAACTCTCTCTAAAAAAAAAAAAAAAGAATGTTCACTTGGAAAAACAAAAACAATTGTCCCTGCACGTAACCCTTAGGCATTGCTCTTCTCTCTATGCCACATTGTTCTAGATGGATGGTGAGCTGCCCGTTACCACTGAAGGACAGAGAAATAAAGGACACAATTGATGGGTTTTCCTTGGAGTGAAGTTAACAGAGAGATCCTGGACAAGGAGAAGATGGCTCCGATGTCTAAAACCAACAGGAATTATCAACATGTAGACTACAAGAATCTTCTGCTAGCCAGCAAGACAGGAAACTCAGTTGGGCACGGTGGCTTATGCCTGTAATACCAGCACTTTAGGAGGCCAAGGCGGGTGGGTCATCCGAGGTCAGGAGTTTGAGACCAGCCTGGCCAACGAGGTGAAACCTGGCCTCTACTAAAATACAAAAAATTAGCCAGGTGTGGTGGTGCATGCCTGTAGTCCCAGCTACTTGGGAGGTTGAGGCAGGAGAATTACTTGAACCCGGGAGGCAAAGGTTGCAGTGAGCCAAGATTGCACCGTTGCACCCCAGCCTGGGCGACAAGAGTGAAACTCTGTCTCCAAAAAAAAAAAAATTGTTTTGAAAAGATCCCCTCTGGCTGTGGTGTGCAGAGCAGTGAGGAGGCATGGAAAGAGGAGGTTGGTCAGAGTGGTGAGTTAGGAGGCTCCTGTAATGATCCAAGAGGGAGATGATGGTATCTTGGATCTGGGTGGAGACAGGAGATGGAAAGAAATGGATGGATCCCTGGAATGGCAGGCAGGTTAAACGGACAAGAGTCAGTGATGCATTTCCTGGTCATGGGGATGGAGGGAGAAGGGCTCTGACCTGTCCAGCTGGATGAATGGTGGTATCACTCCGGAAGAAAAGGGAGAACTTCATTAGTGGTGCTGGGGAGAACAGATGACCGATCTGTCTTAGGCACTATGAGCTTTTTCTCTCTATACACATTCTTTTTCTACTTGCATTGTCAGAGGCTGAAAGAAATTGTGTTATTCTTCAATTACATTTTTATTTCTATCGATTTCTTGTGTTGCAGTTTTGCTTATGTAGTTTGATGGTAAGAGTTTACAGCAATGCTACATTTTGAAGATTTTAATTTTTAATTCTTGAATAAAAATATTGTTATGCATTCAAAATTATAGGCAGCCTCTATGACTCCCAATTCCCTCTCCAAAGGTAACCCTGGTTTCTAGCTTAGGATGGATAAGAAAATATACAGTATGGGTTATGGTCCTCATCTTTATTCATTTTATTCCTGAATAATAATCTGTACACATATACATTTTGTTCAGTTAATGACAATTTTGGTTGTTTCTTCCTTTTGGTTATTAATACTGCTATGCACATGTGTGTATAAGTTTTTAGTAGATATAGATTTTTAATGCTTGTAAACTATAACTATGTATGAAACTGCTAGATCATATGGTAACTGTGGTACCTTTGGTGGAACTGTGAAGCCGTTTTCCAAAGCAGCTGCACCATTTTATAATCCCACTAGCAATGGTGTTTTTTTTTTTTTAATTTTTTTAAAAATTTTTATTTATTTATTTTTTGAGATGAAGTCTCATTCTGTCACCCTGTAGTGTGGTGGCGCGATCTTGGCTCACTGCAACTTCCACCTCCCGGGTTCAAGCGAGTCTCGTGCCTCAGCCTACCTAGTAGCTAGGATTACAGGTGCCCGCCACCACTCCTGGCTAATGTTTGTATTTTTTAGTAGAGACGGGCTTTCGCCATGTTGGCCGGGCTGCTCTCGAACCCCTGGCCTCAAGTGATCTGCCCACCCAGCCTCCCAAAGTGCTGGGATTACAGGTGTGAGCCATTCTGCCCGACCCCAACAACGTTATGAGGGCTCCATTTTCTGTACATCTTTGCTAACTCTTGTTATTGTCTTTAAAAAGTTATTGTCATCCTAGTGGGTGTGAAGTGGTATCTCACTGTGGTTTTGATTTGCATTTCTCTAATGGTGCTGAACATCCATTTTGTGTGCTTATTGGTCATTTGTGTGTGTGTGTGTGTGTGTATGTATATATGTATATATATATATATTTTTTAGATGGAGTCTGGCTCTGTTGCCAGGCTGGAGTGCTGTGGCGCCATCTCAGCTCACTGCAACCTTTGACTCCCTGGTTCAAGTGATTCTCCTGCCGCAGCCTCCCGAGTAGCTGGGATTACAGGCACGCACCACCACACTCAGCTAATTTTTGTATTTTTAGTAGAGACGGGGTTTCACCAGGTTGGCCAGGATGGTCTTGATCTCCTGACCTCGTGATCTGCCCACCTCAGCTTCCCAAAGCGCTGGGATTACAGGTGTGAGCCACCGCACCCAGCCCATTTGTATATCTTTTTTGGAGAAATTTCTATTCATATTTTTGCCCATTTAAATAACTGGATTGTCTTTTTTATTGTTGAGTTGTAAGAATTCTTTATATATTCTGAATACTAAATCCTTATCAGATATATGATTTACAAATACTTCCTCCCAATTTTTGGGTTGTCTTTTTTGTTTGAGACAGAGTCTTGCTCTGTCGCCTAGCCTGGATAGCAGTGGTGACTATAGTTCACTGCACTCTCAAACCCCTGGGCTCAAGCTATCCTCCCACCTCAGCCTCTCAAGTAGCTAGGACTACAGGTGCATGCCACCATACTCGGCTAATTTCTTTTGTAGTTTTTGTAGAGATTAGTTCTGTGTTGCCCAGGCTGGTCTTAAACTCCTGAGCTCAAGCAGCCCTCCTGCCTTGGCCTCCCAAAGTGTTGGGATTACAGCCATGAGCCACTGCACCTGGCCCTCACTTTCATTCTTGAAGGATGTTGTCACTGGATATAGAATTCTGGGTTGACACATTCTACTTTTTTTAAAGGTGTCATTTCATTGTCCTCTAGTCTCCATGATTTCTGATGAGAATTTTGCTAAAATTCATGTAAACCTATTGTTGTTCTCCTATGCAGTGTGTCATTCTTTTTTCATGTTGCTTTCAAGACTTTCTATGTTTAGTTTTCAGACTATGAGGTCCCTGGGTGTGATGTTCCTTTATTTATTTTGCTTGAGATTTGCCATGTTTCTTGACTCTTTCCCCAAATTTGGCCATTTTTTTTTTTTTTAAAAACTTTCTGCCTCATTCTCTCTTCTCTCATTCTGTGACTCCAACTATATATACGTTAGACTGCTTGACACTGTTCACAGATAACTGAGGCTCTGATCATTTTTTCTGTATCTTTTCTGTTTTTTAGATTGGATATTTCAGGGTTTGGAAAACTGGCCACAGGTGGAATGTTTATTCTCATTTACAGTGGCTGCTTGCTTTCACAGTATGATGGCAGAAATGAGTAGTTATAAAGGTGATTTCTGACCCACAAAGCTAAAAATATTATCTGACCCTTCACAGGTTTACTAATCCTGGCTCTATTGCAAGTTTAACAATTCTTTAATCTGTCAGTGTGCTGTTAATCCTATCTAGTGAATTTACTTCATATGTTGTATTTTTTTTTTTTTTTTTTTTTTTGAGACGGAGTCTCGCTCTGTCGCCCAGGCTGGAGTGCAGTGGCGCAATCTCGGCTCACTGCAAGCTCTGCCTCCCAGGTTCATGCCATTCTCCTGCCTCAGCCTCTCCGAGTAGCTGGGACTACAGGCGCCCGCCACCACGCCCGGCTAATTTTTTGTATTTTTAATAGAGACAGGGTTTCACCGTGGTCTCGATCTCCTGACCTCGTGATCCGCCTGCCTTGGCCTCCCAAAGTGCTGGGATTACAAGTGTGAGCCACCGCGCCCGGCCTCATATGTTGTATTTTTAAGTTCTAGAATTATTTGGTTCTTTTTTCATGATTTATCTGCTGACAATTCCTGTTTGCTCATTATGAGCATATTTTCCTTTACATCCTGGAGCATGGTTATAATTAAACATCTTGAATGTTAATTCCAACATGTCAGTCATATCAGAGTCAGTTTCTATCAATTGCTTCTTGAGCATAGATCACATTTTCTTGTTCATATGTATAGCAGTTTTGAATTATTGCAGAAATTCTGGTGAAGATTTTTTTTTTTTTTTTTTTTTTTTTACAGCAGGCATTTAATGGCTGAACTCAAGATTTAAAACTTTGATTCCAGCCAGGGACAGTGGCTTATGCTTGTAATCCTAGCGCTTTGGGAGGCCAAGGCGAAAGGATGGCTTGAGGCCAGGAGTTTGAGACCGGTCTGGGCAACACAGCAAGTAGGTGGTGGTGTGTGCCTGTAGTCCCAGCTATTAATACTTGGGAGGCTGAGCTGAGAGGGTTGCTTCAGCCTAGGAGATCAAGGCTGCAGTGAGCTGTGATTGTACCACTGCACTGCAGTGTGGGTGACAGACACAGACCTTGTCTCAAATTTAAGAAAAGGAAGGCGGCCGGGCGCAGTGGCTCACGCCTGTAATCCCAGCACTTTGGGAGGCCGAGGCGGGTGGATCACGAGGTCAGGAGATCAAGACCATCCTGGCTAACACGGTGAAACCCCGTCTCTACTAAAAAAAAAAAAAAATACAAAAAATTAGCCAGGCATGGTGGCGGGCGCCTGTAGTCCCAGCTACTCTGGAGGCTGAGGCAGCAGAATGGCGTGAACCCAGGAGGTGGAGCTTGCAGTGAGCCGAGATCGTGCCACTGCACTCCAGCCTGGGCGACAGAGCGAGACTCAGTCTCAAAAAAAAAAAAAAAAAAAAAGGAAGGCAAAACACAAGCAAAAAAACCAACCCTTTGATCCTCCTCTGGTGGGCAGCAGCTGAAATTTGTCTTTCTTTCTTTTGGCCTTAGCTGGGTTGTTTAGAGTCTGCCCTCTACGTATTTCAGAAATCAGACTTCGGCAGGGCTTATACAGGGTATTTTCTGTATTTTGTGTATATTTTAAAGTTGTTTTTAGCCAGAGGATCGGTTTGAATAACAGCCCAGTATTACTGGGGATCAGAACAGCAGCTGACAGTTGTTTTTTATGTTTTTATGGCTTGTTTTAATATCAGCAATGGGTTGGGTGTGGTGGCTCATGCCTGTAATCCCAGCACTTTGGGAGGCAGGAGGATTGCTTGAGCTCAGGAGTTGGAGGTTGCAGTAAGCTATGGCTGCACCAGTGCATTCCAGCCTAGGCAACAGAGTAAGACCCTGTCTTAAGAAAAAAAAAAAATCAGCAATAGGGTAGTCATAATTTTAACAATGAAATCCAGTTGCTTTGAATGCCTCAAAGATTCTAGTTTGAGCCTGGCTTGCTAGGAGGCATGCATCCTGGTCCCCTCCTCCTAGGGACTCCTGGTTTGTGTGAGGTGATACCCTTTCATGCGTGAGTAATGGTCAACACTGCTGCAGCATTATTGGAGAGGAAGGTGTCGGCATGTCCCCTCTGGACAGCAGCTGGGTCAGGCCAGGGCTAGGCAGCCAAAACCCCGGCTCTTTCCTGCCACCTACTAGGGTTGGTGGATCTCCAGTACGATGCCGTTCGCATGGTCCTTCCCTGTTTACAGAAACTCCCCCACAGTTCTGTATGTATGCTAAACAAGTTGTGTCTACAAAACCTGGCTGTGATTATCTTCTCATAATCTGGGCAATGAGCTCAGTCTCTGGAAGCAGGAAGATCTGGGGCAAATTAGCTGCCCTTGAAACTTTGGGTAAATAAAATGAATGATAAAATCTGCCATTATGTAATGAGACTGAAGATCTGAGATGACAGGCCACCATTCTGGCCCACAGCATGGAACATACTCTGCATTTAGGGAGACCCAGGCAGACGCTGTTGCAAGAATCTTTATTTGCTACAGGCAGTGGATGGATTTAAATGTGTTTGGAACTAAGAGTAGGCCCTTGAGCCATCCGTGTTTATGCCTTACCTGTATTTTCTGGGGTGGAGACTGTTTCTAATCCTGGGATGAGGATGGAATATAATGGTTAGGGACAGTGTTTAGGGCTTATTCTGCCACTTAGCAATTGGTGATCTTGGGGTCTTGGCGAGTTCCTTTGTGACAGTGGTGACAGTAATGGCACCTGCCTTAAAGGGCTCTTGGGAGGCATGACTGACACCCGGTATGTGGCCATCATTGGCTGGGGCTCTCTCCAGCAGATCTCCCCAGATCTGCTTCGACACCCCAGGCCTCTGACCTTTCTTTAGGTCATGAGTATGTCCCTTCTTGCTTCATGTTCTCCTCAAATGAAGCCTTGGCAACTGTGTCCCTGGCCAAATGATCAAGAGGGATGTGAGACAAAGCCGGGGCCCATCCCTTCAAGGTAGCACCAGCTCCTTCATCAGCTCCTTTTGGGGAGGGTCATGGGTCACCCCACCAGTTATTCATCTGCTTCATCAGATGGTGCCTCAGCCCTGATTGCTTCACTGTGTCCTGGAGGACTGAGAATTTTCCAAACGTGTGGCTGGAATCTCCTCTTACACTCTCTCTAGTCTGGCTACTGTCCCTCTCCTATTCAGTGGACTGACTTGAGCCAAGTGGCTTAGAATGACACTGTGTTTTATTTTAACACAGGATAGGAGTTTGGCCCATGAGTCTTTTTTTGAGACGGAGTGTCACTCTGTCACCCAGGCTGGAGTGCAGTGGTGCGATCTCGGCTCACTGCAACCTTCACCTCCCGGGTTCAAGCGATTCTCCTGCTTCAGCCTCCCGAGTAGCTGGGATTACAGCCATATGCCACCACACCCAGCTAATTTTGTATTTTTAGTAGAGATGGGGTTTCTCCATGTTGGTCAGGCTGGTCTCGAACTCCTGACCTCAGGTGATCCACTCACCTCGGCCTCCCAAAGTGTTGGGATTACAGGCATGAGCCACCGCACCTGACCCTGGCCCTTGAGTCTTTTTTTCCAAGGGTGTTCAAGAAAAACCTGAAGACTTATCAACTAATACAGGCCCACAAAAGACTGACAGAATGGGAGCTTCACAGTGTGGTAAACTTTTCCCTCAAAACAAGCAGTAAGACTTTAAAGTACACTGAAGTCAAAGAGGGCACATGTAGTGTTTATTATGGAAAAAAAAAGTATAGAAAAATAAAACGTCAACACTGGTTTGTGTGCAGAATCTGGGTAGAGGTTGATCTTCTTGGCCTTAAGAAGCCAAAATGAGGAACTGCATGGGCAGGGTCACCCATCATCCCCCTCTGCGTATGAAGCTTTGTGCCAAGCCTTTCAGTGTGTAGAAGAAAATTTCAAGACCCTGGGTGGGGGATCACCCCTCAGGGGTGGGGAGAGAACCAGTATTCCTAACGATGAACCAGGAGCTGTGGTGGTTTGAATAATGACAGCGTACGGATCTAATGATTTTAACTGTATTCCAACTCTCTGAGCATTGTGTGTGAAATATATGAGAACACAGTAAACCAGAAGAGCACCTCATATTTACTCAATACTTTCTATGAGGCACCTTCATCCCCATTCAGATGAAGCAGCTCAGACTCGGGGGGCTCCGTCCCTAACCAGAGCCCCATGGCGGCTGTGTGGGGGATGCACACTGACAAACGCCTTCACACTCAGTGCACCACAGAGCAGTCTTCCTCCTGCCTCTCACTATCCAGGTCATCTCGTATACTCTGCAAGGCTTTACATCACTGAAGACTTTTTTTTTGGCTACAGCTGCTCTATTGGCTAAAACAACTCTTCTTCCCCAATTTCTTCTGTTACCTGTTTTGGCAATTCATTGTTCAGGTTAAGAAGTGTGGAGTCACTGTGGAGTCCCCAACCCCTGCATCCAATCTGGTAGCGAGTTCTGGTCTTCGCATCACCCTAGTCCAGGCCACGGCCTCTCTCACAGCGACTGCCCCGGGCAGAACGCCTACACTCAACAGGGGAGGGCCGCGGGAAGTGCCAGCAGGCACAAGGGAAGCAGGAAAGGTGGGGCCGGGGCTCCTGGCCGGATGGCGGTCTTGGGGAGGGTGGCACTGCATTCTACCCGCCGTCAAGCCGGCAAGGCCGTGACTCATCTGTGCGATGCTTCGTCATCTTAGTTCCTCCCTGCACTAGCAAGCCTCAGCCTCTTTTTCTGAAATTGGTTTCTGCCTTCCCCGGGGAGCTGGCACAGGATGTGTTACTGTCTACCTGGGGATAAAAACCCCATCAAGGCACGACAGCAACCGAAAGTGTGAGGAAATTCAATCTCCAATGGCAAAGGCTCAAACACAAAAGCTAGAAGCTCACGTGGTGGCTACACGGCAGCAGCTCCAGGTGGGCAGAGTGAAAGGTGGCAGTAGAAGGCTGACAGGTGGTCCGCCTGGAGCGAGGCGCTCTGGTGAGACAGAGCAACTGGTGTCGGGATCCCGGGGCTGGATCGCTTGTCTTCAGACATTTGGTTGAATGTAGTGACCGTCGTGCTGTCCCCCTCCATCTCTGTCCTGTGGACACCCACTTCCTGTCTCCCATTCTTCACAAGCGCGGGCCTGCCGCCCACTGCTTGGCGGCTTCCCCACTCCCAGTCTCTCAAGTCTTGTTTCCTCTGCCTAACTGGTTCCCATTCCTCTGTCATCTTTGGATCTGGTGAGAATCCCAGGACTCCATGGGGGCTGGAGACAGCTCATGGGCTTAGCTATTTTGGAACCTTCAGAGCCTCTGTTCGCCTGCAGACAGGTGGCATGTTTTACAGGTTCTACTCAACAGGAAAAAGATGTCTTGGAACTTAAGAGAAAAACTGATTAGGCAGACTCCAAATGAAAGGAACCATAAGCAAAGTGGAGTCTGCTGCATGAATTCTTAAGAACTCAGGTTATCTAGGAGCTCTACCGCACGCTAAAGTGCTCCTCCTTAAGTGCTGCAGAGTTAGAATCTTCACAGCCTCCCTGCAGGATGTTTGTATCAAGCACTTGCTAACCACTGGCTCCGTGAAGTAAGACTTCCAAAACCTGTAGTGATGAAAGATCAATGCGCTTGGGGCTACAGAAGACTTTCGCTTGTCTTCAGACATTTGGTTGAATGCAGGCCTGTGTCCACCAGGAGCACTGGGCTTCTCCTATGCCACCTTGCTTCTCAGCCTTCTCTTGGTTGGCACATCCCGTCCAGTGATACAGGATCCCCAGCCCAAGCCTTTGCTATTTACAGCAAGGCCCAGAGTTACGGACAGAAGGCTGTGGATTCTACTCCTGAATGCACCGTGGCATCCCTGCGTGACCTTGTGTGGGAATGGCTGCCACACCCCCTCCCCACAAGCCAAGCACGCTAAAGCAAGCCCTGCACAGACCGCAAGAGTGGGGGGTCAGGATGTCTGGTTTTGTTCACTGGGGGGCCCAGTGCCTCAAGCTTCAGTAAAACATGACTGATGGCCTCTAACGGACAGGAAAGGGCTCTGGATTCCAAGGGAAAGGCTGAGGAGGAAACAGATGATGGCTGAAGCAGTCAAAGAAAGGAGCAGGAAGAATTTTGTGACGGTAGAGGCTCTGCGCATGAGACAGTTGGAAACTGAACCTGCAGAAATTTGAGTTTAGAGTTTTGCAGATAGAAAGCACCCTATACATTGCAGGGAATAGGAATAATTTCTGGATTAAAAAGTCTTACCTGGTTTATCCCTTCCAGAAAGAGGAAGAAGCTTGAGTTGGTTGACTCGATCTGCAGTGCTTCAGCTGACACGTGTTAGCAGCCATTGTTCTAGAAATGATTTCACTGTTGCAAACTGCTGAAGAAATGTGATTCGGTGAAGTGGGGGAGGCTGTCCCCACCACTGTGCACTGAAGACCAGAAGGAGACCAAGGTGGCTTCCTTCTGAGCCTGTACCGCTGACATAGCTCTGTAGAGAAGGGGGTTGTATAAATGATGTCCCTAAGGCATGTACTCCCATGTATAGACACGACTGCTGCAATCCCAGGCTCTGACGTAAACACTAGGCTTTGCAAAACAGAAATGTACACACAACATGGGATCTGGTGAGCAGTAACGTGAGAACTGCTGAGCAGACACAGCAGGTTCTATTTTTAACACTTGATTGGCAAAATTGAACTCCCTTCCCCTCCACCCTCACAGAGAACGAGTACTTTTGTTTTTCTTGTGGGTGACCTAACTTACCTGTTTACCCAAGGCCTGTGAGCCTGCTACAAAAGTAATTCAGACAGTAGCTTAGTCCCAAGCCACCTTGGTTTGAACTGTTCCTATGCGGGGAGCTGTCACTGCCACATTCAGAAAGGGTATGCACTGTAATGACAGCAATGGAACACACTAGGCTTTGGACAGACTTTACTGTCATATCTTCATTAGCTCAAACTAGAAAAAAGAGTTATTAAAAAGCGAGAGTTCTAGTAACACGCAGTCTCTTTGTGAGGAAAAAGGACTTCAGATCAGTGAGGAAGGAGTCTGCTGAAATTTCATGAACATGCCATGCCTAATGCAGCAGACTTCCTAGAAACCCCCTAAACCATGGTATTTGAGAAAACAGAATAAGAGGCAGACGTAAGTGTATCAATCAGGCAGCAGGCAGCAAACGGGGACTGGAAGGGAAGTCTAATGTGTGCTTCAACTGCAGCCCACCCACTCAACCCTCCGAGACAAGCAGAGTATTTGCTGTTTCTCTGCTGAAGTTTTAAGGGAGTGTTTTAAGGGCTTTGAAGATTAGCAACTGGAATCCAGGGTGCATTCACAGCCCTGTGTGGGTATTTCCCCCCAAAACCTGCACAGAAGTGAGAATGACAAAATAATGACGTTCCTTCTGTCTGGAATTTAATTTTCTTATGAAAACAAAGAAAAATTAAAATGACCCACTGCCAGGATAACATTTCTTTTTTTTTTTTTTGAGACGGAGTCTCACCCTGTCACCCAGACTTGAGTGCCATGGCGCGATCTCAGCTCAATGCAACCTCCGCCTTCCGAGTTCAAGCGATTCTTCTGCCTCAGCCTCCCAAATAGCTGGGATTACAGGCACCTGCCACCACGCCCAGCTAATTTTTGTATTTTTAGTAGAGACAGGGTTTCACCATGTTGGCCAGGCTGGTCTTGAGCTCCCGACCTTGTGATCCACCTGCCTCGGCCTCCCAAAGTGCTGGGATTACAGGCATGAAGGATAATGTTATTTCTACCCATCACTGGCGCTTGCCCTTAATCCGAGTCATTTTGGAGCCCCTCCCTGTCCCTGGGCCTGCTTAATTTGCTGTATGCATCCTCGAGGGCTGAGAAGGAAGGAAGGGAGAGTCCGCAAGTGGAGTTTTAGTCTTCACCCAATGCAGAGACAGTTTTGAGTTCTGTGGACAGCAGAAGCTTCAGTTCTTTGATGTATCTGTGACTGGGCCAGAGCTGCAGGTGACCAGGTCTGGGGACAGACAGGGTCTTCCCATCAGTCTTCCAGAACAGGGAGGAGATGGCTGGGAGCTCTGTTTGGTACCAACAACCAAAGTGAAGATTATGTGACAAAGGCTACAAAGGAGTCATTTATTAAAAACAAAACCCCAGAAACCCCTCAGCAGGATTTGGTGACAACAACAGAGGAATCCAACACCCTGATTGCTTCAGACTCTGTTGACAACAGGATGGGTGCCCCCTGTGAGCTCGATCCACAGTGACTTCAAGCCACAGTGACACAGCACACTAGTTCATTACACAGGTCAAGACAGAGGCAGCCACTGGGGCGGGGACCCCTGGGGAGAGGCTGGGACTCAGGGCCCTTCTCCAGCCTTTGTTGTCAGGCATCCTCATGCCAACCGCAGGCTTCTCTTTGCCTCTGAACAATGGGCACCTTCTTACCAGGCAGGGGCTGCTTAGGTAAAGGCCAGCAGACCTAACACTAGTTACTCCCAGAACTCTGGGCTTGCAGCAGAGACCATAGCACAGGGCCAGGCTCTCAGGACAGAGCAGCTGGTTCTTTCTCCAGTTCCTGGAATTTAGGGCCCATCTCAGAGGGGCATTTGACATGTGTTCCCAACACCCAGTTGTCACCACAGGTAAACCAAGACTATAATCACAACAGCAAGGACAGGATTGTGTTGCTTTTTTCCTTTTTTTTTTTTTTTCTTAAAGGAGTGAGGGCATGGAAAATATACAGCACACCAATGAAACAAAATGTCAAAAAAAAATACAAAAAAATAGAAAATAGAAAAATGTATTTACAAGTAGTACATTACTATGATGAGAAAGCACAAAGACACCTGCTGCTATAATACATGCATTGGCTCGAGAAGAAACTATGGAACACCCTGCGAGGGAGAAGCCTAGAAAAGAAAGAAAGGGCCAAAAGGTTTGAACTCTTCATCCCTAATTTGCTACACTGATCAAAACCAAGGGCTCCTAAAGTCCATGAGTCTATCAGCACAAATGCTATACTGGTTTGTAACTGCGGGGTCAGTCGTGAAGGGGAAGGACAGCAGCTTATCCATATACAAGGAAGCCACAGTAAACTGCTCGACATGCTCAAAATGACAGCAAGCCCCTGTCAGCTACACAGCGTGATCTTAGCAGGATTTCATTTTTGTTTATTCATATATATCTATGTGTGTGTGTTTATATATATATATATGTACGTATGTATATAAAAACCGTGCCCTTGTTCACTGCCAACACAACATCTGGGTGGACACGAACTCATTACAACAAATTCGTATGTGGATGTTTTAAGAAGTCACTCAATGTCTGTGGATTTAATAAGTCACTTCACACCACAGAAAATATTTAATAAATCCAAAAAAAGGAAAGAAGAATATAACGACAGAAGAGCTTCTGTCTCAGTTCTCTGAAACTGAGTCCCCCATAGGAAACTGGTCCCAAAGTTCTCGAGGGGTCATTGAAGAAACTTCGGTTTGCTAAATTTTTTCATCCTTTTAGTGTTCAAAAGTTCTAGAAAGACTCCTCGCTGTTTTCAGTTTTTAAACAGTCAAATCTCCATCTCCCCCACAAGGTTAACAGTCTGGTGCAGATCCATAAAAACGTGGGAGGAAGGCGCGCTGGGGAGAGGCCTGTCCCTCTTGGAAGGGGCCCCACCTCTACATCCGCAGGAAGAGAAGGAACCAAACAGGGCTCCACACCTCTCTCCTGCAAACGAGCTCCCTTTAAATGCCAAATCCAGTCACACGGCAGTTCCTTAAACACAGGTACATTTCTGAGTACCAGGCCAGCTCTAAGAGGAAACAAACCATGAGTTGAGAGAAAAGGACGATGATGGCCATCTGGTCACTTTCTACGTGATCCATCATACTTCCAGGAATCGGGAGCTGCTGGACTTGGAGTGGAAAGGCTCAGACCACATCCGCCGGAGGTCGCCCTGGGAAATGAGGGACTTTCTAAGTTACAGATTTAAACACGAGGCACACACAGCTGATTCTTTAAAAAAAAAATTTTTTTTTTTTTCTCCCAGATATGAAGTCTTCCTATATTGGCCAGGCTGGTCTCAAACTCCTGGGCTCAGGCAATTCTCTTGCCTCGACCTTCCAAAGTGCTAGGATTACAGGCGTGAGCCACTGCGCTTGGCCCCTTTCTGATTTTTTTTTTTTTTTTGAGATGGGTTCTCACTGTCACCTAGGCTGGAGTGAGTGCAGTGGCGAGATCTCAGCTCACTGCAACCTCCGACTCCTGGGTTCAAGTGATTCTCTTGCCTCAGCTTCCTGAGTAGCTGGGATTACAGGCACTCACCACCACGCCTGGCTCATTTTTGTGTTTTCAGTAGAGACAGGGTTTCACCATATTGGCCAGGCTGGTCCTGAACTCTTGACCCGCCTGCCTCAGCCTCCCAAAGTGCTGGGGTTATAGGCGTGAGCCACCATGTGCCCTGCCCTTTCTGATGCTTGATCTGAGATCAGATTGCTTCTGCGGGAAATCAAAGAGCATTTAAATCTTACCCATTCAAAAATAACCCACTATTTTTAGGAGGACTCCCTAGAAGGGGTGCTTTTAGGCTCCTTGAGCAAGAAAGGGCTTTTATCAACGCTCTAGAGGTAGTGAGTCAGGTGAGCTGGGCAAGTAAGCTGACCTCTGTACCTGCTTCCTCATCTGTAAAATGGGGCTGAGAACAGACATCTGGGAAATAATGTGCTCTCTAACTCTGGTTTTATCATATGCTGCCTCAACACTATTCAATCTTAATTATTCCCAAATTTTAACGTAGTGTTAAGCTGTTAGGTGGCAGGAGGGCACTGCTTTGAACAGAAGCAGGAAGTTCTCTCAGCTGGGCTCTGGGGCTTTCAGTTAGTTATTCCTCGACCAGGTGGTGTAGTGGCCTAGCTCATCAGCATTTTCTGTCAGTGGCTGCACGAATCTGGAAGCGTTTGCTAACGCCAGGGTAGCACACACACACAAACAGTCGAGATCACAAGCTCACTCAGGGGCATAAGCAGAATCACCTCCAGCGAGGAAAGTGCAAACCCACGACACAGGCCAATCCAGGTTATTGCTTTCACAGGTTTATAACTGCTGCTCTCACCTTTAAATAGGCCATCGTGAGGAGTGGCAATAAAGTAAATGGCACCAAATAGAGAAGGGCGGGCTGGGCGGCCCGGTGAATGCGAGACGCCACAGTAGCAGTGAGCAGGCCTGTGAGGAGAGAGAGGCATCTGTGAGACAGGAGAGGGAACCCGTGTCACCTGGCTGCTGCTGGGCAAAGTCCTGCAACTGTACAGATCTAATGTGCCATCGTCCATTCTATGGTTGGGGTGTGAAATGCCCAGCTTGGGCAGTTGAAGAAATGTGGATCAGCACAGCTTTAAAAAAAACCTACAACTCCAAGGACACATGACTGACCCAAGTCTCACTCCTTGCTCAGGTTCCTGGGTTCAAACCCTCCCTCCAGCCCTGAGTGTGCCTCTATCTCCTGTGATGCTGGACTTGGGAGGCAGAAGACCTGGGTTCAAGTTCCAACTCTGCTACTCACAATAGCTAACATAAACGTAGTTCAGACCTTCCACCTCTCCGAGCCTCAGCCTGCTCATCTGTCTAATGGGGATAATGCCACTTGCCTTGCCCCTCTGAGTTTGTGGACTGAAATGAACCCATGTGAATGAACTGCTGTGGGACGAGGACAGTGCTGGGGTTGAGGAGGAGGTACGGAGTGCAAGAGCTCCTTTCCAGTCACTGTGCGGGCAGGTTACTGCTTTTCCCAGCCCCATCACAATCATCTCCTGTCTGCCTACACATAAGCTGGCTACAAAACTTAGCCTAGGTCAGAGTGGCAGAAATGTAGAACTAATGAATGTAAGTATCTGTTGAATAAAGTAGGAAATAAATACGACAGTCATTCAACTCTAGAGGAAGATTTAAGCACAGACTAATCCACTGCACTGTGTGCTGTGTGTCCTTGGGGCTTTGAAGACTGACATGCTTTTCCTACAATGTTCTTCAGATACACTGCTGGAGAGGGAACTGGCCTATCCAGTCCAGTACGCAGAACACTTAGCATCTCACGGGCCAGGTTGTCTATTACAGCACCCAGAATTCCTGCTCTCCTTCCATCCAGTAACTGTAGCTAGAAGACCTGATTTAATTCCAAGGGTTGGAGGACAGCCAGAGCGAGGATCATCTGCAGTCTCTCTGGTTCTCTTACCTACAAAGTATCCGATGAGGGTGCAGTGAAAGTAGGAGACCTTCTGCATGCGCCCGGAGATGTTGGCAGGTCCAGGGGCCCCACAGGAGTCCCCACTGGCTTGTTTTTTGTAGTTGTCATAGCGAAGGACGAAGCATAGTAGGAGACCAGGCATAACGATGTCTCCGATGCCCAACATGGAGAAGTGGCTGCCAGTGGAGCTGGAATGCAGTTTCACAGGTTAGTGACGTCACACTCTACAATCCAGTTTCTATTCCTTTTGTGCAAAGTTTGTTAGCTTTTTAAGGAGTCAAAGAGCTTATCTGCATGGTAGATGGAAATCTCTTCTGATGGAACATTAGTTTTAAGTGTGTAGACAAAAAACTCTTCTGATGGAACATCAGTTTTAAGAGTGTAGAGAGAAAAAGCTGCAACAGTACTGGCACTAGAGGTCTCCACCTGGCCCCCCCGTGTTTCAGGAGAGCCTCTTGGAAGTGATTGCTGAAGTGATTTGCGTAAGTGCTGCTTCCTCTAGAAATGTCAAACAATTAATCATTTGTGACACATTCACTGTTGAGACTTCGAATAAGCACCTGGCTACTATTACAGGTGGAAGATTAAAGCAGCACATTCATTCTGCCAAGATTATATTACCAGGAGCTGTATAATTCTACCATTAGAACTTATTTTTATAAATATCTTACAAGTTAAAAGGATCGAGATTCTCCTAACTCCCTCCAGCCAACTCTAAACAGTGGAAACAGCAGTAAGGCATGGCTGTTTGCTGACATTAATCAGTAATAAAAGGCAGCACCTGGATCACTTAGTGATCGTTCTTGGCAAGGCAAGAATCTCATCCTCGTTTCCTCTTCTGCAGCATGGAGATAATGACCCCAAGTTGGGATCTGAATGCTGATGAGATAAGAGACTGACCAAGGCCGGGAACAGATAGATAGGCACAGGAAGACAGTGTGGTCCTGTCATAGCATGAGGTCCTACCTTGGGAAGACCAGTTTTCCAGGCAGAGACAGGCGAGGAACATCACGCCCAACATTGGGCCCCAGGTGGAGCTTCCGGGATAGAACATCAAGGGGATTGTCAGCCGGCTGAGTGGCCACCTTCACCATAACGTTGCTATTGAAGATGTAGGCTGAGAAAAATACCTGCCGAGTTGGAGAGATGCCTTTAAGAGAGGGAGTTGGAAGCAACCTGCTTTCAGCATCAGCCCTCCTTGCTCTTAAGAGCAGAGTCTCAGAATGCTGTGACTGCAATGCTTTCTTTGACTGTATGATTTGAGAAAATCTTTGCTCTTCCTGTGTACTTGCCAATTTCTCCACACCCAGAGATCACTCCCTGACAGGGTGGCCCCCACTGCAGCGAATCTTGTCAGCCTGTTACCTCTTCTATCCTAGGAGTCACACACACACACTACCTACTGTACAACTTTTCAGCAAACAAAAGGATCAGACAGAGCACCATGATACAGTTAAGGACTGGAGAGGGAATGATCGGCAGCCGGGCAAGCCTGACTTTGGATACTTCTAGTTAATAGTTTTCAGGAGTGAATGCTTCACTTCAACACAAAGAAGGGGAGGGGCTCCAAGGACATAAACGCTTACCCAAAAGACATCATAGATGAGAAGCCCTGAGAGAAGCAGGCAGGAGACCTTGAGGCTCGGCAGGCGGACAAAGGCGATCATGGCGACACAGAGGCCCATGGCCAGTGCTGGGGAGGAGACAGGATACGACAGACATCAGTCAGTGCGGACTCCAGGCTCATCCTCTTTCCACAAGCTATGCCCCTTCACAGAGTTTGCAATTCCCTCAAAAATCAGGCAGGCCTAAGCTCCAGCTTCAGAAACTTACACACAATTGGTGCAAAGCATCTACTTCTTCAGCCTGTTTGGACTTGTGGAATTTGGGGTGATTGCCTTCCTCCTGCTAGACATAGTGTTTGGCTGTTGGAGACCCAGGAAACCAGTCCGAGACCTCCAAGCTCTCTTTTCCTGCCTTCCCTCCAATGTTGTCGATGTGCTGTCCTTGCTCCCTGCTTTAAAGTGAACTCACACCCTAGATAGCACCCCCTTTCATTCACTTGGAGGCATCATCCCAGCAATTCATTAAATGCATTATAGAAAACTAGAGAATATAGTAAAGCAAAACGAAAAAATTACATTCCCACTTTTCAGAGATTACCACTGTTAACTATCTTCCTAAAATTTTTTTTTTCTTTTTGGAGATAGAGTCTCGCTCTATCACCCAGGCTGGAGTGCAATGGCACAATCTCGACTCACTGCAACCTCTGCCTCCTGAGTTCAAGTGATTCTCCTGCCTCAGCCTCCTGAGTAGCTGGGATTACAGGCGCCCGCCACCACGCCCAGCTAATTTTTGTGTTTTTAGTAGAGATGGGGTTTCACCATGTTGGCCAAGCTGGTCTCGAATTCTTGACCTCAGGTGATCCACCCGCCTTGGCCTCCCAGAGTGTTGGGATTACAGGCGTGAGCCACTGCACCCAGCCAAGAATTTTTTACACACTTTTTTTTTTAATCTGATGAGATCACACAATCTGTTCCCCCCCACCCCCCACCAAAGCCAACAACCCCCAGTTTCCATTTGGGTGAATTTTTACCTCATTTAATCAAATTTCTCTATAGACCCCCAAACATCTTTTGTAGATGGTTTGTCTGTGCTGGTTTCCAATCTGGCATAGTCCACCCCACCACTTTTTTTTTTTTTTTTTGAGACACGGTCTTGCTCTGTCGCCCAGGCTGGAGTGCAGTCATGCGATCTTGGCTCACTTCAGCCTCTGCCTCCTGGGCTCAAGCAGTACTCACCCTCCTGAGTAGCTGGGACCACCGGCATGTGCCACCACACCTGGCTAATTTTTGTATTTTTTGTAGAGATGAGGTCTTGCTATGTGGCCCAGGCTGATCTCAAGCAATCCTCTCACCCTGTTCTCCCAAAGTGCTGGGATTACAGGTGTGAGCCACCATGCCCAGCCTAAAGTCCTCTTTTTAATGACTTGCTGAAACTGGAGTCATCTGGATTTTTCTGGTGCTTCCCTATTGCGGTGGTTGGCTTTTCCTCTATCCCATATATTTCCCATAAATTAGATGTTATCATCTGAGCGCTCGATCACTTCCAGCAGGGCTTTCATCCCTGCTACTCCACTGACACTGCTCCTGGGGGCTCGCCAAGGATCCCCTCATTGCTAGACACAGTAATCGACCTCTGTCCTCCTCTTACCCACCTTTAGGCAGCAATCCGCCAAGCTAATGGCTCCCTCCTTCTCCCTTGATTCTCAGGACAATGTGCTCTCCTGTTCCTCCCCATTCACTGGCCTTTTCAGGCTTCTCCATAGCTCCTCAATTCCCAGAACTCCACAGGCCTTTCCTCAGATCTTTTCCTCTCTCAGTGATCTCGTCCAATCTCATGGCTCTTGAGACTATCCTACATGTCATCAACTCGCACATTATTTCCAGCCTGAATCTCTTCTTGGAGCTCCAGACTCATACATCCTGTGGCCTAAGGGGCATATATACTTGGCTGTCTAGTTGGCCTCTCAAATCTAACGTGTCCAAACTCAGCTCTTAACAGTGTAGTCTTCCATCTCCAAGCATTTACTCTTTGCTTCCAATTGTGCAGACGGAAATCTGTGATGTCGTTTTTGACCCCTTTCTCTTTTACCCCCTGCCTGGCACAAGCCGCCATCCTCTCCTGGCGTGCATTGCTGCAATGACCTCCTCCCTGGCCTCTCTGCCTCCAACTTAACCCCTAACAAGTCTCTTCTTCACAGGGCAGACAGAAGCAGCTTCTTAAACCCTAAGGCAGGTTTTATGGGTCCCCTAGCTCAAAACTCTTAAATAACTTCCCACAGAGTAAAAGCCACAGCCTTCATACTGGCTGACAAGGTCCTGCTGTGACGATGACCCTTCAGGTCACCTCCTGCTACTTCCTGTGCCAGCCACAGCAGCCTCCTCACTCTGCACCCCCATGCTGCCGCTTCGGTGCTCTGCATTTACTGTGCCCTCTGCCTGAAACAATCTCCTCCCAGAACCCAACTGGCTCCCCTCCTCGTCTTTCACAGTTCTTGACTCAAGTACTAGCTTCTCAATGACAGGTGGACTTTCCTGCAATTATATTTAAGATTATACTTCCTGCCCTTGTCTTGTTTTTCATTTCTCAACATCTGATATACAAAATTTCTTCTTTCTTTTTTTAAACATTCTCACTGCCGTCAACTCCACTGAAGGTTCCCCAAGAGCATGGCTCAGTGCTCACCCCTGCAGTCTAGGCCAGGGCCTGGCAGGTGCAGGGCTCTCCCCTCCTTCAGCTCTCTTCCTCCACTGTTCTGCAAACACAGGTTTGATGAAGACACAGAGCTGCTGAGGAACTCTTCATGGGGTCTTGTGATGGGATGAATGTCCAACTCCCTGGCCAGGGAGGGTACTCTCCACTGTACAGCCCAAGCCCTCAACATGCATTCCTGTGGCTCTGTTTTCTAGCCAGTTCAACACGATTCTCCACTCTCCACACATATTGTGTTCTTTTCATGCTCTACACAGAAGGTCCTGCCCCCGGCTCCTTCATCTAGAAAATCCATCCTCATTCTGAAAGAGCCAGGTCAGGAGTCCTTTCTCAGAGTCTTTCCTGATCCAACCAGTCAGTTGCTGTTGCTTTTTTTTGTTCGTTTTTTTCGAGACGGAGTTTCGCTCTTGTTGCCCAGGCTGCAGTACAATGGTGCAATCTCAGCTTACTGCAGCTTCCACCTCCTGGGTTCAAGTGATTCTCCTGTCTCAGCCTCCTGAGTAGCTGGGATTACAGGCATACGTCACCACGCCCAGCTAATTTTTGCATTTTCAGTAGAGACAGGGTTTCACCACGTTGGTCAGGCTGGTCTCCAACTCCTGACCTCAGGTGACCCACCCACCCCGGCCTCCCAAAGTGCTGGGATTACAGGCATGAGCCACCGTGCCCGGCCCAGTTGCTCCTTCTATGTGATGTGCCATAGAACGCTGACTGTCTCTCAACTCACTCATCCATTCTATGACTGTGTGAATATTTACACACTGGTGAGTTTATTCCTTGTGCTAGCTGACCACGTGCTCCTAGGAAACCGAAACCGTGTCTGATTCTTTCTGTGGATCCCTAGCACTTGACAGAGTAGACATTCAATAAATACTTGCTGAATGAATGCAAAACTGTGTTCTATTAACTTCAAATTTCAAATTATTCTAAGGCAAGTAAAAAGCCATATGAACAGATATATTTCATTTTCATAGAACTGGTGGTAAATTATCAATATATGTAATAAAGCGGATAAATATAGCAGCTTGGCAGACCCTGGACGTATCAACTAAATTACTATTACAGGGGTTCCTACTGTGTGCATGGTGCTAATATAAACACAGAGGAGAAAAAGCTGCCTCATCCCTACAACTCAGAAGAGTTGGAAAGACAGTATTCAACCTAGGAAGAGCAAAATATGTATCTTCATCTCCAGTGTCATCACTGTTATCAAGCACTCACTGAGCTACAGGGTGAGCTGCAGTGTGAGTTCTGGAGAGATGTGGTTAAGATCTAATTCCTTGTAGTACAGTTTGAAGTCAGGTAGCGTGATGCCTCCAGCTTTGTTCTTTTGGCTTAGGATTGACTTGGCGATGTGGGCTCTTTTTTGGTTCCATATGAACTTTAAAGTAGTTTTTTCCAATTCCGTGAAGAAAGTCACTGGTAGCTTGATGGGGATGGCATTGAATCTATAAATTACCTTGGGCAGTATGGCCATTTTCACGATATTGATTCTTCCAACCCATGAGCATGGAATGTTCTTCCATTTGTTTGTATCCTCTTTTATTTCATTGAGCAGTGGTTTGTAGTTCTCCTTGAAGAGGTCCTTCACATCCCTTGTAAGTTGGATTCCTAGGTATTTTATTCTCTTTGAAGCAATTGTGAATGGGAGTTCACTCATGA
Organism: Hylobates moloch; assembly: GCF_009828535.3. Classification (NCBI taxonomy): domain Eukaryota; kingdom Metazoa; phylum Chordata; class Mammalia; order Primates; family Hylobatidae; genus Hylobates; species Hylobates moloch. Next base: position 12,075,077 of record NW_026652287.1, on the reverse strand, counting down.
TTTGGCTCTCTGTTTGTCTGTGATTGGTGTACAAGAATGCTTGTGATTTTTGTACATTGATTTTGTATCCTGAGACTTTGCTGAAGTTGCTAATCAGCTTAAGGAGATTTTGGGCTGAGACAATGGAGTTTTCTAGATATACAATCATGTCATCTGCAAACAGGGACAATTTGACTTCCTCTATTCCTAATTGAATACCCTTTATTTCCTTCTCCTGTCTGATTGCCCTGGCCAGAACTTCCAGCACTATGTTGAATAGGAGTGGTGAGAGAGGGCATCCCTGTCTCCTGCCAGTTTTCAAAGGGAATGCTTCCAGTTTTTGCCCATTCAGTATGATATTGGCTGTGGGTTTGTCATAGATAGCTCTTATTATTTTGAGATACGTCCCATCAATACCTAATTTATTGAGAGTTTTTAGCATGAAGCGTTGTTGAATTTTGTCAAAGGCCTTTTCTGCATCTATTGAGATAATCATGTGGTTTTTGTCTTTGGTTCTGTTTATATGCTGGATTACATTTATTGATTTGCGTATGTTGAACCAGACTGTTGTGGGGTGGGGAGAGTGGGGAGGGACAGCATTAGGAGATATACCTAATGCTAAATGACGAGTTAATGGGTGCAGCAAACCAACATGGCACATGGATACATATGTAACCTGCACATTGTGCACATGTACCCTAAAACCTAAAGTATAATAATAATAATAAAAAAAGAAATTGGTTTATTATTATTAAGCCAAGTAAAACTGGAGATTAAAATTTATCCAATAAATACAATACAAAGATATGAAAAAAAAGATCTAATTCCTGACTTTATAATCATACAGGATGTTTATTATACTAGAGTCTCCTTTAATTTTTGAATAAATTCATAAAACACAACAAACCTGGTAAAATGTATACAGATGTATATCATTTGAAATGAACTCAATGAAATGTATTAATCAGTGAGGCTTGACAAAGCTCAGAGCATTCAGAGCTGCAAAGGGATGACTGAAGCATGACGTTTAGGGCACTGAGAGATGTACCCAGAGCCCCTACTCTGATTAACTCACACGCATATTTGAAAGGACGGGACCTCCCATGATCATCATCTTTAGGAAACAAAGATTTGGTTGTGTCATGAGTCAATAAACAGGACATTACCAGGGAGCAGCTCAGCCGGCTGGAGGAACAACAGTGGTCAGAAGTAGGTGGGACGCCCATCACGCAGAGTGCAGGTGAAACACAGGTTTGTGTATAGACACTGGCTAGGGTGATGTGTTCATGGACTTACAGGGGAATACATGGAATGCAAGGCATCAAGGGCACAAAGAAAGTAACAGAAGGCCTAGGATGGACAGATGGGAGACAGGAGTCTGTGGGGAGTGAGGGTCAGAGGACTGAATGATGCAGCTCACCAGTAACCAAAAGAGGGGCAGGGAAACAGACTGGACAGAGAAGCAAGAGGCCAGGCTCCTCGAGGTAAGTTTATTTGCCTCTGTGACACACACAGACGTCCTGTCCCTTCCTGATCTTTTCTTTTTGGAGATGGAGTCTTGCTCTGTCGCCCAGCCTGGAGTGCAGTGGCATGATCTTGGCTCACTGCAACCTGTGCCTCCCAGGTTCGAGCAATTCTGTCTCAGCCTCCTGAGTAGCTGGGACTACCAGCACCTGCCACCATGCCCAACTAATTTTTGTATTTTTAGTAGAGATGGGGTTTCACCATATGGGTCAGGCTGGTCTTTAACTACTGACTTCAGGTGATCTGCCTGCCTCAACCTCCTGAAGTGCTGGGATTACAGGCATGGGCCACCGCGTCTGGCCCTTCCTGAGCTTTTCTACTCAATTTACCATAGAATCACTTCATCCTAAATGCAGAGGAGCCTTGAAAGGTCACCAGGTCTAAGCATCTACCTGCTGCTTTGTCATTCATCTCATGCTAATCCTCCTCCACCTGCGTCTAAACTAAATATGGAACAGACTGCTCAGTGACTGGGTTTTCCATGACTCCAGACAGTGTCATTCTATCCTAACCTTCCAAATAAGAAAGTCTGGGTTCATCTTCAACACCTCCCAGCCTCTCATCATGCACATGAAATCTGCAGCCATTCTGAGGTGTTATCCTTTACTGTTACTGCAGACCTTGCTCACACCTCCACCCACTTCCTACTTTTTGCTGTGTCTCCTTTCCCTCCCTCCCTCTTACTCTTTCCCATGTACTGTTCACTGCCACTGTCAAACATCTGTTCACATAATTTCCTGCCTTAAGGTCACCAGGTTCCCTTCTCTATGACGAATCAAGTCTAATTATAAAGTTGCATAAAGTCAGGAGGCACAACCTCCACAGAGCGGAGCTGAGCACCATGCTGGCTCTGCTTTGGCATCTGTCTGAACGGGTTCCTATTCCTCAGCCTATCCCTTCTCTCCATCTGCGTTAAGCTGAACACCCTCTTTCCAATTAGACCATCTAGGTCCTCTCCACTCTAGTCTAAGTTCCGTGTATGAAGAAGCAGAAGGCATCCTTTTGACTGTCTCAGAGGCATATGGAATGAATACCACTCTGACCCAGCGAATACTGCCACAGGCGATGTCATAGTCCCAGAACATGCTCCCAATCTAGTTTGCCTGCCTTTCATTCTGTCATTCAAGTAACCCTTAAAAAATCTTACCTCCTCCTCAGGGCTTTTCAAGGCTAAAGTGAAGGGAGGTGCTCTCTTTCCCTTGCGGCTTTAGACACTCCTGAGACTCTCTCTTAGAGGTTCACCAACACACTTAACTTTTGGTTAAATGTACATTAACCAAAAGTGTTGGGGGAAGTAAATGATTAATCTTAGCCATTTAGCTAGAGTTATTTTCAATTTATCACTGATATCTCTGTATCACATTGTCTTCTACAACCAGTGGGTCAGGGACAAAGACAGTGACACCAAACCGAGCTCAAATGTTCTCTATGAGGATGACATAACCTGTAAGGTTTCTAAGCAGTGCTCACATTCGCGATACAGGCTCTCTAGATATCTACGCCCTGTGTGGACTCAGCGCACCAAGAGTGTAGCATTTTATTTATTTATTTATTTATTTATTTAGAGACAGAGTCTCACTCTGTTGCCCAGGCTGGAGTGCAGTGGTGCAATCTCAGCTCACTGCAACCCCTGCCTTCCAGGTTCAAGTGATTCTCCTGCCTCAGCCTCCCAAGTAGCTGGGACTACAGGCGCATGCCACCACGCCTTGGTTAATTTTTGTATTTTTAGTAGAGATGGGGTTTCACCATGTTGGCCAGGCTGGTCTCCAACTCCTGACCTCAAGTGATCTGCCTGCCTTGGCCTCCCAAAGAGTTGGGATTATGGGCGTGATCCACCGTGCCCAGTTGAGTGTAGCATTTTAAAACAAAATACCAATTGTTAGATTTCTGGCCCTAAACATGTTCTAATCATAAGTTAGTAGCAATTGCTATAAAACGAGGGGACTGAATCAGACATCTGTCAAGACTCTGTTAGTCCCTGAGCTAGGCAGGGGATAGACTGTAAACCAGGTTCTATGATCCTTGATCACTAGGGGTGTGTACTCAATATTTATCAGCTTTTAGCTAACATACCATCACCCATAGGTTGAACTCTTTCAAGTCTTCCCAAATTTGAAAGGTTAATTTGCCAGATGAAACTGAGAGTAGATAAAACAGCCCTAGACTTCAGTTCGGGAAAATCCTGAAGTCCATTCTTAATGTTAATACTTCTTAGTGTAGCCCTGAAAATAATTATCCTGTTTTTACTCTAAATTAACTTCAAATAACAGACTTTAATTAAGAAACACTAATTAAAAAAAAAAACCCAGCCACCAAATATCACTGCTTACAAGATGATTTCAGATTCTGCAGAGAAGTCTGAAAGATAATATTCATGGCAGAGAGCAAAACACTACAGTGTATTACACAATATGGCTAGAAAGCTAGACTACTGTGACAGCAGAAAACAAGTCAAACACTAGTCTGAGAAACAAACGAAAAGCTCAAAGGCTCTCTTTGAGGAAAAATTCCATCCTTGGTCACAAGGGCGGTTCAACCAGTGCAAACTGGCAGGAAGAAGAAATCCGTGGATAAGTAATACTGGGAAACTGCAATAATGACAGAAAAATGTGGTAAAATTCTAATTAGGGTTTCAGGGAGCCTCACTGAACACTCAGCAAAACTTTTCAACTATGAAGTGAATTTTCCAATGGAAATGCACTTCTGATAGCGGCCACTGGGGAAAAAAGTTCGTTCTTTATGGCCAATTTTCTACCAACTGTACAGTCTAGAGGAAGGGACTCGCATAGTAAAACAGACCCTTTAGTATGTCTTACAGAGAGGTGCTCACCCCATTCCTCCTTTAGTGAGTCTGATAAACCCATCCCAGACCTGTCTGCAGAAGTACAATGAAGAAAATTATCCCGACTTGCTCTAAAGTGTATATTTCCAATGGCTGTGAAAAGAATGTCACCTTCCGCCATGCTGAACTTTTTTTTTTTTTTGGTAGCACACTATTAGTAAACAGGCATTTTTTCTGTTCTCTGCAATGCTAAGGTAGGGCAGAGCTGAGGGTAGAAAGACCACACTGCTTACTGTTTTGAGAGACAGCTCATCTTTTTTGGGTCAGTGGCTTATGCTTTCATCGTCTCCTTCCACATTTGTTTAGGTGGCTTTAAGTGTATCATTATGGGGGTGGCCTCTCAATTTGTCATTTAAAGACACCATCATAAAACAGTTTCTCTTAGGAATATGTGGTTCACAGTCATCCAAACAGCCAACTTACATGCACTGAAAAAATCTGGTTTAGATTCTAACTAACTAACTGGAATTTCTAAATAGTTTCTGTTCAGAAGTAACTGCAGGAGAAACATCTGCCTGTTTCCTCATCAGGAAGCCACTGGACTAGGTAAGATTTAAGGGATATAATCATAAAAGAAGCTATGAGATTGATTTGGACTAAAATTTATTCTCTGTGCCCCAATAATTATCATGATCAAGATTCCTTAATATTGTATAATTATTTTTAAAAGATTAGGTTTTACTAAAGTTTTTCAGAATCCCCTACATGCTCTGTTTATACATGAATCACTTCCCTACTTTAAATTAACAAATCATTGTTTGCAGAATTCAACAAGTGCTACTCTTAGGAAAAGTCTAATGCACGTAGCTGTCACTTTATCAGTCTTAATAATAACTAGTCCTAGCACTTACCCACCCTTTTACCATAAACTGGGCAAGCAACTTGTTGTATTACTTTGAATGTAACGTCATCAACTTCCAGAAGCACTGAAGTATCGTAACACGAATCACAAGCTACTGAAAGCACTAATTAATACTTGATTTGGGAAATCAGGTCTGGTAGCCATTGCACTTCAGACTGCTTATATGCATAGTGGGTTCTCTAGTACTGAAGCAAACAATCACAGCACATGTTTTTATAAGGGAATACAAGATGCTAAACAAATGACCAAACCTGTCAGAATCAGCAAAGGTGACTTACTACACAGACGGGCATGGGCGATTTTGACTTTGCCTTCCCTGTCTGCGTCATCAAAGGTCTGCATAGTCTAGAGGGTAACTTGGTCTGCAAACTCAAGGAACTGTTTTAATAGCTTGGTATATGGTAGACACTCAAAAAAGCATTGAATAACTACTATGAAAAGATTTACATATTTATAAAAAATAAAAACATATTTAACATCTTATTTCCAAAATGACTGAATAGTAAATTATTATTATTGTTATTATTTTTTGAGACGGAGTCTTACTCTGTCACCCAGGCTGGAGTGCAGTGGTGTGATCTCGGCTCACTGCAACCTCCACCTCTTGGGTTGAAGCAATTCTCCTGTCTCACCATTCCGAGTAGCTGGGATTACAGGTGCACACCACCACACCTGGCTAATTTTTGAACTTTTAGTACAGACGGGGTTTCACCATGTTGGCCAGGCTGGTCTCAAATTCCTGACCTCAGGTGATGTGCCCGCCTCAGCCTCCCAAAGTGCTGGGATTACAGGCATGAGCCACCGCGCCTGGCCTGAACAGTAAAATTGACAGTTTCTCTTTAGATGTAGCAGTTCTATGAAAGTTCCCACATGCATTTACAGAGTCACCACCATGCTCAGCATAGAGAATGGTCACATCACCCCCCAAAACTGCTGTGTTTTTTCTTTATAGTCACCCTACTCCTCCACACACACCCTGCCAACCACTGAGCTGTTCTCCATCACTATAAGCTTGTCTTTTTAACAAATGTATTTTAAAATTGTAAGTATAACTTATATTTGTATGTTTTACAATTTGCAATCCACTTGCTAGTTTATTTCCACAGAATACTCAGTTTCTTATGGCATTTTACTAACTAACTTGACACACAGACATTTCAAATCATTGTACTGGTCAAAGTCACTTATGAAGAAAAAAAAATTCCTAGATGCAGAAGGACAAGTTTTTTGTTTTCCTTAAAGTTTAAAATTTCTTTCTTATTAAGATGATTCTTATTCTGGCTCCAGAAAAAAAAATAGTTTACAATCATTTTTGTCAAATTCTATCCAAATTGACCATGAATAGAACATCCTTGGTTTTGAGTTAATTAATATATTTGATGCAAATGTCTTCTAAAAAAAAATCCAAACAATTACTTAAGCCCAGGAGCTTGAGGTCACAGTGAGTTAGGATCCTGTCACCATATTGCAGCCTGGACAACAGACCAAGAACCTTTCTCTAAAACAAATTAAAAATAAAAACCCCAAACGATGGACCAAATACTATGCAGCAAACTTAAGATCACTCATACAAAGTATATACAGCCTAGAAGATCAGTACTTAGAAATTGTTTGACTAACTTAGCTACTCCGAACTTGAGGCAGTGACAGTAAGCATCACTCTGGGTGGCTCTGGGCTCAGACAATGATGAATAATCAACCCCATCACCTCTGAGCCAGCCCCAGAGCTGCAGGTAAACACTGCCTGGTGGAGTGCAGAGGAGCCTCTCAGACCTGGCACTGGTTCCAAAGAACTCTGTCTCCAAAGTCTGGAGTAGCTTTGTGGTTATTTGGAGTAGGTAACAGGAAGAGATGCAATCCATACCTGTACCCCAGATTTTCAAATTCTTCCCTTAAAAATTCTTTGGAATTACAAGTAGTATAAAATTGACTGTCTTTATATTTTAACCGTCTTCCCTTTGGAACCACCAAAAGAAAGGAAAAGGTGATAGTTTACAATCCCTTTTAAAGAATTTTTACTTTGTGGGGCAGAGCAGTTGGATAACAATTTTTTGAGATTACGAAAGTGAACTGTGGAAACGTAAGGACTGCATATAAAGGAAGTGAAGGCCAGCTGTGGTGGGCTCACGCCTGTAATCCCAGCACCTTGGGAGGCTGAGGTGGGTGGATCACCTGAGGTCAGGAGTTCAAGACCAGCCTGGCCAACGTGGCGAAACCTTGTCTCTACTAAAAATACAAAAAAAAAGAAAAAAAAAATTAGCAAGGTGTGGTGGTGGGCACCTGTAATCCCAGTTACTCAGGAGGCTGAGGCAGAATCACTTGAACCTAGGAGGCAGAGGTTGCAGTGAGCCGAGATTGCGCCACTGCACTCCAGCCTGGGCAACAGAGTGAGACTCCGTTTCAAAAAAAAAAAAAAAAAAAAAGAAGTGGAAACAGAATGATACAGTTTAAAAGAAAAGTTTAAAAACATCTCAAGGGGCTGGGCCTCGTGGCTCAGTACATGCTTGTAATCCCAGTGCTTTGTAGAGATGCAGTCTCACTGTGTTGCCCAGGCTGGTTTTGAACTCCTGGCCTCAAGCAATCCTCCCATCTTGGCCTCTCAAAGTGCTGGAAGCCAATGCACTGGCCCCATCCCAGCACTTTGGGAGGACTGCTTGAGGCCAGGAGTTCAAGACAGCCTGGGTAACATAGTGAGACCCATCTCTATAAAATAATAATAAAAAAAATTGGCTGGGTATGGTGGCTTGTGCCTGTAGTCTCACCTACCTGAGAGGCAGAGGTGGGAGGACTGCTTGAGTTCAAGAGTTCAGTAAGCATTGATCATGCCACTGCACTCCAGCCTGAGCAACAGAGTAAGGCCCTGTCTCCAAACAAAACAAAACAAAAAGCCAGGGGAGGCCAGGCACAGTGGCTCATGCCTGTGCACTTTGGGAGGCCGAGGCGGGAGGATCGCCTGGGCCCAGGAGTTCAAGATCAGCCTGGGCAACATGAAGAGACCCTGTCTCTATTTAAAAAAAAAAGAAAAAAAAAAAAAAAAGCTGGGCATGGTGGCTCACGCCTGTAATCCCAGAACTTTGGGATGCCAAGTGGATCACCTGAGGTCAGGGGTTCGAGACTAGCCTGACCAACATGGTGAAACCCCGTCTCTACTAAAAAATACAAAAATTAAAAAAAAAAAAAAATACAAAAATTAGCTGGGCATGATGGTGTGTGCCTGCAATCCCAGGTACTTGGGAGGCTGAGGCAGAATAGCTTGAATCCGGGAGACGAAGGTTGCAGCGAGCCAAGATCACACCATTGCACTCCAGCCTGGGCAACAAAAGCAAAACTCCCTCCCCCCAAAAAAAGTTTTAAGGGAAAAACCAGGAAAATTATGGGTGATTTTCAGAAACAGCCTCCAAGATGCTTTGGTGGTAAGTATGAATTCTACATAAGGGGTCTGTGGCTGGGATGAGCTAGTTCTCGGAACCTTTGTTTACTCTTTTGAAAATGGGAACAAAGAGCAGTACCTACTTCAAAGAGTTGTTCTGAGGATTAAACGAGATAATCCATGTAAAGCACCTAACAGACTGCCTAATCCATAAAAAGCACTCAATTCATCCTAGGTATTATTGTCATTATTATTTCATCTTTATCATCAATGAAGAGAAATTTTCATATGCTACAGGTTGGAGTATAAACTACTATAGCCTATCTGAAAGGCAGTATAATAATAGGTATAGATTTTTTTAATGCAAAAATTCTGTTCCAGGAATTTCATGTCTAGGTATTCATCCTTAATACTCTGGAGTTATTAAAAAGCATATGATATACTTTTATGTAATAATATAGACATCTATTTATATCATTACATAAAAGTGTATGATGTATATCACGTACATAATGCAGGTTATATATGTTATATTACATATACTACAGATATAATACAGAGCATAATATGATGCATTATATTACAATCTAATCCCATTTTCTTATTGTTACTTTTTTTTTTTGAGATGGAGTCTTGCTCTGTTGCCCAGGCTGGAGTGCTGTGGCTTGATCTCGACTCACTGCAAGTTCCGCCTCCTGGGTTCACACCTCCCGAGTTCTCCTGCCTCAGCCTCCCGAGTAGCTGGGACTACAGGTGCCTGCCACCACTCCTAGCTAATTTTTTACATTTTTAGTAGAGACAGGGTCTCTCCATTTTAGCCAGGATGGTCTTGATCTCCTGACCTTGTGATCCGCCTGCCTCAGCCTTCCGTTACAGGCATGAACCACTACGCCCAGCCCTTATTGTTACTTTTTAAAGAGACAGGGTCTCACTCTGTTGCTGAGGCTGGAGTGCAGTACCATGATCATAGCTCTCTGTAATCTTGAACTCCTGGGTTCAAGGGATCCTTCCACCTCAGCCTCCCAAGTAGCTGGGACTATAGGTGCACCATGCCCAGATGATTTTTATTTTTGTAGAAATGGGATCTTGCTATGTTGTCCAGACTGGTCTTGAACTCTTGGTCTCAAGTGATCCTCCTGCCTTGGCCTCCCAGTGTGCTGGGATTACAGGCATGAGCCATTGTGCCAAGCCTCCATTTATATAAGAAAGCATAGTCTGCACAAAAACTTGTACATTAATATTCAAAGAAGCATCATTCATAATAGCCTAAAAAGTGGAAACAACCAGTAAATCAATAAATAAAATTAGTGTATCCATATAATGGAACAGTATTCAGCCATAAAAAGGAAGTGCTGATACAGGTTACAACCTGGATGAAACTAGAAAACATGCTAAGTGAAACAAGTCAGACACAAAAGGCCACATAATATATGATTCCATTTATGGAAAATGTCCAGAATGGAGAAATCCATAGAAACAGAAAGTAGAGACTAGTGGATACCTGGGGCTGGGGTGGGGTGGTGGGTAAGGGGAATGACCGCTCATTGGTTTTGGCGGGGGTGGGTGTGAAAATGCTCTAAAAGTTTATTGTAGTGATGGTTGTACAGCTCTGTGAATATCCTAAAGTATCTATAAAACTCTATAAAGTAAAATTACAATTTGTCACAAATTAGTCACTCACCATCCATGAGAAGCCAATGGCCAGTGAGAACCCAGATGAGGACGAGCATGACAGACAGAGAGAATGACAGCAACTCAGCAGCAGTGAAACGTCCACAGCAACCAAAGGAAATCCTGGAAAACACACAACACTTATTGGACAGTGGGCACACTTTATTCAGTAACCAAATTCTCCTTTGGTATTTCATGATCAGAGTTCATGATGGCTGGATTAGAATAGCAGATAACACCAAGATAGCTGGAAATCCAAAATACCCAATCCTTTTTTGGAGAAACCTATGGAAAGCTGACAGGAATATACTTCTGCACCAACTGCTAATGTCTTTTTGGGACCAATTATCAACATGGGCATTTAGAAGTTTGAAGTGACAATATCGACCTCTGGAAAAGCTAAATAAGTATGGAGGAAATTCTATTCTTATGAGGAAAACAAAATGAAGAAATGCCAACAATTCAACTCATTTAACAAAGATGGTATCACTCTATTTAGAAGATCGTAAATCTTTTGGTTATCACTAATTCCTGGGAACATCAGCTGCCACCAGTGACTGGTTTCCCAAGTGCGTTCAGCATCTCCATTAGCACAGAATTTTGTTTCCGTGCAGCAATGACTTTCAGAGTTAAGGTGTGAACACTAGGATTAAACGCAAGTAGGTAGCATATCTAGGCCACTGAAGACCAAAGGCAAAGAAGAACCACTATTCTCATATTTCATCAACTCACAGTAAAGGAATGAAAGCACTTTTTCAAAAGAAAACTGCTCATCTTTCAATGATCTAAATAGGGAGCACATTACAATGACTCAGACTTCCTAAGTTTTGTTTGTATTTCCTCTGACATGAGAAGGTACAAAAGGAAGTACTAGCTTCTGGCTTTAAAGATCAAATGTCTCACTTCCCGGTCTTCTGGCATTTCTGTGCTCCAGCCAATACCAGAAATGGAGAATCCTAATAATGCTATCAAATATGACAGAAAAATATATGCAAGTTTATAATTTAAGAGGAAAGTCCCAAGTCCTTACTTGTTCTGAGGTGAGCAGGGTCTTGTTAAATACTGGCACATCGGGAGGAGAAGAAAAGCAAAAGCTATCGTTGCAAGAACTAGAGAAAGAAAAGGTATAATTTTTTTAAACAATTATAAGAAAAATGGCATGACTTATAGAAATTTCATTCCCCCAAACACTAGACAAGTGGATACGGTTAATTGACTAGAGAAGAAAAATGTCAGGCCGGGCGCGGTGGCTCAAGCTTGCAATCCCAGCACTTTGGGAGGCCGAGGCGGGCGGATCACGAGGTCAGGAGATTGAGACCACGGTGAAACCCCGTCTCTACTAAAAAAAAATAGAAAAAATTAGCCGGGTGTGGTGGCGGGTACCTGTAGTCCCAGCTACTCGGAGAGGCTGAGGCAGGAGAATGGCGTGAACCCAGGAGGCGGAGCTTGCAGTGAGCCGAGATTGCACCACTGCACTCCAGCCTGGGCGACAGAGTGAGACTCCGTCTCAAAAAAAAAAAAAAAAAGTCTTCCTTTAATACTGCACAAAAAATCTCTTCATTATTAAAAAAAGTACCTGATTTGAAGTAGGGGAAAGCATAGGTAAGTTTTCTAAAAGATAAACAGCAGGCCAGGGGATGGACCTCCTAACAAGTCTTGTAGCATTTTGCCGATTTTTTTTTTTTAAATTTCCATCACTGCTTAGCTTGAAAACATATCAAAGAGCTGACAGTCCAATCACTTTGATTAGCTATCCATGTTTCTACCTGCAAGAACGTGGGCAGAGGCTGACAATAGCCTCTATGCCAAGCTCAACCTTTTGGTAATTTAGAAAAAGCGCCACAGCCAAAGCACAGCAATACTGCTCTGGTGTCATAGAATTCCTGCACTTTCACATCTCCAGCCTTTCTTTCAGATTGTGTGGGCAGGTCTCAACAGATGACGTGGATCAAGTGGTTCAAGGAGGAGTTGGGGAAGGGCGGCGTGGTTGAGAGGGTGGAGGCGAAGCCAAGATTTATAAGGAAAAACTTACATGACATGGTATATAAATCTTAATTTTTGAACAATGATAAGGGTGAAAAATTTTCCTTTTAGTATGTTAAGACTAGACAGAGAAATTCATATTTACCTGCTGTACATATTGTAAAAACTACTTGAACTGAGTCAAAGAAGAAGAACATTACTAAAAGAGAGACAGATGCTCCAATTGGAAGGAACAGAGCCTGGGTAGAGTCAATTGTTTGGATGCCTGAAAGAGAAAAACAGACAGATTAATAACTTATTATGCACCAGGCACTGTGCCTATGCACTTCATATACATTAACTTGCAAAAATGCAGACAGTTCTACGGATTATTTGTAGGACACGGATCATCCAGGCCCTACGAGTCTTTCTTTCCCAACGAGATTATGAACTCCTTGTTCTCTTCATGGTGCCTTTCATTACAGTAGACGCTCAAGAATATTTGTTGAAGTGAACTACTACCTCCTGGTGTTAACCATCTGGATGACAGGATCCAAATCACCACTGAGAACATTAAGAGGTAGTAAAAACCCAGATTAGTCCATTTGGGTAAATTTGTGGTCTTGAAGATAGGTTTGGTAAAAGAGGTGGTTTAAACCCACTGAATAAAAGGACTTCTCATCACCTGTGGGTTTAAGGTACTCATTTTCACTCTTTCCCATTGTTGCTAATAGTTGAGAAATGACTTGGCTGATAGGGGGAGAAGGAGGACAACAAGCCATAGCTGAAAACAGCAAATCAGAAAAATTTTATGTGGCCAGATGTGGTAGCTCATGACTGTAATCCCAGGACTTTGGGAGGCTGAAGTGGAAGGATGGCTTGGGACCAGGAGTTCAAGACCAGCCTGGGCAACACAGCGAGACCCCCATCTCTATCTATTAATATTTACCAAAAAAAATATTTTTTTTTATTTTATGGGAACATTTTAAGGTACCAGAATAGGAGATGAATGGGGGAAAATAATCTCTTGGGCTAGAGTAGGATTTAGGTTCTCAATTCTTGGCTTCCCATTAGAGCTTTAAAAAAATTACAAAGCCCAGGTCCAATCCTAGACAAATTAAATGAAATCACAGGGGTTAGGCCCAGCTAAAAACTCCTCACAAAACTGTATTTTGCATCTAGGGTTGAGAACCATTAATAGAGTATTTTTGGTAGAGAAGGAAAACATGGCAAACTCTAATAACCACTGAATGAAAAACAAATCACTAGTTTGATCTTGTCTCACTTCCAAATTAACTCTACTGAGATGTCATAAAAGTGCACAAAAGGAATCAAAGAAATCTTCATATGATCTATAATAATGAAATAATAGAAGAAAAAGGCTGGGTGTGGTGGCTCATGCCTGTAATCCCAGCACTTTGGGAGGCTGAGGCAGGATCACTTGAGGCCAGGAGTTCAAGACCAGCCTGGGCAAACTAAGGAGACCCTATCTCTACAGAAAAAAAAAAAAAAAAGAAAAAAGTCAGGCATGTTATCTTGAGCCTGTAGTTCCAGCTACTTGGGAGGCTGAAGTGGGAGGATCACTTGAGCCCAGGAGTCCAAGGCAAAAAAAAAAAAAAAAAAGGAGAAGTCTCTTCATTATATTAAAGCTACAAATAAAATATGTAACCAGGATAAACATAGCAAGACACAAAGGGTCGCAATGATCAACAAAATTTCTCTTAGGTATTCAAATTTGCCTGTCCCCAGAAGAGTGATTTAGGGTTTTTGATTGACTAAATCTATAAAACAAAATGCTTCTCAGTAAGTAATTCACTTAGGAATAGGACAATTCAATTTAGGAAAAGTGAACTATGTGTCATGACAAACAGAAATTATCTTGGAAGCAGTCTGTCCTGACCCTAGTCAAATCCATTCAGCTTGGCCCAGGGATTACTTTGGGAAGTGTATCCATTAGACAAAACTATGAAATCTCTAACTAAATTTTACCTAAATAGTTTTTAAATGTAAGTGCTCTACAGTAGTTCAAAGAACGGCTAGAGGAAGCTACAGATTTTCAGTGCCTTTCACTACAGAAAATAATGGTTTCTCAGATAAATAACTTTATCATGGGAACAAAGCATCATGGAGTCTATAGACAGATTATACTAATTCAAAGTATGAACAGAAAATTAAATGGCTAGCTAGAATAAAGACTGTAGTGGTGAGGTATATAAGAGATGCATTTGTTTATAATAAAGCTAAATTTTAAAAGTTCAGTCTGCAATTAAATGCAAAACTGAATACAAAGGACCTTTCTGGCATATTAGATAGAATGCACAGATTTTTTTTTTTTTTTTAAACCACAGATTTTTGAACCAGGAGGCAATGTCACAGGGCAAGTAAAGCGCCTTTAGTTCCTGACAATATGCTACCTAAAACAATGTCCATTACTTCAGTACTCCATTTCCTAAAGTTCTGGAGATAAAGGTCTTGAATGGGAAGGAGGTAATTAATTGGAAATTTTAGCCAAACTCCAGTAACTTAAAAACAAAGCAAAACTGAGCAAAGCAAAACAGAGTAGCCATAATTGGGAGGACATATGCAAGTGCAGTTGCATTATCTTTAAGGCAAAAATCAACATAGGAAATAGGCTTGGTAATGGAATTAAAAATTCTGTACAGCAACATCATTTTTAACATTCAATGAACATGGCTACAGGCTAAATGTATGTCTGGTATGGAACAGACACTGAACAATAAACCAGTAACTATTAAGAAAATTACTGATTTTACACCTCCCTGTAAGAAGGATGCTTTTGACTATTTGCTGAACACTTATTATATAGTAAGCAACAGGAGGGATTAAAAGAAAGTCATTTCCAGATCTCATGAAGTTTACAATCTAAGCAAGGAGATTAAGATGTATACCTCTACTAAAGATGAGAATCCCAACTATAAATCTCCATCAATCTTTATAACTCAAATAAATTATAACTGAAGTTTAGTAAAAGTCTTTAAGATGTCAGATAATTGGGCGGGGGTGTACATGGCTTCTTTTTAAAATTCCACTTAATACTACTTAAATGAAGGACTGGTGTGCCACAGAAAAATAAATTTCTATATTGGCTCTTGGGGGCAGATACAGAAGTTAGAACAAGGTCAGGGGAAATCAAGAGGACCTGGAGGGAACTCTTGCCCTCCACCCTCACTCCTGTCACTTTCTTTCTAACCTTTTTTATGGTGAAGTATCACACCCAGAAAATCACAAAAATGTAGAGTTCAGTGAATTATTACATATCTAATACCACTCAAGTCAAGAAACCAACCCACCCCAGAAATCTTCCTTTGTGTCCCTCTCAATCACTACTCTCTCTCTCTCTCTCTCTCATTCTCCTGAAGGGAACTGCTATCCTGACTTTTATGACACATGTTTTCCACCCAAGCATGCATCCTTAAATACTATTTTGCCTGTTTCCTAAATTTTATATACATTGAGTTATGTAGTTATTTTTTTTGTGTCTGGCTTCTTTCACTCAACGTTATTTGTGAGTATCATCCATGCTGTTTTATGTAGCTATAGCAGTTCACTTGTTTTCACTGTATGAATACAGTAAAATTTATTTATCCATTCTATGGTTGACATTTGGGTTGTTTCCAATTTTTTGGTTATTACAAATGCTGCTGCTCTAGGCACTCTTGCACATGACTTGACGCACATGTAACTGTATTTGTTGGATGTATAACTAGGAGTGACACTGCTGGGTCCAAGGGTGTTTATACTGTCACCTTTAGTAGGTAACGTCAAACTGCCTTCCAAAGTGACTGTACTAATGCATGCTCTCCAATAACGCAAGAGGGTTCTTTGTTGTTGCTGTGCATCCTCATCAACACTGGGAATGGTCAAGGTTTTTAATTTTAGCTATTGTGGTGGTGGGCATGTAGTGCTTTTTCATTACTGTCTTCACTTTTTCACTTTTACTTTTCTGCTTTCTAATGAGTTGAGTGCCATAGTTCCTGGCAGGCCTGATCAACTCTTCCTTTTTCTTCCATGTGTTTTGAGTTGCCCAGATAGGTGGAACATTATTATAATCTGAAGTAATAATTACCCAGTCTTTTGGTCAAATACCCTAGGGCACCCTGCAGCGAGAAACTTTCAATTACAAACTGATTTCTCCATTTTTAAGTTCTGATTTTTTGGGGCATGAGTCACATGGCCCATCTAACCCTCTGTCGAGTCTCACTTAATGCTTCTCCTTCTTCTAGCTCCTATTATAATGAAGGACAGTCGAATCATTTCTGACATACTCAAAGCATGTAATCCTAAGAGTAACCCTTCACCCGTGTACCCCACCAATGACGCTGGCTACACCTACAACTTTTCCTACTCTCCTGTCTCTTTACAAATTCCTTGTTTCTTACTAGTTTGGGAGTGGGCAGCTACAATCTTTTAAAAACTTCTATCTGATTACTGTCTCCTTCAATCAGTCCGAAACACTCCTGACAAAATCTTAACACTAAATTTATACTTTCTTTTTCTTAAAACCTTCTCCCCAATTGTTCTACACTGTTAATCACCCGGGACTTCCATCTCCTTAGCACCTACACCTCTCTGTTTCTCTGTTCATCTTTCTGGCTATTATTTCTTTGATTCTTGATAAATGCATCCTGTTTTCCATGTCATCCTTTCAATCTGTAATAATTTTATATTCCATAATCAAGTACTGGTCGGCCGTCTTTGTAATGGCTTCTTCATTATGTTCTTCTTTGAGGAAGTGAATTTTGCAGTCTATGCTAATCTGTCCTTATTCCATTGGTATCCACTGCTCAGAGCAGGCACTGAAGAAATGTTGTCAAGGATAATTTAGTACAACATAGCTGGCAGAGTTAAGAAAGACCATTTAGGCTGGGTGCAGTGGCTCATGCCTATAATCCCAGCACTTTGAGAAGCCAAGGCTGGAGGATCACTTGAGGTCAGGAGTTCAAGACCAGCCAGGGCAACATGGTGAAACCCCATCTCTACTGAAAATACAAAAATTAGCCAGGTGTGGTGTTGGGTGCCTGTAATCCCAGCTACTCGGGAGGCGAAGGCAGGAGAATCACTTGAACCCAGGAGGCGGAGGCCGTAGTCAGCAGAGATTGCACCTCTGCACTCCAGCCTGGGTGACAGAGTGAGACTCTGTCTCAAAAAAACAGAAGAAAAAAGAAAAAAAAAAGAAAAAGAGCATTTAAAAAAGAAGTATTCTACCACTCTTTAGACTGTGCTTCACGAACAAAAAATAAAAAAGCTTATGTTGGCTGGGTGCAGCGGCTCATGCCTATAATCCCAGCACTTTGGGAGGCCGAAGTGGGTGGATCACTTGAGATCAGGAATTTGAGACCAGCCTGGCCAACACTGCGAAACCCCATCTCTACTAAAAACACAAAAATTAACCAGGCATGGTGGCGAGCGCCTGTAATCCCAGCTACTCGGGGGCTGAGGCTGGAGAATTGCCTGAACCCAGGTGACAGAGGTTGCAGTGAGCCTAGATCACGTCATTGCACTCCAGCCTGAATGACAGAGCAAGACTCTGTCTCACAAAAAAAAAAAAAAAAAGAGCTATATTACCAGGTAATTTCTTTCCACTGTATGGACTGACACAACCATTTCTTGTTTTTGTTTTTGAGGTAAACTTAGACATAATAATATACGTAGATTTCTTTTAGGTTTCTGTGATGCAATGTACAGCAGATTTATAATTTGGTTTAAGAATATCACTTGCATATGTGCTACATAATACAGGACTTTTTAAAGAGTTTCAGGAGTATAAACTGATTTGGCTTAAAATGTTGACAAGGTAAGCTGCTATGTAATAATTTAATCTAAAAATCAGATTTTGCACCAGGTTTTATGTGGTTCCTTGCACTGGTAATAACTACTGGTAGGAATTTTATATCCTACAAGAATCCATGTCATAAATTTAAGAAAAGACTCATTATATTTAAATGATTCTACTTACTGTCTTTATCATGCCCACTTTGGCACTGCCAGGGACAATGAAACCCATGTGACTGGGCCTGTGCCCGGTGAAAACTGGGCAAATACAACTAGGTTGACAGTGCGCTATTAATAACTGGAGAAACCAAGATACATAATAAGTGATCTCTTTTCAATTTAACATCCATGGTCCTCCAATCAGTATTTGATCTACCTTTTTATTAGATCTCTAGCATTTCCTCTCTCTTAGGTGGCGACCTTACCCTGTTCTATAGGTCATGATCTCTGTGCCTGTTATTATATGCTCCCCTAACCTGAAATGACGACTTCTCCACCAGTCCACATTCACTAAGTCAAACCCACCTTCTCTTGTAAAGAAACCTTATCTGACCCATTGCTGTTCACCTGACTTGGCTGTCTCTTTATGCTCTTTCTACATGGATGTCAAAATGATTTCATCTGTAGAGCTTCCTCTGATAATAGCTGTATGTTCAGAGGGATTCTGAGGCTATGGTGAGGGTCACTGAAAAAAGATACTTGCCCCATATATAGGAGGTGAAGAGGTATTTGCCTTCTCTATCTTGGCACTTTTTTTTTGAGAAGGAGTTTTGCTCTTGTTGCCCAGGCTGGAGTGCAATGGCAAGATCTCAGCTCACTGCAACCTCTGCCTCCTGGGTTGAAGCGATTCTCCTGCCTCAGCCTCAGGAGTAGCTGGAATTAGAGGCATGCGCCACCATACCCGGCTACTTTTGTATTTTTAGTAGACAGGGTTTCTCCATGTTGGTCAGGCTGATCTTGAACTCCCAACCTCAAGTGATCTGCCTACCTTGGCCTCCCAAAGTGCTGGGATTACAGGCGTGAGACACTGCGCCTGGATATCTTGGCACTGTTTAAAAAACATCTTGGCAAGAATTTCTCTTGTACTTTTGCATCTTTCAAAAGATCTAACAGAACGTCGAGTACATGGCAGATCTCAATATAAATGTATTAATATTATCAAATCAAGTCACTTCAAATTCAAATCTTTCCATAAGCATCAAACATTTTTATTAACGCTATTGAGGTACAATTACATACCGTAAAATTCACTCAAGTATAATTCAATTTTTTTATACTAATCATAAATCCTTGAACCCAGTAAATTATTAACTGGAGGTACAGAAATAGCTAAATTAAGAAAACTATATGTACAGAAGTTAATTGACATAAAATATCTTACTATTATTGGTGCTGTTGCCATTGAAAGACCCAGAAGAACTATTACTGTCTTTCTCCTTATCTTGATTTTCAAAGTCCATATTAAGGGACCTGTGGAAAAAAATTTTATAGTTAAGCTGTAGTTTTGCTTATGAAAGGTCAGAAAAGTCATAATATGACAATATTTTTAAATGTCAAGGAATTAGGAAAGAAGGTCTCTTTTGAACAACTCTGAAAAATAGCTCTTGTCACATTTTAAAAAACAATCTTCAGTCCTTCCAATGTGTCAGTTCAAGAGTTTTCCTGACTGCAGATGAAAGCATCCCAATGCAGCTGAATCTTCCACTCCCATCTCTGAGCATATCATACCCTTAATTACTTCCTTATGATAAAAACCTAGGAGAAATGTCAAAGGGCAAGCACATTTTGAGATTTTTACATACCACGCTGTTTGCAAAAAGACTGCATCAGTTTACTCTCTCAGCAGTGTATGAGAGCACTCATTTCCCTACACCCTGTCAGCTGTGATTCAACAACAAAAAAATTTGAGTGTCTTCTATATCTGGAACTGTTTTAGGTACTAGAGGGACAATAAACACAAGACTGGATTTTATATTCAAGGGGGGGAGACATAATAGACCAGAAAAATAAGTTCAATACATAGTGTGTTCATGGCAGGTGCTAAAGGAGGAAAAGTAGGAAATGCAGGGGTTAGGGTTTGAAATTTTAGACAGGATGGACAGGAAGGCCTCATTGACAGTGACTTCAGAGTCAAGACCTGAAGGAAATAGTCACTGTCAATCTGGAGAACTAAAAATGGCATGTCACTTTGATTTAGAATTCTTTAACCAGTGAATAATGTTGTGTACAAAACTTGCTCATTTCTTTCTTTTTTTTTGTGAACTATCTGTCCAAGTTCTTAGCTAGTTTTCTACTAGTGTTTTCCTGGAAAGAAGGTGTTTGTGGGAGTGGTGGCTCACGCCTGTAATCCCAGCACTTTGGGAGCCCCAGGCAGGCAGATCACGAGGTCAGAAGATTGAGACCATCCTGGCCAACATGGGGAAACCCTGTCTCTACTAAAAATACAAAAATTAGCTGGGCATGGTGGTGCCTGCCTGTAGTTCCAGCTACTTGGGAGGCTGAGGCACGAGAATTGCTTGACCCCAGGAGGTGGAGGTTGCAGTGAGCCAAGATTGTACCACTGCACTCCGGCCTGGCAACAGAGTGAGACTGTCTCAAAAAAAAAAAAAAAAAAAAGCTTTTTTTGGCAGAAGAACTTTCTGTTACGATGGTCTTTATCTGCACTGACAAGTGCTGTGGACATTAGCCACATCATGTGATCACTGAAATGTGGCTGGTAGGACAGAGGAACTGACTTCTAAAACTATACAACTTTTAGATAAAAACACATGGTAAATCTCTGTGACCTTGGATTTGGAATGGATTCTCAGATATGATGCCAAAAACACGAGTAAAAAACAGAGAAAAACTTAAAAAACTTACGTGCTTCAAAGGACACTAACAAAAAAGTCAAAAGACAACCCATAGGATGGGAGAAAATCTTTGCAAATCATGTATCTGATAAGGGACTTGTGTCTAGGATATATAAAGAACTCTTACACCTTAATAATAAAAAAGACAACCTGATTTTAAAATGAACAAAGGATCTGAAGAGACATTTCTTCAAAGAAGATACACAAATAGCCAATGAGCCCATGAAAAGATGTTCAACACCGTCAGTCATCAGGGAAATACAAGTCAAAACCATGAGAAACTGGCTGGAAGTGGTGGCTCACGCCTGGAATCCCAGCACTTTGAGAGGCTGAGGCAAGAGGATCACTTGAGACCCATGTGGGCAACACAGTGAGACCTTGTCTCTATAAAAAAATAAAAGAATTAGCTGGGTGTGGTGGCATGTGCCTACAGTCTCAGCTACTCAGCAGGCTGAGGCAGGAGATCACTTGAGCCCAGGAGGTCAAGGCTGATGGCACCACTGCACTCCAGCCTGAGCAACAAAGTGAGACACTGTCTCCTCAAAACAAAACAACCACCATGAGAAACCACTTCACACATAGCAGGATGGCTATAACAAAAAAGTCAGATAACTAAGTGTTGGCTAGGACACAAGGATGTAAAACTGGAACCTTCATACACTACTAGTGGGAATGTGAACTGGTGCAGACACTCTGGAAAACAGAATCTAACCATGTTGACACCCTGACCTGAGAATTCCAATCTCCAGAACTCTGAAAAAATAAATTTGCTGTTTAAGCCACCCAGTCTATGGGTATTTCATGGAAGCCTGGGCTAATGCAGATCAGATTTCATACTTGAATCCTTTTAAATGTATTGAGATTTGTTTCATGTCCCCATATGTGGTCTGCATTAGTAAATATTCCACATACACTTGAGAAGAGCGTGTGTTGTTGTTGGATGGAACATTCTATAAATGTCAATTAGGTCAAATTGATTAAGAGTATTGATGAAATCCACTGTATCTTTGCTGATTTTCTGCCTACTTATTCTATCAATTATTGAGAGTGGTACTGAAATCTTCAGCTATATTTGTGAATTTATTTCTCCTTAAAGTTCTCTCAGTTTTTGCTTCATGTATTTTGAAGATCTTTTATTAGATACATTTATGATTGTTATGTTCCCTTGTTTAATTGACCCCTTTGTCATTACAAAACAACCTTCTTGTCTGTGGTAGTATTCTTTACTCTGAAAGCTGCTGTCTTATATTAATACAGCCATTCTAGCTTTCTGTAGATGAGTATAAGCAGCATATCTTTTCCCAACCTTTTACTTTTAACATTTTTTTTTAAAAATCCTAACCACTAGACAACAGGGATTAACCTTTTTTGGCTTTGCATTTATAGTGTGCTTCTTGTAAGCAGCATATATTTGGGTCTTGCTTTTTTATTCAATTTCACAATTGCTGTTTTATTTTTATTTTTATTTTTTTGAGACAGAGTCTCAATCTGTCACCCAGGCTGGAGTGCAACAGTATGGTCTTGGCTCACTGCAACCTCTGCCTCATGGGTTCAAGCAATTTTCCTGCCTCAGCCTCCCGAGTAGCTGGGACTACAGGCGCATGCCACCACACCCTGATAATTTTTGTATTTTTAGTAGAGATGGGGTTTCACTATGTTGGCCAGGCTGGTCTTGAACTCCTGACTTCATGATCCACCTGCCATGGCCTCCCAAAGTGCTGGGATTAGAGGCGTGAGCCACCGCACCTGGACAATTGCTGTTTTAAAGAGGTGTGTAGACCAATTTCATTGAATGTGATCGGTGATACAATTAAGTTTGAGACTATCATCTTACTATTTGTTTCCTACTAGTCCTATTTTGTTTCCCCTTAACCTGACTTTGTTTGGATTAATACAGCATTTTTTATGATCCAATTTGATCTCCTTTGTTGTCCTATGAGCTATAACTCTTTGCTCTTTAATTTTAGTGGCTGCTGTAGGGTTTATAGTATACATCTTTAACACAGTCTACCTTCCAGTTATATTGTAACATTCATGTATAGTATAAACACCTTACAATAGTTTATATTTATTTCCCTGCCTCAACCTTTGTGCTACTGTGGCCATGCATTTAACTCTTACATGTTATCTTATAAACCTCACAATATATTATGTTTGTTTATGTCGTCAATTATCATTCATTCATTCATTCATCTCGCTACGTTGCCCAGGCTGGTCTCAAACATCTGGGCTTGAACAATCAATCCTTCTGCTTCAACCTGCCAAGTAGCTGGGATTACAGGCACACACCACTGTGCCCAGCTCCAGTCAATTATCTTTTACACAACTGTAAATAAGAAAAAACCTTTTATCGATGCATGTTCATTTCTGTTGATCTTAACTCCCTTGTGTAAATACAGATTTACAGCTGGTACCATTTTCATTCTGCTCAAAAGACTTCCTTTAACATTTTTTAGTTTAAGACAGCTGGTGATGAGATGAATTCTTTCAGGTAGTGTATGGTATGTCAGAAAACATCTTTACTTTGCCTTCATTTTAAAAATATATTTTTGCTATAGAATTTTACAGTGACAGTTTTTTCTTCCTGTACTTTAAAGCTACCATTACATTGACTTTTCACTTGTATTTTCAAATCTGACATCACCCTCATCTTTTCTCCTCTGTACCTAACATGCTTTTTTGCCTCCTCTGGCAGCCTTGGGGATTTTCTTTTACCACTCATTTTGAGCTACTGATTATGTGTCTTGGTGTAGTTTTCTTCATGTTTTTTGTGCTTGGAGTTCATTAAGCTTTTGAATCTGCAGATTATAGTTATCATCAAATTTAGAAAAAACTTGACCATTATTTCTTCATGTATTATTCTGTCCCTCTCTTTCTTCTCCTCTTTCAGGGACTCCATTACCCATATAGTAGGCCACTATCCAATGCCAAATGAATTGTTAAGTTTTTCCAATAAGGCTTTTGGAAACAGGTATTCTCCCTCCTAATCCTTTCACATTATTCTTTCCTCCACCTTAGGTGATTTCCACATACGCATACACTAATTAATACTGTGGCGAGGCTGGGTGCGGTGGTTCATGCCCATAATCTCAGCACTTTGAGAGGCTGAGGCGGGCGAATCACGAGGTCAGGAGTTCGAGACCAGCCTGGCCAACATGGTGAAACCCTGTCTCTACTAAAAATACAAAAATTAGCCAGGTGTGGTGGTGGGTGCCTGTAATCCAAGCTACCTGGGAGGCTGAGGCAGGAGAATTTCTTGAACCCGGGAGGCGGAGGTTGCAGTGAGCCGAGATTGTGCCACTGCACTCCAGCCTGGGCGACACAGTGAGACTCCAACTCAAAACAAACAAAAAACAACAAACAAAAAAACTGGGATGAAAGTTCAAGGATTCTGTGTAGATCTCTGGGTTTTTTCATTTTGCAGCTCTCTTTTGTACTCTGTTCTATTAACTCTAGCTGCCTCTAGCCGTCTCTTTGGACTCTCAGTTCCATCTCTTCAACTTAAGAAATCTTTTTCTCTGCACCATGAGTGGAAACAATCTCAAGATAGTTTGACGGGAAAATAAGTATGACGGGAAAACTATTCCTCAACTCTCAGGAATACTGTCCTTTATTGTCTGATGAAAAATATCTTGAAAACTGCTGTGTTATGAGGGTTTACATGTTTTTTATTGTTTTTAAAGTTGTTTCATGTGGGATGGTAATTCAGTCTCTGTTTCTCTATCTTGGCTGGAAGTACAAGTGGCTCCAGGTAGTTCTTTTAAATAGGCCCTGAACTGGGCAGATTTTTAAGTGAAGGAAAAGGCCTTTTAAAATTTCTTGTTCATGTCCGTCGGGGTACCGAAACATCGATGAATTTTATCCCTTTCTTTAGGAAAGCAGAGGATCCTATCCTATAAAGAACAGGTAGGTCGTAATCCTTCCTGGAAGAAACAACCAAATTACTGGGCTCAGGTCACACTGATAATGATCTTAACTTTGTAGTTTCCCACCTCTATGACTCAAAATTTCTTACTGGATTTGAAAGACTTGCCCCTCTACTAACAGCCTGACTCTAGCTGCCACTCTTGTTTCCTGTACTTTCATTCACTAAAACTCCCGTCTCTGTTACTGGTACCAAGGAAGCCTCAATTAGGATGGGAGGTCTGGGTAGGATAATCTATGAAGTAGAGACTGGTTAGTTACATGTCACCCTGTTCTCATATAAATCTGGCCAACCAACTGTTTGGCAAACTGTTCCACTGGAGGGCAGCCCCAGTGGGTGACAGTTCCCCAGCAGGACCAAAACACAATGACTTTTAGATGTGGAGGACTCCCCGAAACATGGTTAAGACTCCTCTTCTGAAATATGGTCAGGTGTCTGATGTGTTGGCTTTCCTGGGGGGTTTTTTATTTTAAAAAAGCCTTGGATTTTAGAAGATTCATATATAGTATTTGAGACATAGTTCTCCAGCCATCAGAAGATGACACATTAGCAGAGATTAAAACGTACACTTACTGCTCATACCTCAGTCACCCTTAGAGGAATAGCTATGGCAACTGGCTCCTGAAAAACTTTTTCCTATCAATTTTAATTAGTTCCACAACAAACTAGATGTAATATTTTGCATATATTTCCCCTGCCAACGCACCTGTGGTAGCTTCTAGTACATGGTTTCACTTCTATGATCTTTTAAGCTTTAATTCATGTTTTCGCACAGCAGAGCTAACAATGTGCAGGGACCTAAACTCTAGGGTTGGTGATGCATTTAATGGGAACGTCTCTGGAGTCAATGGAACATGAAGACTGCTCCTTCCCTGTGGGCATATTTTGGAAAGACACGTATTAATTTAAATTGAGTTTTTCAAATTCACTTATGAATGGAATAACAATAACTACATTTGTTATATTCTGCTTCTCAGAATCTGGTGACAGCAGGTTAAATTTGCAGGAATTTTTATCTACATCTCTACCCTTGGGGCTATACAGATTGCCAGCTTCTCTTACTTTTTCTGTTGGCATTATATCGCTATTCTGGATTGGAAGGTTGCCAGTCATCTCTTTGGTTTAACCATAGGCACAGCTGCTACGGAGCCTCTCCCAAGAGACTGGGTTAGTGAGAATAGGTGCTGAGAACCCCCCGCGGGACAGGATGAAGGGTTATATAACTCCATTTCAATTTGTTATTAGTTGAGAACTATTTATAACTCCATCCTGGATGTTTTAAGGCGAGATTTCCCCCTTTTTTCAAATACAGCTGCTCCTTGACTTACAATGGAGTTATATCCCAATAAGCCCAGGTAAGCGGAAAAATCTCAAGTTCAAAATGCATTTAATATTCATACATCTAACCTACTGAACATCATAGTTTAGCCCAGCCTACCTTAAACCTGCTCAGAACACGTACATTAGCCTACAGTTGGGCAAAATCATCTAACACAAAGGCCTGTTTTGTAATAAAGTGCTGAATATTTCAAGTAACTTACTGAATACTGTACTGAGAGTGAAAAACAGAATGGTTGTATGAGTACTTGAAGTATGGTTTCTACTGAAATCATACTGCCTTTGTACCATCATGAAGTGGAAAAATCTTTATTTTTATTTTTATTTTTTTTCCTTTTTTTTTCTTTTTTTATTATTATACTTTAAGTTTTAGGGTACATGTGCACAATGTGCAGGTTTGTTACATGAAAAATCTTAAGTTGAACCATCATTAAGTCAAACCATTGGTAAGCTGGGGACCTTCTGTAGCAGAAAGTAGTAGCAACTTCAAACCAGTTTTAGCTGGTCCATTTTCTTAGCATCTAACTGACAAGAACTGCAGCAGGGACAGGAAAGCCTTAGGCAGGAATGAGGTATTATCAGATGGTGGGGGAGGGTGGAGGAGTGGTAAGGAGAGCAAGCATTCTTCTTAGTTCTCTGTGTAATTAAAAGACCTTGAATTTCTTGCTGCCTCAAATAAGCTTAGCTAAAATCAAGCCTTGTTTGGCTGTTAGAAGCAGACCATGGATCACTACTGCACAAAACAGAAATGGGGCAAAATGAGTTAGTAGGGCCTTACCTATTAGCCCAAGCTGGGAAGATTCACATCTTCCAGCTTTATAAAACAAGATTAAAGGGCCTGGGCTTAGCAGATCTCATGCCACTATGACTGGGGTCCGGTAAAGTTACTCACACTGCACAGCTGACAGCAAACTTAAGCTGTTTAAATAAAGCCTTTGCAAAAGACTCTGCCTCCAAAGTTATCCAGGACTATTTTCAATTGTAGGCCTTTAACTTAGCTTATTTGGTAATTTATTAAGTGCATAGATATCGGATTGCTAGGTTGGACCTAGAACACTTTGCTGCATCTTCACAGAAGACTACTCTTCATTCTCTTCCATCTTGACCTGCCTTCACAATCTTGTTATTGTTATACAGTAACATATAATATGATGTTAATATAATGTTATAAATATACATTCCATCCAAATTGTATCCTGGCTATTTGCAAGTCTAGGTACTGAAATCAATGTTTAGGTCAGGTGCGGTGGTTCATGCCTGTAATCCTGGCACTTTAGGAGGCTGAGGCTGGTGGATCACCTGAGGTTAGAAGTTTGAGACCAGCCTGGACAACATGGTGAAACCCCATCTCTACTAAAAATACAAAAGTTAGCTGGGCCTGGTGGCGCACACCTGTAATCCCAGCTACTCAGGGGGCTGGGGCAAGAAAACTGCTTGAACCTGGGAGGTGGAGGTTGCAGTGAGCTGAGATCACACCACTTCACTCCAGCCTGGGCAAAAGAACGAAACTCTGTCTCAAACAAAAAAAAAAAACAAAAAACAAAACAAGAGAAAGAAATCAATGTTTAAATGATCAACAGAAGGACTTGAGCTATAGCTTTTTCATCACAGACAACCATTTACCATCACAGAAAAAAAACCATCTAAATTATAGCATATTATATGCTATTTTTTTGTCTTTTCATCAACTATGACTGAACAGGAAGTAGTTATGGGTCAAGGTGTAGGAGGTAAACAAATGTCCAATTATTGATACTTACATAGAACCCACACTAAGAAAGACAGACTAAGAATATGGGCAGGAAGAAACAGTCTCTGACTCAGTAGCTGAGAACGTCCAGAGGGTTAAAATGATGATAATAGTTAAGCCTGATTGAGCTCATACTGTCAGGCACTGTGTTAGGTGCTTTACAGGCAAGGTTTCTTTTGATTCATAGAAAAACTCCATGAGTGGGGTGACCACAAATCCCAGCTTATGCCTGCTGCCTTGGCAAAATTATGAAGGAAACAAAAATATTTCACCCAAAAATATACTTCTTTGACATATTTCAGATGGCTTTCAGAAGGGCTGGAAATACAAGAATAGCTGAGAGAAGCTGTGTGGGACAGATTTGCATCTGTAGAGAAAATATGCATTGATGAGGTGGAGGCATTTCTCTGAGGCCCTACCTTGTCCAGACATAGGAAAGATTAATTGAGAGTCTCACACCTTAGAAGGTCAGAAAGAAACATATTCCATCTATTCTCTCTCAGAACTGCGACCTGTGAGGTTTCATCTACATGACAGGACCACCTGTGCTAGCTGGGCCTCCTCTTTCTCTCTCCCATAACCTGTCTCACCACCATAACCTGATTTACCACCATAACCTGTCTCGCCACACTCCAAGCCCTCATTCTTTCTGTAACCTCAAGGTGTAATAAAAGCATCAGCCATCTGGCCATTTTTTTTTTTTTTTGAGATCTTATATTCTGTAAGACTTTTGTGCACATTAACAAATCTGTATGCCTTTTCTATTAATCTGCTATTTGTCAGTGGATTTTTCAGCGAGGATTCAGAGGGCACAGAGGAAGTTTTCCCTTGGCCCTGTTACACCAAGTAATGGGCTCACTGCTTGACGTGCTACATCTTTCCACATTAGTACATACTGCTTTTTTCTCATAAAAACAAACAAACAAAAAAACCTACAAAGTATTTCTCCCCAAGTAAACTTGATCTGGTATCATTTTTAGATGAGCTGCACATAAGCTGTCTTACTACGAGAAATATTAAGACCAGCAGCCTTTATAGGTGAATGATATGGTTTAGCCTTGAACTGGGTGAGGTCCAGATAGCCACTGACCCTGTCAGCTAATTAGTGTCCGAATGACAACTCATCAACATTCTTCAACTTTAAATTGGGTGTAAGTATAAATTCCAGTTTGGTGTTTTGGTCACTTTGATGTACATTTCACATGAAGTTTATTACAGACACTATATCAAGAAGTAGATTAATATTCTGTGAGTACCTTAATAAGATTTTAGTGTGGCTGAGGTAGAGATCTGATTGATTATATTTGCCTTAAATTTGTTTCAGGCTAGAATTAATTCAGTTGCAAGGAACAGAACTTTAGGAAATCAACTACTCATTTCTTTATGTCCTAGAGCGGATTAAAAAGGATTTTCTGAGGAAGATTCTAGGCCTGCCTTTAGGAACTTCCACTGCCTGCCTCAGGACAAGGCGAAACACAGGCTTATATTTAGGTCTTATTAGGTTCCTTGGTTCTGATAAAAATACAAATGCACCATGAGTGCTGTTAAGACAGCTAGGTCTGTATTTAGCTGGCAACAGAATACATTTCTGGGCTGCTGCTTTTATGTGTGTGGGGGTGTGTGTGTGTGTCTGTATATATTTTTTCTTTTTGAGATGGAGTCTCACTCAGTTTGTGGCCCAGGCTGGAGTGCGGTGGCGCAATCTCGGCTCACTGCAATCTCTGCCTCCCAGTTCAAGTGATTCTCCTGCCTCAGCCTCCTGAGTAGCTGGGATTACAGGCATGCATCAACATGCCTGGCTAATTTTGGTATTTTGAGTAGAGACAGAGTTTCGCCATGTTGGCCAGGCTGGTCTTGGAACTCCTGACCTCACGTGATCCTCCCACCTTGGCCTCTGAACGTGCTGGGATTACAGGCGTGAGCCACCGTGCCTGGTCTGCTATCAATATTTATTAACAGATCAACATTCAAGAATAACCAGTTTAAGAATTAACAGCCTATTCACTTCTCCAGATATTCCAAAATATAACCTTAGACCACACTTAGCAGTAAGATGGTTATCTAAACCACAACATCCTGTTGCCCACTGTGCACCTTCAATTTTGGCAAAGCTGCTTTTGCTGAAACACATTTTCATGCAATGCCACCAACTTACATTGAAGGTACTATAATTCATTCAACAAACATTTATTTGAATGCCTACTGTGAGATGAATGAAACTTAACGTTATATCCTCTTTATGAAGGTCGTTTAGGATAAAAGTCTGTCTGATCTTAAGGTCAAGAACAGTTGCAATTCACCTGAACAACTGGGTTCTTTTGATTGAAGGAAGCTGAAAGAGTTTTACATTCTTTCTTTTTAAAGCTGGCTGCTACAAAGCTTATGGTGGTCCTTGTGAACCACTAGTAACAGGGGTGCTGGCATTATGGTATACATTTTTACATTTCTTTCTTGCCTCTATTTTGTCTCCACTCATACTTTTACTTTTACTTTGGCCCCATTTTAACTTTCCTTGAAGTAACTTGCAAAAGTTATTAGTACATGCTCTGAAATCGGGCGGTGCAGAGCACAAATAAACAACTGCAGGAAGCAAAATGGAGGGGAGAGCATATCAGTTTATTGAAAGTTATACTCGTTCATCCATTTGCATTCTGATACCTGAGGACACTGTGAATACTGGAGGAGAAAAGCAAATTGGAATTTTTAACCTTAACATTTTAAGAATATCATTTTCTCAGCTCCAGAAAGGAGTGAAAAAAAGAAAAAATAATAAAATTTTAATTTATAAAAAATTTTAAAAAGAAAGTGTTTTTTGACAATCCTACCATTGAAAGTGAGTACAATGAAGCGGGGACTCACTGGTTCAAGGTAAACACTACATGGTTAAACTTAGGTTAAGTTAAATACGTGTTCCTAGAAAACTTACAGTGGTTTTATAAATTGAACATTTAATAGTGAATTGATGAAATTCTTAACTATATAAAAAAACTTGTCTACATATGCTGCAATGGACAAAATGATTCCCTACGTCATCTAACAAGTTCAGGCTTCTGTGTATGATGTTTTCTTCAAGTAGGACGAGTTATGGAATGACAAAAAGGGTAGCTCAAAAGATAATAAACATATTACACACAATTAGAACATCATGACAATTGTGAACCATAGTGACACGTGTTCTGGTGAACCCTGGCCTAACTACAATTATATGCACTTAGAATGAAGGGCATCACAATCATATCAAGTATAGTTCTTACTAAAGAACGCAGTATCTTTGCAGGCTTACTAACCTGATGTTGTCTTCCTAGAGTAGGTCTGGGTATAAGTAAATCAACTGCCCTCATTACCTAAGAAAACATTGGTAGGTGCTTGCCTTTATAAAAAAGGAACTAGTTACTCTCGAGTTATAAAACAAATGACCAAAAACGAACTCAAGAAATCTAAATAGCCTTTTTTGAACGATGTTAAGACAGAAACTGTTACTAGAGATAAAGAGGAACATTTTATAAAAGTCAAGAAATAGATAACAATTATAAGCATACAGAAAATGAAAAGACAAACCCAGAGGCACTTATAAAAAAAACCCATTTTCACAATAAAGAACTCCCAAAATTCAACAAGAAAAAGAAAACCCAATTTAAAAATGGATAGAAGAGTTGAAAAGACAACAAAAGAAGAGACATAGGTGGCAAATGGGCACATGAAAAGATGCTGAACATCAGTAGGCATTAAGAAAATGCAAACCAAAATTATAATGAGATGCCACTTCATACCCACCAGAACAGTAGAATAGCTATAATCATAAAGATAGACAATAACAAGTGTTGGTGAAGAAGTGGAGAAATTGGAACCCTCGTACATTGCTAGTGGGAATGTACAACAGCATAGCTGCCTTGGAAAACAGAAGCATTTCTTAAAATGTTAAGACTAAGAGTTACCATTAGACCCAGCAATTCTGCTACTAGGTATCTGCTTGAGGGCAATAAATATGTTATGTCCACACAGAAACTTGTACACAAATGTTCACAGTAACATTATTCATAAAAGCCAAAAAAGGGAAACAACCCAAACGTCTATGAACCAATGAATGGAAAAACAAAAGAGTATTATTCAGCAATAAAAAGAAATGAAATACTGATAACATGCTACAACACGGATAAACTTCAAAAACATGCTAAGTGAAAGAAGCCAGTAACAAAAGGTCATATACTGTATGACACCACTTATACGAGAGGTCCAGAATAGGCAAATCTATAGAGATAAAAGGTAGATTCATGGTTGCCTAGGGCTGGTGGGTAGGGAAAGAGGAATGGGAATGACTGCTAACTGGTACAAATTTTCTTTTGGGATGATAATATGCTAAAATTGGATTACAGTGACGGCTGAACAATTTTGTAAATAAACTAAAACCCACTGAATTGTATACTTTAAGTGACCAAACTTTATGGTATTTATATCTCAATAAAGCTGTTAAAATATACTATATAAATTGAATGGACAAAAACCACAGGATCATCTCAATAGAAGCATAAAAACACATGATGAAATCCAATACCCATTCATGATAAAACTCTCCACAAACTAGAAATGAGAAGTTTCTTCAACCTGATAAAGGACATTTATGAAAAATGTACAACTAACTACATACTTAATGGGAAATGCTTTCCCTGAAGGATTAGGAACAGGGCAAGGATGGATGTGTGCCTTTGGCACTTCTATTCGACACTGTACAATAAGGGAGAAAAAGGGAAAAAGACAAAGTCTTTCAGAATTGAAAGCAGCAGCAAAACTGCCTTTATTTGCAGACCACATCATCCTATGTGCAGAAAATTCTAAGGAATCATAGACAAAAAACTACCAGCACTAATAAATGAGTTCAGCAAAGCTACAGTATTTGAGGTCAATACACAAAAATCAATTGTAGTTCTATATACTTAGCAATGAATAATCCAAAATGAAGAAAAAAATTCATCAAAAATAACACCAAAAGGTAAAAAAATACTTAGGAATAAATTTAACAAAATAGTGCAAGCCTTGCATACTGAAAATTACCAAACACTATTAATAGAAATTAAAGAATATCTAAATAAATAGAGATACATTCCACATCCATGGATTGGAAGTGAACATCATTAAGATGGCAATTTTCCTCAAACTGATCTATAGATTCACAATGCCTATCGAAATCCCTGCAGGCTTTTTTTTTTTTTTTTTGGTAGAAACTGACCAGCTGAACCTAAAATTTATATGGAAATGCAAAGGATCCAGAGTAGCCAGACAAACTTGTAAAAGAACAACACTTACTTTAAACGCGACAACAATCAAGACATTGGCACTGGCATAAGAAGAGACATACAGACCAGACCTAATAACTATCTTTACTTTTATGGTTGATTTTTTTTTAAGAGACAGGGTCTTGATATGTCACCCTGGCTTGAGTGCAGTGGCGCGATCATAGTTCACTGTAACCCCAAACACCTGGGGCTCAGGTGATCCTCCCACCTTAGCTCCAGAGTCGCTGGAATTACAGGTGCATGCCACCATGTCAGCAATGCATTTTTGACAATGGTGCCAAGGTAATTCAATGGGTAAGTATACTCTTTTCAACAAATGGTACCGGGACAAGTGGATAACCACATTTATAAAGATGAAATTAAATTTGTACCTCATGCCATACATAAAAATTAACTCAAAATGAATCATAATTTTAAATGTAAGAAGCAAAACTATAAAACTTCTTAAAGAAAATGTAGGAGAGCTGGGCGCAGTGGCTCATGCCTGTAATCCCAGTATTTTGGGAGGCTGAGGCGGGTGGATCACGAGGTCAGGAGACTGAGACCATCCTGGCTAACAGGGTGAAACCCCGTCTCTACTAAAAAATACAAAAAATTAGCTGGGCATGGTGACGGGTGCCTAGTTCCAGCTACTCAGGAGGCTGAGGCAGGAGAATGGCATGAACCCGGGAGGCGGAGCTTGCGGCGAGCTGAGATCACACCACTGCACTCCAGCCTGGGCGACAGAGTGAGACTCCATTTAAAAAAAAAAAAGAAAGAAAGAAAACGGAGAAAATCCTTGTACGCATGTACCAATTTACCAGTTTCATATTTTATGGATCATGCTTTTGGCACATCATCAATTGGTAAAGTGGCTTTAACAAAATAAAAATGTTTATATTCCAAGAGATACTATTAAGAAAATGAGAAGGCAAGCCAGAGACTGGGAAAAATTTATAGTTGCAAATCATATGACTGAGAGAGAATTTTTGACTAGACATTTCACCAAAGAAGATAAACAGATGGTTAATAAGCACAGGAAAAGATGCTCATCAACTTTTCAACATCCTAATATCAGGGAAATACAACCCAAACCCCTATGAGATACCACTTCACACCTTACTACTAGAATGGCTATAATAAAAAGACAATGTGTTTCAGAAAGCCCTTACCTGTCACCGAAGGGTACACTAAAAAGTGGTTTAAATGGTACATTTTATGTTATATATATTTTACCATAATAAAAAGCCCCTAACGATTACAAAGAAAACGGGAAGCTGGGCTCGGTGGCTCATGCCTGTAATCCCAGCACTTTTGGAGGCTGAGGCGGGCAGATCACGAGGTCAGGAGCTCGAGACCAGCCTGACCAACATGGAGAAACACCATCTCTACTAAAAATATAAAAATCAGCCAGGCATGGTGGCACATGCCTGTAATTCCAACTACTTGGGAGGCTGAGGCAGGGGATCGCTTGAACCTGGGAGGCGGAGGTTGCAGTGAGCAGAGATTGCGCCACTGCACTCTAGCCTGGGTAACAAGAGCGAAACTCTGACTCAGGAAAAAAAAAAAAAAAAAGAAAAAGAAAAAGGGAAAGGTGGTGAACTCAGCAGGAAAAAAACAAAAACCAAAAATATCTTCCCACAAAGAGAAGCCCAGCTTTAGATGGCTTCACTGGTGAATCCTATCAAACATTTAAAGACAAAATTACATAAATCTCTTCCATAAAACAGAAGAGGAAAAAACACCAACTTATTCAGTGAGTTCAATTTAAATGTGTAATTAAAGGCATCATGATTTACTTTTTGCAGAAATGCCTTATTAAAGTATAAAAGATAAAAGGTTCTGAGCTGGAGGTCCTGAAAACTGTTTCAATCTAGACTTTGTTACCAACTAGTTGTGTAATCTTTGTCAAGTTACATCAACATTTTCATTTTGGGCTTCAGTTTCTTAGTTTCTTTTTCTTTTTTTTTTGTTTGTTTTTTTGAACCAGGGTCTCACTCTGATACCCAGGCTGGAGTGCAGTGGTATGATCACTGCTCAATGCAACCTCTGCCTCCTGGGCTCAAACATTCCTCCCAGCCTCCCGGGTGGGGCCGCCATGCCCAGCTAATTTTTGCATATTTGGTAGACGGGGTCTCACCATGTTGCCCAGCCTGGTCTTGAACTCCTGGGCTCAGGGCACCTGCCTGCTTCAGCCTCCCAAAGTGCTGGGATTACAGGTGTGAGGGACTATGCCTGGCCAGTTTCCTCATTTGTAAACAGGGAGGTTCACCAGAGAAATCCTTTCCATCTATATAATTCTATGATACACTTATTACATAAAATTTGGTTTAAAACTTGCTCAATCCTAAAATGATATAGCCCTTCAGAAAAACAATACAGTAATATGTAGTAAGAGCCATTTTATACTCTCTGTCGAAGTATTTCCACTTCTGGATATTTATCCTGGTGATATAATTCAATAAAAGCAAATACTCCATAAAGCTATCATCACTGTAACAGCCCACTTGTCCAACAAGAGTGGAATAAGATGAGTAACACAAAGAAATATCAAATTACTAAAACAATATGAAGATAATTTGTAGAAAATATTTGTATGGTGCAGAGAATCAGAATATAAATGATTTCAACTATGAAAATGTATACAGTATATAAACATATGCCAAATGGAAGGTGGTGTGCACTACTGAAAGTAGTATTAGGGTTGTGAGTCTAAAGATGGCTCCTTCTGTGTTTAATTGCAAAGTCCTTTGAAATATTAATGCATTATATACTCAAAGGGAAAAACATCAAATCTTGTCCACAGGGTAGAGATGAAAAATATCAAGATTACACTGATAAGGTTCTAAGTTCCTCTGGTTTGATTAATACTTCTGAGAGTGGTTATGAATCTGGAGTTCTCAGTAGACATCTCAGTGATTAAAACTTTTGGCAGGGTGCGGTGGCTCACGCCTGTAATCCCAGCACTTTGGGAGGCCAAGGCGGGTGGATCACAAGGTGAGGAGATCGAGACCGTCCTGGCTAACACGGTGAAACCCCATCTCTACTAAAAATACAAAAAATTAGCTGGGCATGGTTGCGGGCACCTGTAGTCCCAGCTATTCGGGAGGCCAAGGCAGGAGAATGGCGTGGACCCGGGAGGTGGAGCTTGCAGTGAGCCGAGATCATGCCACTGCACTCCAGTCTGGGCGACAGAACGAGACTCCGTCTCAAAAAAAAAAAAAAAAAAAGACTTTTATCGGTGTATACTGAAATTACCCATAATATTTTACTTGTTCTACTCAGTACTGAGGTAAAGACTGCAAGTCTGTGATTTTACAAAATGGCCATTAAAATTCAGATATAACACTGCATAGTTCAAAATCTTTATGCCTGGGTACTTCACTTATCCCTATTACTTCAAGTTCTCAACTTATAATTCCTCAAGCAGCATTTTTTGGTAGGTTCATCAGCCACTAAACTATTTGAGTTATACAACCATTAAAGTTCCTCTCGACTGAGAATAGCGGAAAAAGGGAGTGTGTGTCTAGTGTCTATATTTCCCCTCCTATT
Organism: Hylobates moloch; assembly: GCF_009828535.3. Classification (NCBI taxonomy): domain Eukaryota; kingdom Metazoa; phylum Chordata; class Mammalia; order Primates; family Hylobatidae; genus Hylobates; species Hylobates moloch. The sequence goes on along the minus strand of NW_026652287.1, from coordinate 12,038,387 downwards.
CCTATGGCTGCCTGCTGAGATGAGAACCTCAGCAGGATCTAGTCTCAGCATCTCCAAGGTTATCAGAGAGAATACCTGGTAATGCTACAACGCACAAGCCTATTAATAGCAAGATGAACCATATGAAATTGTTTCTGTGGGCCAAAATATTAATAGTCAACCATCAGCAATTTTGTATAGCTCAACCTTGGATGTCAAGTCTTTGGATTAAGAAAAACATGACGTAAATTTCCATAAGGACATAATCTACTTACTTACAAGCATTTTAGGACAACATAAATTTTTTTTTTTTTTTTTTTTTGAGACATAGTCTGGCTCTGTTGCCCAGGCTGGAGTGCAGCAGTGTGATCATAGCTTATCGTATCCTCAATCTCCTGGGCTTAAGTGATCCTTTTTCTGCCTCAGCCTCCTGAGTAGCTGGGACCACAGGCACTACCACCATGCCTGGCTAATTTCTTTAAAAAATATTTTTTGTAGAGACGGGGTCTTACTATGTTGCCCAGGCTAGTCTTGAACTCCTGGGCTCAAGCAATCCTCCTGTCTCAGCCTCCCAAAGTGCTGGGATTACAGGCATACGGCACTGTGCCCAGACAAAGATTAAGAACTTTATTAGCATCCTGGGTACAGTTTTACTTTGGTTTCCTTGGTCTTTGTAAGCCTACTAAAGTTTTGTGACTATACTTTCATTTTTGGTTAGAAAAAAAAAAAACATGAAATGTTCTCTTTGTCATTTTGTTACATGGATATTTAGTAATTTTTTTTCCATATTTCAAATTGTCCTTCCATTTAAACTTTGTTCCCTTTGAGACTCTAGAATCATTATCAAAGACTCCTTAACCTTCTCAATAAAGAGTGCATTAGGTGATTAATTTCAGAACCAGCATTTTAAGCAACTAGTTTGTACATGTAAGCATTAACATGCTAAACTCATAAGCACAATGAAGAAGTGTTTAACAGCAGCCAATTAAAGAACAAATAGCAACTCTATTCTGGGTCAATTCCTGCCGAAGTCCTGTTTTTCTTCACACAGTAAGTTTTGGTACCAGCACTTTCAGAGCAATGCTTCCTTCTTCCACCTCCAACTTAAATCAACCCCATTTGAGAACATCTTACCTGAAACTACCATAGACTATAAGAAGAATGGAAATCAGAAATGTAGACACTTGACTGGAATCCACCAGGGAATAGGCCCTAGAGAAATAAGAGGAAAAAAATTTAAATCACATGCAGTGAGTCCTAATAGTTCTATAAACCCCACTGAGCTTTGTTTTTATCTTTAAGAAGGAAAAAAGGTATAAATTAGCATTAACAAAATAACACAATTAAAATGAGATTTGCTAGTTTAACATGAAGAATAAATTGGTACGTTTACAGCTATTATTAGTAAATATTTACAGCATGTAAAATGACATCAATGTAAAAATCCCATCTCTGTTTATGTTTACAACATCCACCCCCCAATTTAAAAAGTATCAAAATATCTACCAAATCTGTGCCCATGGCAAGAGTCTCAATAATCAGACTTTTATCCAATTACATTTGAATCACTAATAGTATTTTACTGGTTTTGCTTGGTGATGAGGTAAAACCTGCATCTCCTGAACTCCCCGTTTCCATTTTTCTAACTGCCTATTGATTTTCTCCATCTAGATGGCCTACAGGAGGTTCTTCAAAGTCAGCAAGTCCACCACAAATATTCTCTCCATCTTAGCTTATCCTCTCAAGGAATGGTATCACCATCCCCTCAGCTGCCAAAGCTAAAAATCTGCTGCATTCCTGACAGCCCTTTCTTTCTCTTACTTCCACATCCCCAACTACCCTACTTCTCCTAATCCCACTGCTAATTTGTTAGCTCCCTTCTATGGCTTGGCTATTGGAAATCTTGTTTTAAAGGCTATCTCCATGAGTTCACCCTCCACATTACCCATTTTTATTTGTCAGGGATTTTCCTAAAACAAATCTTAGCGGGTTTTTTTGTTGTTGTTGTTTAATTTCCATTCAGCATAGTATTTAATACTGCCTACATGCCAGGCACTCTGCTAGCCACTGGGATATACAGTAATAAATAAGAATGCCTTGGTCTCTGCCTAAATGTCTTTTCTAAAGAAATGAACAATTTCACCCTAAAGAAATAAAAAAATGAACATAACTGAATGAACATAATCACGAAGATATGTTACAAAAGAGAGAAAGAGAAGTATAGGGTACTATGATAATGTATATTAGGTGGATGCAGTATAAGAACAGGGGAGCTTTCCTTAGGGAGGAAGATGATTTAGAGAGACACAGGACACAATAAATAGGACCTGGTGATTGTTTATGGGAACCAGCAAAGGGAAGAATTGCGGTGATCCCTAGGTTTCTGCTTAGCTGGGTTTGTACCATTTAGGAAAAAAAAAAAAAAAGTAACATAGAAGGAACAGATTTTTTTTTTTTTTTTGAGACAGAGTCTTGCTCTGTTACCCAGGCTGGAGTGCAGTGTCATGATCTCGTTTCACTGCAACCTCTGCCTCCTGGGTTCAAGTGATTCTCTTGCCTCAGTCTCCCGAGTAGCTGGGATTACAGGCATGCACCACCATGCCTGGCTGATTTTTGTATTTTTAGTAGAGATGGGGTTTTACCATGTTGGTCAGGCTGGTCTCGAACTCCTGACCTCAAGCAATCCACTCACCTTGGCCTCCCAAAGTGCTGGGATTACAGGCATGAGCCACTGCACCTGGCCAGAGGAACAGATTTTAAGCTAAGATTTGAATGTACTGAGGAGACAACTGGATATTGAAACCGTTCTGAGCTGATGATGTATATATACTGAGAGCTCATCACCTTCCACATGGTAACTGAAGCCATAGGTGTGTGTGAATGCCTCACAGCAGTGAAAAGAGGACCTAGGATCAAGGCCTGGGAAATCTCCAAATTTAAAGATCAGGTAGAAGAAGGAACTGCAAAGAAAACCAAGATGAAACAGAGACAGAGAAGGAAAACCCAGAATAGCAGGTTATTTCAGAAAGGCAGCAGAATTAAATGTGGCCTGAATTTAATCCTTTGCTCTACCACTTACTAGTAGCTAAGCCAGTTACTTAGCCTCTCTAAGCTTCAGCTTTTCATCTGTAAAATGGGGATAACGACAACCTCAGAGAGTTGTTAAAGGATTAAATGAGGAATTCGTATAAAGAACATAACACATTAAATACTCAATTCACACTCACTGCATTATGAGGGAGACGCTGCCAACCATAAATGCTGCTGAGAGGTCAAGAAAGACAACTGGAGTGACCACTGCGTAAAGTGGTGAGGATGGAGTCAGACTGAAATTAGCTGAGAAGTTAAAGCTAAGGAAATGAAGACAGTATTTTGAAAAGTGCAGGGAAAAGAATGGCAGCTGGAGGGTAAATATAAGGATAAGGGAGGTCTTAAAACATTATTATTATTATTTTTTTAAGGTGAGAGATGCTCAACCTTTTTTGATGCTGACTGGAAATTAACCCCGTGAGGAAAGACTGATGCATACAGAGGAGGACATTACATTTCCTTTAATCGCTGTAAAAAATAAGACATATAATAAACTTTCATGATACACTGCTGTGGTCTATAATGGCAGGCTTTTGGATCCTTAGCTTTTTTTTTTTTTTTTTGAGACGGAGTTTCACTCTTGTTGCCCAGGCTGGAGTGCAATGGCACGATCTCGGCTCACTGCAACCTCCACCTCCTAGGTTCAAGCAATTTTCCTGCTTCAGCCTCCTGAGAAGCTGGGGTTACAGGCGCCCCCCACCACGCCCAGCTAATTTTTTTGTATGTTTAGTAGAGATGGGGTTTCATCATGTTGGCCAGGCTGGACTCAAACTCCTGACCTCAAGTGATCCACTCGCCTCAGCCTCTCAAAGTGCTGGGATTACAGGCTAAGGATCCACTGCACCCAGCGTAATCCTTAGTTATTACAGACACATCCTGAAGTATTTATGGGTATGTTAAAAAAGAAAAAAATGAACTGGGGAGTCCATTAGGCTGAGATGGCTCCAGTGTCTTGGGTTCCTAAGGAAGCCAACTGAAATCCAACTCAGAGTAACTCAACCCATCAGAAACTGCTAATCAAACCTAACCAGGGGCTTTACCAATCAGAGACTTTCTACTTTCACCAATCAAGTACTAGAGACTTTCTACTTTAACCAATCAAGTATTTTCTTTCTTTTGCTTCTGCAAATGCTTTATAAAAGTTTTGCCCTCAGGCCCCCTCCAAGGAGCTGTGATTCACTTGTGATCTGGTGCTGCCTGATTCATGAGGCACTGCTCAAAAAAACTCTCCAAAAGTTAAACATAAGTTTATCTTTTAACAGGTGAAATAGTATGATTTAAGATTTGCTTTAAAATACTCTAAGAAAATAAAACATGGGAGGGATACACCAATAAAAAGGCAAATTTTTTAAAATTATGAAGCTGGAATGATAGGTATATTGTATTCTTCTCTCTTCCCCCACATCAGGCTTTGAGATGGTAAGACAATTTGAATACAGTTAAAACTACTAGAGGCAGATGAATACAAGAATATATGTTTTGGATCATGAATTCTGTTTCATGGCACCTCACAGGGGTGCTACCTTTTCCTAAATTTCAGTCAGCCGGGGAGTGGAGAAAGGGAAGGTAGGAGACATGAGGGCCACTCGAGCCTCTCTCTTGGGTCCCATCCAGCAATGATGCAGTTGTGGCTGTCCAGGGTCCTCTTTTGAACCAGATTATGTAGACAAGGCTCACATACCAAGAGATATCTGAGCTATCGTGCATCATGTATTAGGAAAATGAACTTCATCAATTTCTCTTTATTCTAAAATTATGTTTCTTGCTGTGTGACATAATCTTTGCACACATCTTCCAAAATTCTGAAAACAAAAAGGAACATTTTCTTAAAATTAAAAAAAATTATGACTAGGTTATATATTCATACAAAAATCAAAAATATATTAAAAAGTACATACACAGAGGTCTTATTCCCATCTAGCCATCTCCCAACCCCCACCCTCTCAGTCATTTTTAGATAACAACTTTTAAATAACCACATTTTTTAGTTTCTTATCTAGCCTTTTGGAGTAAATATACAATATAAGAACATTATTTCTCACCACTTCTTATGAAATAGGTAAAATATTAAATATACTGCTCAGTATCTCCCTCTACCCCCTTTTTACAATATAGCCTAGAAATCTTTCTGTATCAGGATGTGGAGAACTTCCTTTTTAAAATTTTCCTGTAAACATCAGCATGGTAGTCCATTGTGCAGATGCCCCATGGTTTTTTTGTTTTTGTTTGTTTTTGTTTTTTGTTTGTTTGTTTGTGTTTTTTTTAGAACAAGTCCCTTACAGGTTGACACTGGGGTTGTTTCCAAAAACTCTGCTGTTAACAAGTAATTCTGTAATAATGGGCCTTGTAAATTACACCTGCATTGCACACACATGAAATGACATATTTGTATAACATTCCTCAAAGTCAGATTGCTGGCTCAAAGGGGAAATGCACTTGCAATTTGATAGATGTTGCCAAAGTGCCCTACAGAGAGGTTATACCATTTCACACTCTCATCAGTAATGAACTAAATGTTCCTACTTTCTAAAGTGAGTATTGTCTAACTTTTGAATTTTTACCCATCTGAGAGATGAAAACTGGCATCTCAGTATGGTTTTTATTTTCATTAAAATTGTAATTAAAATTTAAAAATTAAAGTGAGATTGAGCAGCTTTTTTTTTTTATGATTAAAGGTCAGTAGGTATTTTTAAAAGGCAATTTAAAGTTTTTTCCAGACTCCAGAGCTATAAAAAAACAAGAGCAGCTTTCTTCTGAGGAACTTTTCTTCTGATGGTGTCTTATTGGATGACTTTGTTTTTGTACCCTTTGTATTTTGAAGCATATTGTCACTACCCTCAAGGCAGATTAAATATCGACACTTCCCAAATTCACTGCCTTAAAGTCTGATACTATTGTTTAATTATTTTGCTACATCTCTCAAATCAATGGAGACTCTCTAGAAACTCTTAATCTCAGACTTCTGGAAGTCTGGATTTTTTTTTTTTTTCTTGAGACAGAGTCTCACTCTGTCGCCCAGTCTGGAGTGCAATGGTACAATCTCGGCTCACTGCAACCTCCACCTCCTGGGTTCAAGCAAAATTCTCCTGCCTCAGCCTCCCAAGTGGCTGGGATCACAGGAGTCCGCCACCACACCCAGCTAATTTTTGGTATTTTTATTAGAGACAGGGTTTTGTCATGTTGCCCAGGCTGGTCTCAAACTCCTGACCTCAGGTGATCCACCCACCTCAGCCTCCCAAAATGCCAGGATTACATGCATGAGCCACCACACCTGGCCTGGATTAAATTTTCAAAAACCAGCTCCTCCCTGACAGATCTTCTGCGCTGTGCTCCAGCCTCTGAGGAGCTGTAATTACTGACTTTCTTCATAGTCTGTTTTTCTAGATGAAGGTTTGACCATGTGCAAAATATAAGAGTGTGACTAAGGTTGCCAGATCTCACCTCCATATCCTGGCAGTGAGCATGTCCCCCACTGCAGAACTAAATGCCTGATTTCAAAAAAAGTGTTCAGATGTTTAATGGTTTCTTCTAACTTAAGTTTTGTTTTAGCTTTCAAATAAACCTATACAAGAAAATCTGATTAAAGTTCACCCCTAATATTGTACATGGTATTTTATAATTTATACTAAGATCTTAAAAAGTTCTAACAATTTTGCAAACTTTACCAACTATCACATAACTAGAAGTTATAGCTTATTTTATGATGTTATTTGAAATTTCATATACTATTTTCAATTCAAACTATCATTATAGAAGTTTTTGTTGTTGTTGTTTCTTTTTGGAGACAGGGTTTCACCTGTTGCTTAAGCTGGAGTGCAGTGGCACGGTCTTGGCTCAGTGAAACCTCCAACTCCTGGACTCAAGCAATCCTCCCACCTCAGTCTCCCAAGCCAGCCAGGACTGCAGGTGTGTGCCACCACAGCCAGCTAATTTTTGTATTTTTTGTAGAGACAGGGTTTTACCATGTTGCCCAGAGCTGGAGAACTGTGAATCTCTGTGATTATTGGTGTCTTTCAACATCAAGAGCCAGATGCACTTCTGATCTTAGGTGGCCTGATTCCAGAGTCTCCCAAATTGACTTCAATATCTGCCCAAAACTGGATGACAAACTGAAGTTTCTATCTGTAATTATACAGTAATTAACTATGTAATCCTCCCTGGGCAATCTTTATATCTTTCTATTATCTATAAAATCCTCTTTGGGCCCAGATAAACTTGAAGGCCGAATTAATTTTAATTTCTCAAGGGTCTAGGTTTTGGCTGGGCATGGTGGCTCATGCCTGTAATTCTGACACTCCAGGAGTCCGAGGCGGGAGGACTGCTTGAGCCCAGGAGTTCAAGACCAGCCTGGGCAACAAATGAGATGTGACTCTTTGAAAAAATTAAAAAAAAAAAAATCAGCCAGGCATGGTGGAACACGCCTGTACTTCCAGCTACTTGGGAGGCTGAGGTAGGAGGATCCTTTGAGCCCACAAGTTTCAGGTTGCAATGAGCTATGATTTTGTCACTGCACTTCAGCCTGGGTGACAGAGCGAGACCCTGTCGTAAAAAAATTTAGAAAGTCTGTATTTTTATATTGTTTTGCTTTCAAAAACAGAAATATTACCAGAAATACTCTTTCCATCTTTCATGTTGCCCATCACTGACATAGCCTGGCACTGCCAAAGATGACCCTGTTTCCAGGAGGCTAAAATTTGTATTTCCCTCTTTTAATCACCCAATATTTACAGATTTAAAAATGGCTTAATATAAAATCTTACATTATACCAGTAGACATATATGAAGGTAAGCCATCATCTTACCTTGGGTAGCAACTCTGGTTCGTTTATTCAACCCACGGGAAATTCTTCTCTAGGGTCTTTTTAAAAAAATGTGGCCAGCCTTAAGGCTAACCTACAAACTCTTCATTTTCCCTCTGCTAGACTGCTTTATCCCATATTTGTTTATGCCCTTGGTCTCCTGAAGTAGGCTCACTTTTCACCTACTCTACAAGCTCATAAAAATGAGCACAGAGCGGTTTCAAAAATGTCTAAAGGTTTTCACTGCTGGTAATGACAGGGAGGAAGAGGGCCCCTCCTGTATCATCCTCTATTCTACTCTTTGCCCACCCAAAGAAAGAAAGCCTTCATCAGCATTTCAGAAATAGACATAGATTTTACTACAGGAGCTGGGGTTTGGAGATCTGGGGTAAGACTATGATAAATGGAGTAGACAAGGAAGAAAAGGTTATTTCAAGGAAAAAGGGTGGGTAAGTCTGGCCAATAATAGGAAATCAAAGCCCAACAATCTTATTTCACAGTCTCTCCCTATCCTACATTTCAGACTCTACCAGAGCATCAACAGAAATGTGTTGCTCTTCAGGCCCTCCTACTGAGGTGTCTGTTCCCAGAGGCTCTGGGCAGACATGAAAGACAGGAACTACTCTATTCTGAGATAAAGGAATTCTTACTGAAACACAGAAAGAAACTAAATACATGCATCTGAGATATGCCAAAATCGGGTTAGCCAAATGTATTGAAAACAGTCTTGAAGACTTTGTCAACTGATGTATCAGTATAGGCCAGCTGTTCAGATGAAATATTTTATATATTCATTATGAAGACCACTAATTCTTTAACTACATTCCTCCAAGCCTTTACCTTAATAGACAAAGAGTTACCAGAAATGTCTCTCATATACAAGACTAAACTCTAAACCGTAAGAGTTTTAGAACCATGCTGGATTATAGTAACTGCTCTACAGTCAAACATCTATTTCTAGCTACTTTACCAGCAGTGCTTATAACACATATCCTGCTAAAAATCATGCCAAACTGAGACACAGAGAGTACTGTTCTATAACGTGTTCTATGTGTCAGCCTTCCAGCTATACAATGAAAGCATTCTTGTCCACCCCAAAACCAAGCAACTACTATTCTAACACTGCACAGACATTGCCTTAGACCAGCACTTCTCAAACTCTGTGGTTGCAGAACAATTTACACTCTTAAAATTGAGGACTCCCAAACAGCTTTAGTACATGTGGGTTAGTGATATTTACCGTATTAAATTAAAACTGAGAAAAAGTTAAAATATTAATTTATTTATACATAATAAAACCATTACATGTTAACATAAATAACATTTTTTAAAGGGCAAATATCTATTTTCCAAAACAAAACAGAACAAAAAAATTAAGCAAGACAAGGGACATTCTTTACATGTTTGCAAACCTCTTTAATGTCTAGTTTAAATGGAAGATAGCTGGATTCTCATATCGGCTTCTGCATTCCATCTACTGCCATATGTTGTTTGAACTGAACTCTATGGGGAAAAAAATCCAGCTTTACACAGATGGATAGTTGGAAGAGAAGGAGTACTTAATAGCCTTTTCAGATAACTATCAATATTCTTCTTTGATACTACACTAAAATTCAACAAGTGGTAATTTCTTAAAGGTTTATTGCAATGTGGAATTTGAAACTATCTCAATGTATTTTTTTGGATTTTACTATATTACATTAAAATCCACTGGACTATCCTGAACTTTGTGTGAACCTTTTACCCATGGATGATTTTGTAACATCATGCATTGATAATTTGGAAGATACTGATTTGCTAAGTTATGCCACTCTTCCAGATGTTGTCTCTTTTCATTATACAGTATCTGAAAAATCATATTTGTTAGTATCATTCTTGGGGCTCGTGGTAGCAAATATAAATTTTCAAAAATTCTATTTTCACTTGAAAGCTCAAATTTTATCATCGATAAAAATACTTTTTTTCCCTTTAAGTGACAGGCTCACTTGATTAGTTTTTAAGAAACTATCTGCCAAATATGCCCAACAGTCATTCTTTCAAGTAAAAATGGTATTCCCATTTTAAACAAATCTAGTTCAGTTAGCATCTCAAATGACTGCACAAGTGGTTTCCTCAAGATAACCAATGGTACTCTGGTATACAGCAGAAGTGCTTTGTGGAAACTTTCCATTTTATCATTAAAAATTTCCATTTTATCACTTAGTGTACTCAAGGGTTGAAACTTAACAAAAGAAACTTTTACTGCTTCGTCAAGAACATTCTAAGTATAAATGGCATTGCAGAAGATAACCTGTGTGCCTGGTGATGGAGAATACAACGATTACCAGTACCGTCTGGTGCCACTGCCTTGATTCAGGTGAGGACGCACCAGAGGTTTTACCCACCATTGCTTTGCCACCATGAGAAAAAAGGTGCAAAACTGAAAAAGACAAGTAATGTTAGTAGTAGTATGAAAACCGTTTGACCCTATGGACCCCATGACAGGGTCTCAGGAATCTCCCATGGTCCATGAGCCACATTTTGGGAATTGCTGCCTTCTACCTTTACCCATAAGCTCTGGCTATGCAAAACTGCCAACATCTTTCACATGCAATTCTTACAGATCACAAAACACCAGAAGTTGTTAGAATTTTTTTGCTATCCAAAATTTCAAATTTAAAAATTATATGCAAAAAATAACTTGTATTCCATGCTTAAATAAATGTTCATTTTTCCCTTTATGGAAATATGTTGAAATAGGACTTAATTTGTATCTTTATCTAAATTTTTTTTTTTTTTTGAGACAGAGTCTCACTCTGTCGCCCAGGCTGGAGTGCAGTGGCATGACCTTGGCTCACTGCAAGCTCCGCCTCCCAGGTTCACGCCATTCTCCTGCCTCAGCCTCCTGAGTAGCTGGGACTACAGGCGCCCGCCACCACGCCTGGCTAATATTTTCTATTTTTTAGTAGAGACAGGGTTTCACCGTGTTAGCCAGGATGGTCTCGATCTCCTGACCTCGTGATCTGCCCGCCTCAGCCTCCCAAAGTGCTGGGATTACAGGCGTGAGCCACCGCATCCGGCCTATCTAAAAATATTAGTCTAACATTATAATGTTGGAGATCATTCTTTTCCACATTTCCCCATATTTTAAAGGAAAAAGCCAAATATGTATTGCAAGCTTAGTAACAGAATAGGTATGTTATGAAATAAAAATTTAATACATTAAATTTAACCATTTACGTGCAAGGTACAAGGAGTAAATAAAATAGTTACTTAAGGCTGGGCGCAGTGGCTCACGCCTGTAATCCCAACACTTTGGGAGGCTGAGGCAGGAGGATTGCTTGAGCCTAGTAGTTCAAGACCAACCTGAAAAACATAGGGAGACCCCATCTCCACAAAAATATCAAAATATTATCCCTGCATTATCACAAAATATTTCATGGAAAGACATATGAAATATACCATATGTTAATATTTTATATTTTACCAAGACTAGTACAGTGAAAAAATGATTACTTTCATCAGAGATACAAAATCTGCTGACTGAGCAAATTCATATGAAAGAAAGGTATTAGTCTTCAAGGCAGTAAAGATGATCTGGAGTAATTTTGTTTTCAAATACATCTTATTGCCTAGGATAGATAAGAAAGGATTTATTGCCGGGGGTGGGGGGAGGGATTGAAACAGAAAGAAGACCCCACATTAAATGCTTCGATGGCAATATGCTTCAACTTTTTCCTATGAATTATCCCCTAAGACAGGTCCTCACATCATAGTTTCAAAAGCATGCGCATTTTATCGTGATTTGAGCATACAACCAGCAACACACTGTGGTTCCTGTGTTCAACACTGCAGCCGGAAACAGCCCTGTACTGGCTGTAACAAACCTAAGGCAAGGGAAAAAAATTAGGCAACTGGTTTCCTCAGACAAAGCCAATAGGTACAAGCTGCATAAAGCAGTTTTGCATTTTTATTTGGTCAAGGGACTCATTTACAGAAAAAAAAAATTATAATGCAACTTTTGAAGGTATCTTTGTATCATGATCCAAGACTGCTTTAGAACTTGTACAAAATAAATCTCCTTAAAAACTTGCAAAAATCTACGTTAACATGCTGGTCGAAATTACTATTTCATAAGAAAAATGCTACTGGATATCTAAATACCCTCTCAGGATATGTGCTCATAAAACTTAATAAAGCCTAGGTATTTGCCCCAAATAATTGAAAGCAGGGACTCAAACATACTTGTACACCAATTTTCACAATGGCTTGGCTGTTAATAATGGGTTGGGTTGGGTGGAAGTAACCCAAGTGTCTATCGGTGAATGAATGGATAAATAAATTGTGGTACAGCCATCCAATCAAATATTATTCAGCCTTAAAAAAGAAGAAAATTCTGATACCTGCTACAACATAAATCAACTTCAAAAACATGATGCTATGTGAAATAAACCAGAAACAAAAAGACAAATATTGTTATGGCTCAACTTATATGACAGACCTACATTAGGCAAATTCATAGAAAGAGAAAGCAGAATAGTGGATACCAGGACTGGAGAGAAAGGGAATGGGGAGTTTTTGTTTGATGCATACAGAGTTTCTGTTTGGGATGATGAAAAAGGTCTGGAAATGGATAGTGGTGACTGTTGCACAAAATGTAAGTGAATGTACTTAATGCCACTGAACTGTACACTTAGAAAAAGTTCAATGGTAAATTTCAAATTGTATGTTATGTATATTTTACAATAACAACTTCTATAAAACTGTAGGAAATTTTTAAAAACTGCTCTTGGCCGGGCGCGGTGGCTCACGCCTGTAATCCCAGCACTTTGGGAGGCCGAGGCGGGCGGATCACGAGGTCAGGAGATCGAGACCATCCTGGCTAACACAGTGAAACCCCGTCTCTACTAAAAATACAAAAATTAGCCGGGCGAGATGGCGGGCGCCTGTAGTCCCAGCTACTCGGGAGGCTGAGGCAGGAGAATGGCGTGAACCCCGGGGGGCAGAGCCTGCAGTGAGCCGAGATTGCGCCACTGCACTCCAGCCTGGGCGACAGCGAGACTCTGCCTCAAAAAAAAAAAAAAAAAAAACTGCTCTTAACCTCTAACAGAACTGGTTTTTACTGTATCAGTTTCATTAAAAGATTATTCCCTGCCATTTAATGCTGATAATAGTTTTAGAAATGATTCTAGAAACGAAGTCTTAAAAGCATCCATACAATTCCAAAATCTAACTTCAAGAAGAAAATTTCCAATGACTTATAAAAATGAATGCTACAGATTGACATTTAGTTATTTCCTGGGGGCTAACCTCTCCTAGTGACAAATTCTGTGGACAAGCAAACAGGAGCCTAAGAGTTTAAATCACAGTTCATCCCTTACTTCTATCAGGACACACTAGAGTTTCTGTCTGGGATAACGAAAAAGTTGAAGAAGGAAAGTCTCTTGAGCCCCAGAGCAAGGAGGGATTAGACAGACTGAATTTCAGTAGCAAATCTCCAATGACCCTGGGGGCACACTTCTACCTGCATATACCACGGTCACCTCAAATTCAACACATCTAAAAATCAAACCAAATCTCTCCATCATCTTGCAGTATCTAATGTGTGTTACAAGCTCCAACTAGAATAAATGCCTCTGGTCACTGTTCTGTCCTATCTTATGTATCACCACATGCATGAGGACTCTGCTAGGTACTGGCACTCCATGATAAAGACTCAGCCCCTACCACCCACCAAGAATTGCCTAACAGGGAGACAAAAAGAAGTAAACAGGTTACCAAATTAAACAGACAGGTGTAGGAACTCAGCACGGAGGCCTATGTGACAGTGCGACCTGCTGGGAGATCACAAAGTAGTCAAGCAGTTCAGTTGGGCTAGAGAGGAGAGAGCAAGAGTGAGTGATCATGCGTGCAAGAGACAGAAAAAGCAAGAGCTAGAGCATATTCCCACAAAGGTGTCTGTGAGAGATGGAGAGTTTGTGTGTGATGTGTGTGGTGGCGGGGGTGGGGGGACAGGAAACAAAAGGAAGAAAGGCCAGTTCACATAGGGCTACCAAACCTAGGGATCTGCCTGTATTTGCCGTCTTCACTGGAATCTTATCACGCTGTGCCTTCTATCCCCAGCACTCCATGGAATTTGCTCTCCCCAAGATCATCAACAATCTTGTTGCTACTTAACACTTCAGTCAATATCCTACTTGATATCCCCACTCCCCTTGCAGGATCTGACAACAGTAGCCACTTCCTTTTCTTGAAACAATTTTATCCCAGTTCCCACGACATCCTACATCCTACTGGATTTCTTCCCCGCTCTCTGGCGCCGTACTTTCTCCTTCTCCTCTGCCCATCAGGGCTCTGTCATCAGTTCTCTTTACTTCTTACTCCACACCTCATCTGTGGGTGATACTGTCTACTCTCATGCCTTTGGTTATCATCTATATAGGCTGATGATTCCCTTCTCCAAGTAGTAACAGCAATCTTTTACCGAGTCATGTGCCCAGCACTGTCCTAAGTGCTTCCCAGTATGATCCCCATTTTGTACAGATGAAAAAACAGAAACATAGTGGGGTGAATTAACCTATTTGTTTTACTATAGTCATTGTGTTTTATATAATTCACTCTATCACAAATAAAAAAAAATTTTTTTTTTTTGAGACGGAGTCTCACTCTGTCGCCCAGGCTGGAGTGCAGTGGCGCAATCTCGGCTCACTGCAAGCTCCGCCTCCCGGGTTCAAGCGATTCTCCTGCCTCAGCCTCCCAAGTAGCTGGGACTACAGGTGCCCGCCACCAAGCCCGGCTAATTTTTTGTATTTTTAGTAGAGATGGGGTTTCACCGTGTTAGCCAGGATGGTCTCGATCTCCTGACCTCGTGATCTGCCCGCCTCGGCCTCCCAAAGTGCTAGGATTACAGGCATGAGCCACTGCACCCAGCCCACAAAGAAATTTAAAAGAATGGCATGAAGAATTGTTAGGAAGAAGCAAGCTGAAGACCTATGTATCACATAAAACCACTTTTATTAAAAATGGGACTATTTCACATTTCTGTGTTATTTGAGTTTTTAAAATAACACTAAAGTTTTTTTTTTAATGGAACACAGGATTCTGGTGGAAATGTTAGCAAAAAAGACAAAAAAGTGTTAGTGATGTCTGATTTGGCTATATTTTTCACTTATATTAAATACTAAAAGCTTGTGTTCTTCAGTCAGATATAGAATTTAACAAGTAATACTACAGAGTAAGTTCTATAGTAGAATTTAATTTTCAAAGAGCCCAATTTAAATACAATGGTTTTGTTAAACTTTTATTTTTTCTGAGACAGGGTCTCACTCTGTCACCCAGGCTGGAGTGCAGTGGCATGATCACGGCTCACTGCAGCCTTGACCTCCTTGGGCTCAAGTGATCCTCCCAAGCAGCTGGGGCCACAGGCGCATGCTACCACACCGGGCTAATTTTTTTTTGTTTGCAATTTTTGTAGAGATGGGGTTTCACCATATTGCCCAGGCTGGTCTTGAACTCCTAGGCTCAAGTGATCCTTCAGCATTGGCCTCACAACGTGCTGGGATTACAAGCGTGAACCATGCCTGGCCTTCTTAAACTTTTGACATTGTTTTTCACACAGAAAACAGTAATAAACTTCCATGCCCTATTCACTTGAAAAGACAATTTAAAAACACGTAGCTACTGTAACAACATATTTCTAGAAAGCTTAATTGCAGATGGAATGGAACAAATGTTAAAGGGTAAACATGCCCCCACCCCCAGTCCCTTCCTCATAGTGGGCCCTTCCCTATATGACACTACCTTAAGTCTACTGGATAGTCATCATATTTATAACACAAATGGAATCTTAATTACTAACACCTTAAACTCATTTTAAAAAAAGGACAGATCCAAACTTATGTAACGTCAGTTTGATCCAGAACAACGTCCACAAATTTTAATTCATTAAATCCAAAATAATAGTTTTACTAAATTAATAATTGAAAAAACTATATAATCCAGCCAATTATTTAGTTTGAAAAAACAAGCCTAACACACTAAAAAGGAAATTATGGCAAAAGCAGCCCCAATTCAGTTAACTGAATTTGTTATCAAACAGACCAGACGTATTCAGAGAAAAATTTTTCTGTGAGTTATGAAACACTAAAGAGCATCTGTTTATTGAGCACTTCGAAGTTTGGCTTGGTAGAGAGAAAAGAGAGTGGAGGAGAGAAAACAAATTCCAAAAGAATAAAGGTCATGATCTTAACCCTGTAGTAACAGGGCACAGGTACACAGGAATATTAACAGGAGCAAGTATCGCTTGTCTTATGGAAGAGTGGAATTCCAGAGAGACTCACTGCAAGATCAGCTTCTGCTTACAGAGGGATTACATTATGGTGTACTTGAAGTCAAGGTTTGTTAGCAGGATTTTAGCTGCTGGAGTGTTAACGTCACCTGAAAACACTGCTTTCATTCAACTAGTGGAGTAAAAATCATAAGAGTGTATAATAGTATTTTTGGAAAATTAATCAGGCAGAAATATTCAGTGTAGATAAATTGGGCAGAAGAGACTAGAATCAAGGAGACCAAGTAAGATTCTTATGATAATCTAAGCACGAGGTGATCAAGTCTAGGTTAGTAAGAAGTGGAAAGAGGAGGTGCTATAGTCACAAACTATATTTTGAAAGAAGAACTAATGGGACCTCTCTTTGTCCAGGGTGTCTATCTCTGGTGACACACTCACTGGCCAAAGAGAATGAAAGCAGGGCAAGAGTTAGGCCGGGCGCGGTGGCTCGTGCCTGTAATCCCAGCACTTTGGGAGGCCGAGACAGGCGGATTACCTGAGGTTGGGAGTTTGAGACCAGCCTGACCAACATGGAGAAACCCTGTCTCTACTAAAAATACAAAATTAGCCGGGCATGGTGGCGCATGCCTGTAATCCCCACTACTCGGGAGGCTGGGCAGGAGAATTGCTTGAACCTGGGAGGCAGAGGTTGCGGTGAGCTGAGATTGCACCACTGCACCCCAGCCTGGGCAACAAGAGTGAAACTGTCTCCAGAAAAAAAAAAAAGAAAGAAACCAGGGCAACAGTCAAAATTTCCATGGGTTATGACAAACTCAAACCTAGACCTACCTGCCTTGCCCTCTAACAGTGCTGGATACCTGACGGGGCACCAAAATCCCAATTTAGGCACTCATGTATGTAGCAGAGACAGTTAGAGGTCACAACTTAAGGCAGAACCCTTGACACAGATCACCTCCACCTGGCCTAAAGCTTACCTAATAGCAAGCCCAAACAGCACCACCAAACAGCACCAGGGGAAACCTGTTCGGTGTTACACAGCCTAGTAAGTGGTAAGAGTCTCTGCAAAATCGCTCCATGAAGCAGACATTAAGCTGTCTCTGGCCTTAGCAATAACAAGAATATTTAATACCCTTGTTTTTCAGAAGTATATACAAAGGATCAATGACTAAGGTCTTTGACCTTTAGCTTCTCTAAAAAGATTCACATTAAATAATGTCTTGGAGTTTTCACCTAAGTTTATACCTGGAGTCCTGCTGTCCAGGACTCCAGGAGGGGAGAAAACACCAATACAATCTACTGTTTGTAACCAAAATAACAATGAGATGCCCTGGGTGATTTTATTTATGAATTTTCTAATTAATCCTGACAAAATTGAGACATTCATAAAATGAGTGTCAAAATTTAAAAGTCATACACTGGAAAAGGTTATTTTTATTTGGTAGCTATAAAGGGTGCTGCACTCTGTTCTCCAGTTGGTGATTTCTGCCAACCCTGAGAATGTTTTCAGAGGAAACTTGACTTAGCAGGAGTCAAATTCTTGGTTAGAGTTTAAATCACAGTATTTTGAAAGTGTGGGTTTAAAAAATTTTTCCAAACTGTGTTTTCCTCTATATAGGGGGGCCACAAACACCCAAACAAAAGTTATCTGAACTTCTTTATATAATAAACATGAGGAATACCCTTAACAGGGAAGTAATTCTTTAAAAACTATCCAAGAAGCCAGACAAAACTTATCTGAAAGGCCTATGAGACCAAGAAATATAACTGCTGCTGTAATAACAGGAACAACAATAATAATAATAGTTAATACTTTGGGGACTCTTACTACGTTGCTAGACATTGTACAAACTGTTTACATTTTCCTCATTTCATCTTTTCAACATCTCCCTGAGGAACATACTTCCACTATCAGCTCTAGAGATGAGGATACTGAAGCAGAGAGATGAACTAATTTGTCCAAGGTCAAACAGCCGCACAGCTTCAAGGAAGAAGAATTAGCATTCCCACTCAGGTAGCCTGGTTCTAGATCCAGAGGTCATGCTTTAAACCATTTTACAACACTCCCTAGCTCAGCTCAACCTGGCTTGTGCCCCCCAGCCTCAGCTGGGATCATTAAGTTGTATCATGAATCAAAATGCACCCTCCAAGAGCTAATGGTAAACACAAAATGGACCATTTTCCAGATTGGCCCATAAAAACAAGTCTCAAATAATTTTTTTTTTTTTTTTTTTTTGAGACAAGTCTCACTCTGTTGCCCAGGCTGGAGTGCACTGGTGCCATCTTGGCTCACTGCACCCTCTGACTCCCGGGTTCAAGTGATTCTCCTGCCTCAGCCTCCCGAGGAGCTGGCACTACAGGTGCACACCACCACACCTAGCTAATTTCTGTATTTTTAGTAGAGACGGGGTTTTGCCATGTTGGCCAGGCTGGTCTCCAACTCCTGACCTCAAGTGATCTGCCCGCCTCAGCCTCCCAAAGTGTTGGGATTACAGGCATGAGCCACCACGTCTGGCCTAAGTCTCAAAGAATTTAAAAGGACTGATATTATACAAAATATGCTCTCCAACTACAGTTTAAATTAGAAATTACCCAAAGGAAAATCTGTGAAAATCCCCAAATATGTGGAAATTAAACACACTTCTAAATAACCCATATAACCCATGGGTCAAATAAGAGATCACATGGAAAACTAGAAAATACCTTGAACTGAATGAGGATGAAAACAAAACATTTCAAAATATGTAGAAGGCAGCTAAAGCAATGTTTATAGAGGCAAATCTACAGCATTAAATGATCATATTGGAACATAAAAAAAGGTTCAAAAATCAATGATCTAAGTTTTTGCCTTAAAAAAACTAGAAAAAAAAGCAAATTAAACTCAAAGCAAACAGAAGGAATACAGAGCAGAAATCAATGAGACTGAAAACTACAAAATTCCTTTCTGCAGAAATCAATCAGCTAGTTCTAAAATTTGTATGAAAGCAAAGGAAGTAGAATAGCCAGAACAATTTTGGGGAAAAAAAGTTGGAGGATTCACATTAACTGATTTAAAGACTTACTATAAAACTACAGTATTTATAGTGTGAATTGGTGAGGAATACACGTACTGTTCAATGGAACACAGATTCCAGAAATTCACAAATTTGTAACCAATAAATTTCTAACAAAAGTGCCAAGAGGAAAGAAAGTCTTTTTTGTTTGTGTTAGAGATGGAGTCTTGCTCTGTTGCCTAGGCTGGGGTGCAGTGGCGTGATCACAGCTCACTACAGCTTCAAACTCCTGGGCTCAAGAGATGCTCTGCCTCAGCCTCCTGAGTTGCTGGGACTACAGGTGTGTGCCACCACTTCTGGCTAAGTTTTTTATTTTTATTTTTTGTACAGATGGGGTTCTCCCTATGTTGCCCAGGCTGGGCTTGAGCCCCTGGGCTCAAGTGATCCTCCTGCCTCAAGCCTCTCAAAGTTCTGGGATTAGAGGCATGAGTTACTGGGCCCAGACTAGGAATAGTCTTTTCAACAAATAGTGTTTGAACAACTGGATGTAAATACGCAAAACAAACAAAAAGCCTCACGCTGTATGCAAAAACAGATCATAAGCTTAAACGTGAAACTGAAATCCATAAAGCTTCTAGAAGAAAACAGAAAAAGCTTTGTGACACTGGGTTAGGTTAAAAATTTCTTAAAACACAAAACAGATCATAAAAGAAAATTTGATAGGTCAGACCTTATCAAAATAAAAACTGCTCTTTGGCTGGGTATGGTAGCTCACGCGTGTAATCCCAGCACTTTGGGAGGCCACGACAGGTGGATCAGTTGAGGTAAGGAGTTTGAGACCAGCCTGGCCGACATGGTGAAACACCATCTCTACTAAAAATACAAAAATTAGCCCGGCGTGGTGGCACGTACCTGCAGTCCCAGCTACTCTGGAGGCTGAGGCAGGGGAATCGCTTGGACCTGGGAGGCAGGGGTTGCAGTGAGCTGAGATTGCCCCACTGTACTCCAGCCTGGGTGATAGAGGGAGACTCTGTCTCAAAAAAGAAAAAACAAAACTGCTCTTTGAAAGACACTGATCAAGAAAATGAAAACACAAGACATAGACCAGGAGAAAATTCTGCAAAATACATATCAAATAAAGAACTAAGGCTGGGTGTGGTGGCTCACGCCTGTAATCCCAGCACTTTGTGAGGCCAAGGTGGGCGGATCACCTGTGGTCGGGAGTTCAAGCCAGCCTGGCCACCATGGTAAAACCCTGTCTCTACTAAAAATATAAAAATGAGCCAGCTGTGGTGGCAGGCATCTGTAATCTCAGCTTCTTGGGAGGCTGAGGCAGGAGAATCGCTTGAATGCGGGAGGTGGAGGTCGCAGTGAGCTGAGATCGCACCATTGCACTCCAGGCTGAGTGACAAGGGCAAAAGTCCATCTCAAAAAAAAAAAAAGGTAAATTTCACTGGTCACAAACTACACCTTTAAAAATCTGACTTTAGTATCCCAGTTAAAAGACAGTTAAGATGGTAGCTGGTACTGGGGTGAAACTCATGGTAGCTGTGAGAAGTTATCTGGTCTTAGATATATTAATATTTGGAAGATATATCTACAGGATTTCCTGACAGACTGAACACAGAGCATGAGTGAAAAGGAAGCCAAAGATGACTACTACCAAGCAACTGGGAGAATGAAACACCATCAGCTGAAATGAGAGGACTACAGATGGAATATGGGAGAGGAGAGGAGAGGAGAGCAGAGGGGAGGGGAGGGGGAGGGGAGGGGAAGGGGAGAGGGGGAGGGGAGGGGGAGGGGGGAGGGAAGGGGGAGGGGGGGGGAAAGGGAGGGGAGGGGGAGGGGGAGAGAGAGAGAGAGAGAATGTGTACATGCATATGTTGGGGAGGGCATGGGTGATGAGGAATTCAGTTCTAAGCTTCCAGTCTGGTATAAAACACAGATAATCCCATTACTTATCTCACAGTCTTGTTTTGTTGTTTCATTTTGGGTAAACGTCACTGCATTCCTTCATTTCAGTTAGAAGTCCTATCAGGCCAACTTTGTTGTGACCCTAGAAGGAAGCCCAGCCATCACTTAGTTCTGCTTACTGTAGCTTGATGGATGTGATGGTTAATTTTACTATCAATTTGACTGAGCTAAGGGATGCCCAACTGCATGGTTATTGGTTATACATTATTTCTGTTTACTGCCTATTTCTGTGTGTGAGAGTGTTTCTGGAGGGGATCAGCACTGAAGTGGGAACTGAGTTCAGCAGATGATCCTCCCCAGTGTGGGAGGGCATCATCCAATCCACCAAGGGCCTGAACAGAACAAAAAGGTGGAGGAAGGGCAAATTCACTCTCTCTCTCCTTGAGGTGAAACATTCATCTTCTGTCCTTAGACATTCCCACTCTTGATTCCTGGACTTTCAGATCAGGAGTTACACCATCGGCTCTCTTGACTCTCAGGCCTTTGGACTTGGACTCAGTTTCACCACTGGCTTTCCTGGTTCTTTAGCTTGCAGATGGTGGTGCTTCACAGCCTTCATCTCTGCCCGAGCCAATTCCTATATAGATCTCTTCTTATATACACATCATATATACCCTATTGGTTCTGTTTCTCTGGAGAACCCTAATACAATGGGTCCTCCAGCACTCACCCCAAACTAAGCATGTTTCCTTTTACAAAAGGTAAAAATGTCCACTCTTCATAGGTCCTTTAATCAGGTCCCATTCAAACTCCTCTAAAATAAATTTCTCCAAAATTCTATTTTTATATTTCACTTTGTATGTTCACTGTTTACGCCACTGTTTATGTGAAGGTGAGGTTAGATACCTTGGGAATTCATGTCTCAGTCACTTGTATCTGATACAGCTTTCCCCTCCAACTGTGGAGTTTATCATTTCCACTAATAGGTGTGTGCTTAATAAAAACAAAACATGAATAGCTTCTCTTCTCCCATCTCTTTAAGCCATCTGTTCCCCTGTAGTTCTGTAGTTCCTAATCCTTTTTGCAGACGCTCTCCATTTTCTCCTTTACACTGTCACTTTAATCTGGGAGTTGAGAGAAAGAATCTGATAACTGCCACCCCCTCACCCCACTACCACCAAAAAAGCCACTACGAATTCCCATTGAAAGCCTTTTGTTCTAAAGGGAGAGCCAGTCCTGTTCCTACTGCAGTACTGTCACCTAGAAACCAAAATTCTCAGCTGACATAACATTTCAGGACTAATCTAATTCCTAAGAAACTACTCAGCACAGTTCAAAACATAAAAAACCAGCTGCAGCTCTTGCCTCTTTATCACCAATCTGAAATCTCAAACTGTAAATTCATAATAGCAATTATATCTGCTTAGTTTTATCGAGCTTTTCCTATGTGTGGGGTACTGTGCTAAATAAGTGCTTTAACTAAATCAGCTCATTTAATACTCAAAATAACCCTGTGACAAAATTTTCATTATTATTACTCATAAAAACAGGACACCTTAGAGATAAGCAAGAAGCAGCATTTAGACCATATACCAGCGTATGACATTTAATTAATCCCCCAAGAATTATGAGAGATTGGTTTTGCCTTATATTATTATTTTCTGACTCTAATATTAAAAAAGAAAAAGAAAAATACAGGTGTGCCACCTCTTAAAGAAAATGAGCTATTTGGGGCTGGGCGCGGTGGCTCACACCTGTAATCCCAGCACTTTGGGAGGCCAAGGTGGGTGGATTGCCTGAGGTTGGGAGTTTAAGACCAGCCTGACCAACATGAAGAAACCCCGTCTCTACTAAAAATACAAAAAATTAGCCAGGTGTAGTGGTGCATGCCTGTAATCCCAGCTACTTGGGAGGCTGAGGCAGGAGAATCGCTTGAACCTGAGAGGCGGAGGTTGCAGTGAGCTGAGATCATGCCATTGCACTCCGGCCTGGGGAATAAGAACGAAATTCCGTCTCAAAAAAAAAAAGCTATTTGGAAATGAAAGTGAAATTCTTTTTATTTTACTTGGAAATCCTTATATCCAAGGAAGAAACCCAAGGTTGCCCTCACAGCAGGTCCAAAGCTCACTATACCATATAGGAGGCCTGTTTCCATACTGTAGTTTAGTATTAGAGATTTGAGTTGCACAGGAAGACTCTTTAAAAAACAGCCAGTGTGTTAGACAAATGTTTTACCGAGCACTTCCAAAGTATAAGAGACTATTTTAGGCACCACATCAGCACTATGGGGATCTGGTGATAACTCACTGCTTCTGGGTCAAGATTACAATCTAAGTAATAAGATGTGCATAAAATAACTTTAAATGCACTACAAAGAGATCTAAATTTCAATAAAGGAACATAAGCGCTATAGGAGTTCAGAGGAAGAAGAGATTGCTTCCATTGGAGAAGGTCAAATTAGCCCCTTCTGAAGAGGTAAAATTCGAATTATTCTTGAAGAATAAGTAGGATCTGAAAACGTGAGATCCATTAGGGAGAATAAGATTCAACAGCAAAGGGTACAATAAGAACGATGGTATAATGACAAAGAAGTGTGGGGCATGTGTTAAGTACTTGGAGCTTACTTGTAGCATGGGTACCAGAAAGGGAATAGAGGAAAACAGGGTTGGCCAGAGAGGTTAAATGTGACTGTGGCAGGCCTTAAAAAGGAGACAGCCTCGATAGGAAACTAATGTAATATTCTGGGAAGAATGTCTGAATCAAGGCAGATACCAGAAACATTTTAACAAATAGGATGGAGAGCATTTGGGAATGACTTAGTATGAGGAGGAAGAGACATGTAGGAATGAAGCTGGGTAAATGAGAGGATGGTAGTAGGTTAATAAAAACATGAAGCAAGCCAGGCGCAGTGGCTCATGCCTATAGTTCCAGCCCTCTGGGAAGCTGAAGTGGATCACTTGAGGCCAGGAATTGGAGACCAGCCTGGGGCAACATAGTGAGACTCCATCTCTCCAAAAAAAAAAAAAAGGAAAAAGAGAAAGGAGGAAAAACAGATGCATACAAGTAGGGAGAAAAAAGGAGAGTTGTTGAGTTTTAAAGTGTGTGTGTGTGTGTGTGTGTTGAGTTTCAAGTGACAGAGGAATATTTAAGTGGTGAGATCCATTTTTAATTTATATAACTGAAGTGGGCTGTAAATGTGGGGCTACAGCTGAAAACTGAGATCTCATCTTGACATATACACATGAAGCTGACTGTGAGTCTGCACAGTACTGAACTTTGAGAATAAGCATGCATACAGGGTGACACACTTTCACATGTGCTCTACTTTAATCCTTATGAAGCAACCTTGTGAGAGAAATATTATGATGTCCTGAAATTATAGTATTTGGCCTGTAAGTTCTTCCCAGCCAACGAGTTCACAGTTAGAACTAGTTTTATGTTAACCACATCTGCTGAATACAGAAAAAAGGAAACCACCACAGATGGAATTTTAAGTCTTCAGTTTTTAACAGAGAACCGAGATAGAATGAGAATCTTTCAGTTCATTTTTACTCCTTGTAGCTGCCTGACCCTTCAACACAATCATGTGCTAACCAGTTCCAAGCCAACTATGCCCCTGGTTAACAAGTGGGCAATAGAGTGGTGAAATGTGATCAGTGGTCCATGAAGTCTTTTTGGTTGTCTCCAACAGGGGCTGGAGTGGGCTCTGAGTAGGGGTGGTTGGTGGGGACCTGCCCTCTGAAGTACACTTTGAGAGACTGCCCAGAAGAGAGACAGGCCATAAACAGCTTCCCCGTAAACACCTTCATATTCGGGAGGTAGGAAGCAGAGGAGAACCATGGATGTTGCCAACCAAGGAGATGTTAGAAATCTTTGCTAAAACAAAGGAAGGCATTTCCTCTCCCCTGTTGTGATACTCCTTCTGCAATCTTACACTCATTCTCCTTTTCTTTCATAGTGAACAGATATCAGCTGTGCTATTTTCACCATTAGTATGAAAACCAGTAAATGAAAGTCCTATACTACTCTAGTTTAACCAGAGCTAAAAATAACCTTTTGTGCTTCCCTTTCTGTACTCATTTCATTAACAATAATAAGACAAGTGTTCATAACTGTGTGCATATTGTAGGTAAAATGTGCCAAAACTATACAATAATTAATCTTTCAAATCATCACATGGAATCTGATACATCTTATAAAAACTAACCCTCCAACTAATAACTGAAACATACATTTCTGAACTATTAATACTTTAGAGATGGAAGAAAAACAGTACAAATCTATTTTATAGGGGTGAAAAATGAGGTTCAGGCAGCTTAGTTTGTTGTAACATTCTTGCCTCATTTTGAAACTCTTCTATGTTAATCACCTTGGTATTATATTACCTCTCTGCATACATCTTATTTGTCCTGTTAGACCACAGTCTCCTGAAAAACAGGGACCCTGTTCCAACTTCCTTTTAATGATGTCTAACAATATGCTCCACAGATCGACAGTGCATACTAAATGTCTGTAAAATCAGTTATCACTCAGAAAGGAAGGCAGAAGGAAGCTCTTAGCCAAATAACATAATTCTAAACTCAGAGTGAAAAATTCATTTTATTTTTGAAACCACACCTACCCTTAACCATCCTCTGATTTATGAAATACTCTCTAAGCATGTAGCCCTTGCTAAACAATAGTTCTTTCGTTATCTCTCCTTCAAGAAATCTAGGCAAGCTTATTCGTTAGTCATAGATGTTATACATCCA
This sequence comes from Hylobates moloch, assembly GCF_009828535.3. Classification (NCBI taxonomy): domain Eukaryota; kingdom Metazoa; phylum Chordata; class Mammalia; order Primates; family Hylobatidae; genus Hylobates; species Hylobates moloch. Next base: position 12,012,598 of record NW_026652287.1, on the reverse strand, counting down.
GTTACAGATGATCGAGAATTCTGACAATGAAGTCTAAGATCTATCCTCTGACCCACTGTGCTGTCACTCTTACAACAAAACGAAGGAAGTTTAACATTTTATAGTCAGAAAAATCTTGAGAAAATGTTTTACTGGTTTCATTTCCTTGATTGAAAAACTCTTCTCCCTCTTAAAAGATCTCTTCTTTGTTGATAGTATCTTGAAAAACAATATCCTTACGCCTTGATGTAAAAAGCTTAATGTAAAGACAGAAATCTGTGTGGTCTCTCCAAGTCAGTATTACAGAATTCTGGCACTACATATACAAGCCCCTGCTATTTTAGGATCACAAGAAACAGCTAGCCTGGGAAAATGAGAGAGAGGTGAACCATTCCTAACATCTTAACAGCCACTTCAAGCAACCACTTGTTCTGCAAATACCACAGGCCCCTTGAGAATCCTTAGATTTGGTTGATAACTTAAATTCTCGCAACTTCCCTTGCAACAGAACTGTTCTATCGGAAATAGGCATTAGCAACAGAAAACTATGTAACCATGTCACATTCTCCTTTGTACTTTTTATGGAATTCAAATGAATTCACATTTCAAAATTGAAGTAAGGTAGCATTTACAACAAATCCAAGCAGATCCATGTGCCAGCCATCATTTCTGTAACTTTGGAGTGTGCACCACATTGTCTGTAAAGCTGGCCACCAAGAATGCCTCTCATCTCTGCATACATCTGCTACTCTTCCCACCGAGAAGGGGAGTCTATTTCCCCTCCCCTTGAATCTGGGCTATCCTTGCAACTTTCTCCAACCAAAAGACTGCTACAGAAAGCAGGCTGTGCCCGTTTTAGGCCTAGATTGAAAAGAGATCTAGCAGGCTCCACTTTTGCTTTATTGGCACCTGAAGCTGGCATGCAAGGAAGTCCAGGCTCTCCTGTTGGAAAGAGGCCACACAGAGAAGCCCAGCAGAAGACAACTACATGAGAGAGGTTGTGGGGAGGGGCACTTAGACACCTCAACCAAAAGCCAGTACCAAGGCTCTAAGCATGTGAATGAGACCATCCTGAATCCTTCAGTGCTGGTACGAGTCCGGCAGACACTACACAGGTCAAAGACAAACCATCCCAACTGAGCCCTGCTCAAATGCAGATCCGAAGAATCATGAGCAAATATAACATTTCTGGAAGGACAAAACTTTAAAATGGTAAACAGATTAGTGGCTGCCAGGGGTTAGGGACTGGAGTGAGAATGGAGGGTTAGTACCGGGAAGGTGTGGGATATGCTTACAAAAGGGCAACCCAAGGGATACTTTCAGTGTTAGTTCCATTTACTATCTTGACTGTGGTGGTGCATACAGAAACACAGGCAGGTGATAAAACTGTACACGCCTTAACATGCACACGTGCGTGTGCACACGTGCATATACGAGCGCAAGTAACCGGGGTATCTGAATAAGATAAATGGGTTGTATCAATGCCAATATCCTGGTTGTGTTGTTAAGAGTTTTACAAAATGCTGCCCGTTGGGAGAAACCAGGCAAAGAGCACATGAGATCTCTCTGCATTTTTTTTTTATAACTGCATGTGAATCTATAATTATGTCAATAAAAATTTCAAAATGGTGACATTAAGCTACTAGGTTTTGTGGTAGTCTGTTTTACAGCAATAGATAATAGATAACTGATACAGGGAAGTAGTATTTTAATGTAACTTGTTAGCTCAGATTTATAAGACTAACTGGCTGTATATCTGATGTTAATAAGTACTAGCTATATTATTAATATGGTTTTATTTTTGCCTAGTTTATCTGCATTTGACCAAACAGTTCTCAATCACAAGCAATAATTGTCCCTTCAACTGGCTAGAGAGAAATGTGAAGAGACAAAAGGCAGATATGAAAAAGGTTAATATTGTCAAAGAGGTACCTTCCTCACATTTTAACAACACTAAAATTGGAGCGCATTTTATAACTGGCAGCATTTTTTTATTGGTGGTACAAAAATAATGTTAAATCAATAGTCTTCAATTAGCTGAAATACATGATATTAAAATCTTAGTTCTTCCTGAATCCAAATTGGTATTTAGCTGCATCTGAAGGCATTACAGATTTCTGAATTTTCTATAATGCTTTTTTAGCACTGTATTTGTACTTACTCTTTACATCATACAACCACCTTCCATTTATTATCAGAAGGGAATGCAATTCCTGTAAGTCAATAGATAACTTCAACTACCACAATTTACTAGGCAATTAAAAATACCCACCTACAAAGGAAAAATAAAAAACTACAATATGGCAGAGACTGCAAACTTCCTTCCAACATTTATTCTCTCCCTCCTTCTTGGTAAAATAATCCTGATTTTTAAAATAATGCATTTCCAACCTTTCCTGCAGCTGTTACATATATACACACACACATGACTGGTGCCTAAATTCTGACAATATCAAAATGGTATAGTCTCTACTATCCAGGTGTGTTGGTGGGTGCCTGTAATCCCAGCTACTGGGAGGCTGAGGCAGGAGAGTCACTTGAACCCAGGAGGCGGAGGTTGCAGTGAGCCAAGATCACACCACTGCACTCCAGCCTGGGCGACTGAGCAAGACTTCGTCTCAAAAAATAAAAATAAATAAAACTCAGACACAGAGATTATAAACACAGCCCATACTTACTACTTAAGACAAAAGAACTGTCTTAAACAAAGCTATAAAATGCTTTATCAAAACAAGGAAGAATAAAAGGACATAGACATATAAAGGATCCCTGCAAAAGGCTAGAAAAAGAATTGGTCTCCCGAAAGATGGGCTATCTGAATTCAGTAGGTTATCAGATACAGGCTCGAGTGCAGTGAATGCGTATTTATTTTTTCCTTATCAGCTCTACAGGAGAGGTGTGACTCTGTAGCAGACCCTTGTTGGATACTTCTCCAACATACTTTCTTCCTTCCTCTCCTAGGAGAACCCTGATTTGGACTGTACTCACTCCCAGCTCCAGCTTATCCCAAACTGCGACCAAAAACAAGCAAACACCCAAGGCAGATCAATCAGGGCCAAGATTTGATTCGGGGACTTCCGTTTAAGCCTCCTGGGAACGCTGTCCTAGTCGGTGTGGAGGATCAAGTCTTGGCTGAAGCCAGATTTACCTGGATTTTTCAGTTACTCTATTGGAAAAATTTCTTTATCACTTAAGCCATTTGGGCTCTCTGTTCTGTTATTTGTGTCCAAACATTCAACAGATAAAATTTTTAGAGTAATCAAGGACCATTATGTGAAGTCAGAATTAGAGGTATTACCAAGGTACCTATTGGTATCTATAATAGTTACCATACCAAGAGAGTGGTCAGACTCAAAAAACCTCATGAGCTTTCCTGAACTCATCTTAAATTTAAGTCTTTTTCTTTAAATAACCAAAGGTGGGAAATAGCATACTAAAATTCCTAACTCTGCAGCTAAATGATTTTTTCAGTATGTATGTACATGTGACAACACATTCTTTCACTGGACTAGTCAACAACTATATTAAGAAACAATAAGATACAGACTGTAAAACAGTGCAGTCACTTTGGAAAACAGTTCAGCTCCTCAAATTGTTAAACAGAGTTACCATATGACCCAGCAATCCCACTCCTAGGTATACAGTCAAGAGAACTGAAAACACATGTACACATATACAAAAAAAAAAATGAACACAAATGTTCAAAGCAGCAGTACTCATGATAACCCAAAGGCAGAAATAACCCAAATGTCCACCACTGAGAAATAAACAAATTGTGCTATATCCATGCAATGGAATATTTTGGGCCATAAAAAGGAGTAAAATATGGCCTAGCATGGTGGCTCATGCCTGTAAACCAGACACTTTGGGAGGCCGAGGCGGGTGGATCACGAGGTCAGGAGTTCAAGACTAGCCTGGCCAAGATGGTGGAACCCCGTCTCTACTAAAAATACAAAAATTATCCGGGCTTGGTGGCAGCGCCTGTAATCCCAGCTACTCGGGAGGCTGAAGCAGGAGAACTGCTTGAACCCGGGGGGTGGAGGTTGCAGTGAGCTGAGATTGCACCACTGTACTCCAGCCTGAGCGAGAGTGAGACTCTGTCTCAAAAAAAAAAAAAAAGCAGTAAAATACTAATACTTGCTTGACATGGATGAACCCTAAAAACATGAAAGCTAAGTGAAAGACGTGAGTCACAAAAGGCCATATATACTGGATGATTCCATTTATATGAAATGTCCAGAATAGGCAAGTAGATTAATAGTTACTTAGGGCTGGGGTGGGAAAATAGGGGAATGGAAAGTGAATGTTCACGTCTATGGGTTTCTCTTTGACGGGGATAAAAATTAGTGATGATGATTGCACAACTAAAAACCAGAATTGTGGCCAGATGCGGTGGCAGCACTTTGGGAGCCCAAGGCAGGTGGATCACTTTAGCTCAGGAGTTCAAGACCAGCCTGGGCAATATGGAAAAACCCCATCTCTACAAAAAACACAAAAATAGCTGGGTGTGGTGTGCACGCCTGTAGTCCCAAGCTACTTGGGGGGCTGAGGCGGAAGGATGGCTTGGGCCTGGGAGGCAGAGGTTGCAGTGAGGCGAGATTGTGCCACTACACCCCAGTCTGGGCAACAGAGTGAGACCCGGTCTGAAAAAATAAAATAAAAATAAAAACATCACTTGAACCCAGGGAGTTGCAGTGAGCCAAGATTGTGCCACTGCACTCCAGCTTGGGCAACAGAGTGAGACTCCATTTCATTCATTCATTCATTAATAAATAACCATAGAATTCTATATTATGAAGGGATGAATTTTATGGTCCGTGAAAAACTTACTAAAAAAAGAAACAGGCTGGGCACAGTGGCTCATTCCTATAAGCCCAGCACTTTGGGAAGCTGAGACAGGTGGATCACCTGAGGTCAGGAGTTCGAGACCAGCCTGACCAACATGGAGAAACCTGTCTCTACCAAAAATACAAAATTAGTCAGGTGTGGTGGTGCATGCCTGTAACCCCAGCTACTCCGGAGGCTGAGGCAGGAGAATTGCTTGAACCCGGGAGGCGGAGGCTGCAGTGAGCCATGGTCATGGCACTCAACTCCAGCCTGGGCAACAAGAGCGAAACTCCATCTCAAAAACAAACAAACAAACAAAAAACAATGAGATATACAATACTTTGAACTATTAAAATCTTTATTATTCATCAGTTTTCTTTGCTAATATACTTTTAAGTTAAAAAATAGTTTATATATATATATGCACAAAACATCTGGATTGTCTCCCCATCCCAACTCAGTTTTTTCATTATAGAGTCCTGAAACCTTCATGTTATGGAAGTATGATAAACAAAAGGCCAAGTTATAATTATTTTTTGTAAAAGGGTGAAAAGAGAAATTGCCTGAGTTTGTTCATTCATCTGAATTACGTTAAATTACTTGACTATGTAAGTCAGAAGTTCTGGAATATGAAACAAAATGTATTAATTGGGCAAGTCCCAGTCTGTGCTTTATACAATTAGCCCAATGTTACAAAAACAAGTATCCCTTGTTATCCAAATCTATTCAGTTTCTGAGTTTGGAAAGTGAAAGGTCAAACACAGAGTGGTAACTGAATTTCCTTTGGTCAGAGAGGCTCAATATCTGACAAGCTAGCAATTACTTCTTTCTTCAAAGCAAAATAAGCATCAATATAACATAGCTTTCTGCTTTTACCACTAATCAATAGCCCGAGTCACAGGATTATTGGCTTGTATATTTAAGTGTGCACCTGTACTATTAGGCATTTAAGGCAAAATTTGACACTAAATAAACTATTACATCTAAAAGTTCCATCATGCCCCAATATTTCTTGATATCTGGAATAGTAAATTTGAGGATCTGCAGGCTGAATTATTTTAGATCACCCATACAGACTGTGTACAGTATTCCAGATAGAAAATAAATGGTTTAAAATTGTGATGGCAAGAAGGGCTCAAAATTTGAAATTGTGGCCCAGAATCACGCATAGAAAGTTGGCATTTTTTAGGTAGATAAGAAGAGGGAACACAGTTATAAACATCCCCTGAAGGTGTACTTGACTCATAAAAGTAATAATGGCAACAAGCACCACAAAGTTAAAGACATCTACAGACAATCATTAGAAACTTGTTCCTCGACCTAAGATAATGGCAGAATATTACACTATACACTGAAGAGGCTACAGATAATGGAGGAGAAGAGTTTACTCATAGGTTACAAAATGTTCCCCCAAAAAACATGGTCCTGAAGAAATCACTTTTCAATAATAGTAGAAAAGGAAAAATTAGTCCATTTGGGCTGCTATAACAAAATACCTTAGACTGGGTAATTATAAACAACAGAAATGTGTTTCTTCCAGCTCTAGAGACAGGGAAGTCCAAGATCCAGGTGCCAGTAGATTCTGTGTCTGGTGAGGACTCACTCTGCTTCATCGATGGCAGCTTCTCGATGCGTCCTCACGAGGTGGAATGGGCTAACAAGCACTTTTGGGCCTCTTTTATAAGGGTACTAATCCCATTAACGAGGGCTGTGCCCTCATCACTTAATCACTTACCAAAAGGCCCCCATCTCTTACACCACCACACTGGAGATTAGGTTTCAACATATGAATTGGGTGGGTGGAGGGAGGCGACACATTCAGACCACAGCACACAGTATTGAAAACAGAGGCCTCAACAAACATTCATGGTTAATAGAAAAAAACGCCATTTTTAAAATGCAGAAGGACCTGCTGATTAGTGACTTAGAAACTGGAGGAGGCAGTACACATACAAAACAACTTCAACTGCGTTTTGCACTATTTCTAGGTTGAAATATATTAAATTACAGCCTCAAACTAGTAGACTCAGTTACTTAGCATATCCCCAGGAGTGCAGCTACAAGAGAACCTCTGTGCCTATGCTTCATTCAACAGTGTTCACAGTGAACGGATCACAGTTCCCCTACATGTCTGGGTTCACAGGTAGGAGGTATACATATACAAGTTATAACATAGAGTGACATTTCTATAGATTCACATTAGATAAAAAGTACATGTTTGCTATCCCCATTCTGTCTTAGAAAACACAATTACCTGTTACATCTATTCTTGATACAATCTTTTGTGATTTAAGACTTGCCTATAATCACCGTCTCCTTCACTTCTATTCTCTCCTTGACCCATTCATATCTACTCTACTGAGAATGTGCTTGTCAAGATTATGAGTGACCCTCATAGCCAATATTCCTGCTGTTATTCAACTTAACCTCTCTGTAGCATCTGACAGTCCCTCCTTCTTGAAATTTTCAGCTTTTGGTTTCTCCGACACCACCATCTACTGGTTTCCTCCCACCTCACTGGCTGTTCCTGCTCAGTCACATCTGCCAGATCCTTTCTCTTAGAGTTCCCAGGGCACTAGGTGTCCTCCTCTTCCCAGTGTACACAATTTCCCTAGTGATCTTAGAAAGTCCAATGGTTTCAAAACATTTGTTCTCAGGCTAGGTGGGGTGGCTCATGCCTGTAATTCCAGCACTTTGGGTGGCTAAGGTGGGTGGATCGCTTGAGGTCAGGAGTTCAAGACCAGCCTGGCCAACATGGTGAAACCCCGTCCCATCTCTACCAAACATACAAAAATTAGCCAGGCATGGTGGCGCGTGCCTATAACCCCAGCTACCTGGGAGGCTGAAGCAGGAGAATCGCTTGAACCCGGGAGGCAGAGGTTGCAGTGAGCCAGGGTCGTGCCACTGCACTACAGTCTGGGCAACAGAGCGAGATTCCTCCCAAAAATAAATAAAATAAAATAAAATAAAACAAAGCAAAACAAAACAAAACATTTGTTCTCTGCTGCTTAATCATAAACCTACACCTGTAGCCCTGGCTTCTTCCTGGAGTGCCAGTCATATATTTGATTGCAAATTTGGTATCTCCAATTGGCTCTCTAATAGGTATCTTAAACTTAAAATGGACAAAATAGAACTCTTGATTTTTCTCAAAAACCTGCTTTCCCCCCAGTTTTCACTGTTTCAGTAAAGGCACCATCCACCTTAGCATTAATGGCAAAATCTACAGCACAAGTAAATGAACCATACCTCCAAAACATAGCCCAAACCCTTCCACTTCTCTTTTTCCGTTATTAGCACGCTAATTCAAGTCACTACCAACTACACTACAGCAATAGTCTCCTAACTAGTCTTACTCTCATTCTCCTTCGCTCAGTACACACACAACCAATTCTTTATGCCTGAAGTGCATTACTGTGCCTGTTTAAAATCCTCTAATAGCCTCCCATCATGCTGATAAAACCCAAGCTCCTGTTTACTTATCTGATCTCAATCTTACCCTTCTTTCCCGACTGCCCACCCCCCACACCCCACACACATGGCTGAGTGCCCTTTGACTTCTCAATACAAACCCTATGTCAGTTTCGCTGGTCTTCTTTCTGCTTTTTAATACCCAACTCATTCCCACTGTAGTCATTCCCTCTGCTTAGAATGTGCTTCCTATGATCTTTCTATGGCTGGCTTTTTTTTTTTTTTTTTAAAGCAAAAGACAAAAACCAACCACCAAAATGGATCTCAGCAGAGCTCTAAAGCCAAGGACATGCCCAGCTCTCCCAACACAGCAACTCCCGGAGGCCAAGGGCCCACAGGCTTACATCCCCTCTCAGCACTCAACAGTGAGTTGACTTTTCTTTTTACAATTAAAAAAAAAAAAAGCTGACTAATATTGCACAGGAGTAACAGAAACTGCCTAATTGGAAACAGAAACTATTTACATTGAATAAAAAGCCTGGCTGCAGGCTGCATGTGCCACATTTACAGCACGGTGTGATGCACACGGTGACCGAACCACGGAGGCAGCTTCTGCACTCACACCGGAGCCACGTGTTTGCCATGAGAGTAAAGCAGAGGGCGAGAGGAGTGAGAGGGAGGGGTGTCGCATTCACTTCTGGTTCCAGAGCGGACTAGACAGCCAGCCCAGTCCTTGATAGAGCCCGTCACCACTGGTGGCACAGGTGGCCTGAATGTACCAGTTCATGTGGCAAAGGGAGTGCAGCCCCAGCTTGTCTGTGGTCCCTGCTGCATTCATGGCGTTGGAGAGGTCCTGCTTGTTGGCAAACCCCAGGAGGACAGCATCCCAGAGCTTGTCCTCGGCCAGCATCCTCATGAACTCCTCCCAGGCCTCAATCATACGCCCTCTGTCAGTGCTGTCCACTACGAAAATCAGGCCTGTGTCTTCTGGAAGTAGTGGCGCCACAGAGGCCGGATCTTGTCCAGGCCACCCACGCCCCACACAGTGAAGCTAATATTCTTGTACTCCATGGTTTCTACGTTGAAGCCTATGGTGGGAATGGTGGTCACCATTTCCCCTGGCTTAAGCTTGTACTGGACTGTGGTCTTCCCTGCAGCATCCAGGCCCACCATGAGGATGCACATTTCTTTTCTGTCAAAAAGACCCTTGAAGAGGTTGGCAAAGATGTTATGTTCCCCATGCTTGTGGACAGGTGGAAGGACGCTGGGACGGGTACCTCAGTGGCTGCTGCTCCGAGCCAGGTACTGGTTTTGCTCCCACCAGGGCTGGCTCTTTCTTGTTCTTCAGACAGCAGCTTAAATGTCACCTTCTCAGACAGGCATTTTCTGCCTACCTAATTTCAGAGCCACCCCAATTACCATTTTAATTGCTTAGAAACCATTATCTATCTACCTATTTTTTTTTTTTTTTGAGGCACAGTCTTGCTCTGATGCCCGGGCTAGAGTGCGGTGGTGCAATCTTGCTCACTGCAAGCCTCCACCTCCCAGGTTCAAGTGATTCTTATGCCTTAGCCCCCAAGTAGCTGGGACCACAGGTGCATGCCACCACGCCCAGCTAATTTTTGTATTTTTAGTAGGGATGGGGTTTCGCTATGTTGGCCAGGCTGGTCTCAAAGTCCTGTCATTATTGATATTTTTCTTAGGGTTAGCTCTGTGAGAGCAGGGGCCTTGATGCTTCATTCACTGTTAGAACAGTGCCTGGCACATACCTAACAAGAGCTCAGTAAATATTTTAAGTGACTGAATAATTGAAAAGTAGGGACATTCCAAGAGTATCAATAAAATAATTTTCTAACTTCATAAATTCATTTCAAACATATGCGCAGTAATGACATATTTGTTTAGCATGGCAATTTTATCAAAGATATATGCTGGGCTCTTTAAATAGATTTTCAATTATATTAAAAGCAAGGGAATTTTATTGTTTTAAATTGACGAAATAACCGACAGTGTCTGGTTTACTTGCATAGCTGCTAGTATTTCTATTTAAAATAGTTACCTTAGAATTTTAAAGCCTGAGCATGTTTTATTCTATAAAACCTATGGAGAGTAAAACAGTAAGCTACGGTTGATCTGCTTACTTAGTGTATGTTATTTAAGAGTGGAAAGAGAAGTCTCAAAATTGGAGTTTTAAAAACTTGCAACAAATTAGATAAAATTTTTTAAGAATAACAAAGCTCTCAAGAAAAATCACTTTTTTTAAATAAAAAAATGGCTTGGAGAAAGCTGGCAAAATGGAATGGAAGTAGTCATGTTTTGAGCATTTAGTTGAGCCATTTATAAAGTTTCTAAACTGGTTTCACGGAAATTCTTGGAACAGATTCCATATTTTTGTTTGTCAGATAGAGGGCAGGAAGAAAACACCCAACAGAGTTCATGTGGGTGGGAGTGTGGAGGCTTCTTTCAGGCCCTCATCTGGGTGTTTATATTGTGACAGCAAACTCTGTGGTTAAGCTTGTGCAGTAATTAAGTAGTATGTTTATTATAACTAAATCTCAATAGACTTTTCTAAGATTTCCCCTCAGGCTCAGGGAGAAGTAAAATAGTATTCTGACTTATAAACCCAGATAAATGAAGTTTTATGTTACTGAATACCTGCACCAATAGCCTCAAACTTCATTATGCATAAAACCAAACATAAGGAAAAGAGAAAAATAAATTCAAACAAAATAAACCAGAAGAAAGGGAGATGTAACATCAATTTCAACACTAATTAGAGAGGGAAAAAAAGAGAAGAATTTAGCGTCTCTTTGGGGAGGGTGGAAATATGAATTCAGTTTATTTTTATTTATTTATTTATTTATTTTTTAAGACAGGGTCTCACTGTCACCCAGGCTGGAGTGCAGTGGTGTGATCTTGGCTTACTGCAACCTCTGCCTCCTGGGTTCCAGCAATTCTCCAGCCTCAGCCTCCCAAGTAGCTGGGACCACAGGTGTGCGCCACCACACCTGGCTAATTTTTGTATCTTTTGTAAAGACAAGGTTTCACCATGTTGCCCAGGCTGGTCTAGAACTCCTGAGCTCAAAGTGATCTGCCTGCCTTGGCCTCCCAAAGTGCTGGGATTACAGGCGTGAGTCACCACATCTGGCCTTATTTTTTATTTTTTTAAGTAGAGGCGGGTCTCACTCTGTTGCTCAGGACGGTTTGAAACTCCTGAGCTCAAGTGATCCTCCCGCCTTGGCCTCTGAAAGTGCTAGGATTACAGGTGTGAGCCACCACACCTGGCCTTGGTTTAAAGTAACCATTGAACTGCCTTTGAATCTAGTAAAAAGAGAGCTAATATTTATAATTAATATTCCATAGCAGAGAACTGTCTTACTGTTCTCCTGTACCTGAGTACCATAATCACCCTGGGTGTGTTCCCTGGCTTTCAAAATGCCACACTGAATCTGAACTGTGTTCATTTTAACTACCGAGATAAAGGAGATAATCACAAGTTTGGGGAGAGAGTGATTTTTATAAGTGGCTGAATGTCTGGTGACAGAAAAAGGGAAGTAGGGCATTACGTAAAACTTAAAATCTAGTCTTGTTCATCACACTGGTGTGAGATAAGGTGGTGGTGGTGCGTGTGCACAAGTAAGAGCAGATTCTGACTTGTACTACTTACCAGCTTCTGATGAACTGAGCAGCTGAATCTATTAAAGGGAGAGGAAATTCACTAGCCCTGCCCTGACAGAATCTTAAGGTTGCTCTAGTTGGCACTACAAGCAAAGTTGTACTTGCAGTGTTGTTCTCCAACAGCCATTTTCTAATGTACCAGGATCGGGATGTATCTCAAGGAGTCAGAAGAAAGGCCAAACCGCAGCCATAAGATCGCACTGAGGACTACAGGGACGCCATGGGTCTAGAGTTATTCTCACAATCACAGAACTAAGACCTCAAGTTAAAGTGCTTGAACATGACAGGGAGCCCGAGAAGGGTGGAATACCAAAACTGCTATTTCTCGTCCAATCTAATGACTGAGAATAGTGGTATCATTAACAGAATGGCAAGGGTTTACTTTAACTAACTTACTTGCCCCCCCCACACCCCGGAAAGTGCTAGTCTATCTAACAAGTATTATTTTAGAATTGCTGTATTATTTTAGTCATCTGCATATTTTCCATGGACATGTAAATTAATCTATATATTTAACATAAGCCAAACTGACAATTTTCATAACTACTACTGATTGTTCCATTTCTCAAAAATCACAATTAAATCCAAAAGGTTACAAAGGGAAACGTTAGATTTCTCACAGGTGCTTTAAATTACTGCTCTTTTACCATAGCTCATTATATCTAATGTGTAAGAAAATAGTAAGGAAAAAAATGCCTTAAAATTTTGTGCATAAACTACTTTTTATCACTTTAGTGTAATAACACTAATGATCGATGAGCAAGCTACAGGTGATTTGTGTAACATTCAATTTTTTTTTTTTTTTGGCCATCTTTCAAGGCCCAGGATGTAATACAAACTTGATTACTATGTAAATATTCATCTCTACAAAAAATTTAAAAATTAGCTGGGCATGGTGGCGCATGTCTATATTCTTAGACATGCTCAAGGAGGCTGAGATGGGAGGATTGCGTGAGCCCAGGAATTTAAGGCTGCAGTGAGCTATAGTCAACGCCCCTGCATTCCAGCCTGAGCAACAGAGATCCTCTCTCTAAAACCAGAAGAAAACAAAAAACAAAAGAAAACAATAATAATAAAAAGTAAAACTAAACCTAAACTTTACCTGATACTCTCTTTTCCCTATAACAAAGTTACTAGAGGTGGGCTCAACTCTAACAAGCATCTAAATCAGTATTCTAAAGGTAAAAAATAATTTCAGGTAATCGATACCAGCTTCTACAAAGTTGTAGCCAACTGGCAACACAAATTCTGAAGATATTGTATTGTTTAAGTAGATAGATTAATGAGCCACCACAGACACAAGTGAAACAGGATGATCTATGTACACTAGCAATGGCTTAAGGTTACCAATATATAGCAAATACAGGTAAAATGTAGACATGTTGAGAAGATTTCCTTTGAATTTTACTTAGAAAATCCAAATAGCTCTAAAAAAAAGATCAATATATACTCTGTACGAACTGATTTTTGCAAGTGGCATCTGAAAATATGTGCAAGAAAATTTCTAGTTCTATCAGGCATGCTAGTTAGCTACGAGGAAGCTTGACTAGTGGACAACGCATGTAGTCTTTACCTTTTGGGACCAGGAAAATCCTATTTATCCGAGACTCCTGAAAACCACTCTGGGTTACAGGTTCTGGATCTTCTCACACATACCCTCCCCGTACAATTCTCATATCCTCAGGCCTTACCACTTCTTTGTGACAGCTGCTGCTTTGTAAAGACATAATTCTAGTGTGAAGTATTTCTACTGGAAAATCTGGAATTGACAGGATGTTGACAAGGACTCAGTAAAAATAACCATTCCTAACAGAGTATGTAGATACAAACAGGCAGTCACTGGTCAGAAGCTTTCCTCAGCTGAGTCACCCGGCCATGGAAAACCCCAAGTTTGCACCTGAGAGGCTCTGAAATACTACCCTCTGGAGTGCAAATATAAAACACATTAGGCTTGGAGAAACTGTTCTAAAGCAACTTGTTGGACTAGCCAGATTTAGAAATATAATGGATAGTTGGTAAAGGTAACTCTAGGGGCTGCCAAGAGAACTCAGTTCCAAAAACCCTTCCCATAAAATGAGGCTTTCCAGAGACACACATCTTAGATGTTCCAGAGGTTTATGAGTCCTCTCTGCTGCCCCTTTCAAATCTAAATACTTACTCAAAGTCTCTAGAGCCATCTGTTAAGGCCAAAGGAAATCTTCTCAACATGTCTACACCATAGAAGTTTATGCCGCATTGTAAGGAAGTCTAAAAAGCCAAACGAATGCACAGCTACTAGGGAGGCTGAGGTGGGAGGATTGCTTGAGCCCAAGAATTCAAGACCAGCCTGGACAACATAGTGAGACCAGACTTAAAAAAAACAAAAGCCAAATGCTGCTATTCTGGACTTCATACTGTGAACAAGAATGAAAGAATGTTAGGTCTTTTGACGGTGGACTTTAGGGTTTCTCAAACACTTTCCCTTTTTAAATGTGAGTAACATCCTATATTAGTTTCCTACTGCTGCTGTAGAAATTACCACAAATACTGACTTTACACAAGCTTATTCTCCTAGTTGCAGAGGTCATGAATCTGAAATCGGTTTTACAGGGCTAGTTCCCTGTGAGGGCTCTGAGGGAAGAATGTGTCCTTGCCTTTTTCATCTTCTAGAGGACCACCTGCATTCCTTGGCTCACATTCCCTTCATCGATCACTACAACCGCTTGTTTCCATCGTCAAATCTGCTATCACTCACTCTGGTCTGCCCACCTCTTCCAAGGACCTGTGTGATTATATTGGGCCAACGCAGATAATCCAGGATAATCTCCTCATCTCAAAAATATTAATTTGATGCCATCTGCAAAGTCTCCTTTCCTATATTCATAGGTTCTAGAGATTAGGACATGGACATCTTTTAGGGATCATTATTCAGCCTACCACACAATTACCAGATTTAAAATTCTATGAAGTACACTTACCTACAGTATCTCGTTTAGATACTTACGAGGTGTTATCATTCCTAATGAATGAGAACGCGGGTCTAGAAACTTCATTGCTTAGCCACAGTGATATAGTCAAAGAACTAGAACTCAAACTAGAGCATATGGCCCTAGAGACCATGTAGCAGCAGCACACACCACTTCTCCACCAGGCTGCCTGTAAATCACTGGCCTTTGGCCTCTCATTTTCTTATACACCTTTTTTTTTTTTATCACACACATAGTCCAAACTGCAATCTACCAAAAAAAGTAGCCCACATCAGAGATTCCTCAAATGTTCTCAGGTCATGGCTCCCTTAAAATCTCAGTCATTTTTTTGTGTGGCATACCTGAGGCCAAAAGAAATGCCTAATAGCTCTGTTCAATCGAAGTAGTATTTGTGTCCTAACAGCTCAGGAGCTTCTGGGCACTCCACCACTTCTCAAATCTTAGAATCAGATGGGACACTGCCACTCTCGTTTCCTGTTTCACATTCTTTTTTGTTTTTTTGAGACGGGGTTTCACTCTGTCACCCATGCAGGAGTGCAGTGGCACAAACACGACTGACTGGAGCCTTGACCTCCCTGGCTCAGGTGATACTCCCAGCTCATCCTCCTGAGTAGCTGGGACTACAGGTGAATGCTACCACACCTGGCTAATTTTTGTATTTTTTGTAGAGACAGGGTTTCGCCACGTTGCCTAGGCTGGACTTGAACTCCTGGGCTCAAGCGATCTGCCCGCCTCAGCCTCCCAAAGTGCTGGGATTATAGGCGTGAGCCACAGTACCTGGCCGGTTTCACACTGATTTTCTTTTCTTTTTTTTTCTTTTTACATCTAAAATAGAGTGATTTTTATTTATTTATTTATTTATTTATTTATTTATTTATTTATTTATTTTTTATTATACTTTAGGTTTTAGGGTACATGTGCACAATGTGCAGGTTTGTTACATATGTATCCATGTGCCATGTTGATTTCCTGCACCCATTAACTGGTCATTTAGCATTAGGTGTATCTCCTAATGCTGTCCCTCCCCCCTCCCCCCACCCCACAACAGTCCCCGGAGTGTGATGTTCCCCTTCCTGTGTCCATGAGTTCTCATTGTTCAATTCCCACCTATGAGTGAGAACATGCAGTGTTTGGTTTTTTGTCCTTGCGACAGTTTACTGAGAATGATGTTTTCCAGTTTCATCCATGTCCCTACAAAGGACATGAACTCATCATTTTTTATGGCTGCATAGTGTTCCATGGTGTATATGTGCCACATTTTCTTAATCCAGTCTATCGTTGTTGGACATTTGGGTTGGTTCCAACTCTTTGCTATTGTGAATAGTGCCGCAATAAACATACGTGTGCATGTGTCTTTATAGCAGCATGATTTATAGTCCTTTGGGTAATACCCAGTAATGGGATGGCTGGGTCAAATGGTATTTCTAGTTCTAGATCCCTGAGGAATCGCCACACTGACTTCCACAATGGTTGAACTAGTTTACAGTCCCACCAACAGTGTAAAAGTGTTCCTATTTCTCCACATCCTCTCCAGCATCTGTTGTTTCCTGATTTTTTAATGATGGCCATTCTAACTGGTGTGAGATGGTATCTCACTGTGGTTTTGATTTGCATTTCTCTGATGGCCAGTGATGATGAGCATTTCTTCATGTGTTTTTTGGCTGCATAAATGTCTTCTTTTGAGAAGTGTCTGTTCATGTTCTTCTGCCCACTTTTTGATGGGGTTGTTTGTTTTTTTCTTGTAAATTTGTTTGAGTTCATTGTAGATTCTGGATATTAGCCCTTTGCCAGATGAGTAGGTTGCAAAAATTTTCTCCCATTCTGTAGGTTGCCTGTTCACTCTGATGGTCGTTTCTTTTGCTGTGCAGAAGCTCTGTAGTTTAATTAGATCCCATTTGTCAATTTTGGCTTTTGTTGCCATTGCTTTTGGTGTTTCAGACATGAAGTCCTTGCCCACGCCTATGTCCTGAATGGTATTGCCTAGGTTTTCTTGCAGGATTTTAATGGTTTTAGGTCTAACATTTAAGTCTTTAATCCATCTTGAATTAATTTTTGTATAAGGTGTAAGGAAGGGATCCAGTTTCAGCTTTCTACATATGGCTAGCCAGTTTTCCCAGCACCATTTATTAAATAGGGAATCCTTTCCCCATTTCTTGTTTTTGTCAGGTTTGTCAAAGATCAGATAGTTGTAGATATGCGGCATCATTTCTGAGGGCTCTGTTCTGTTCCATTGATCTATGTCTCTGTTGTGGTACCAGTACCATGCTGTTTTGGTTACTATAGCCTTGTAGTATAGTTTGAAGTCAGGTAGCGTGATGCCTCCAGCTTTGTTCTTTTGGCTTAGGATTGACTTGGCGATGCGGGCTCTTTTTTGGTTCCATATGAACTTTAAAGTCGTTTTTTCCAATTCTGTGAAGAAAGTCATTGGTAGCTTGATGGGGATGGCATTGAATCTATAAATTACCTTGGGCAGTATGGCCATTTTCACGATATTGATTCTTCCAACCCATGAGCATGGAATGTTCTTCCATTTGTTTGTATCCTCTTTTATTTCATTGAGCAGTGGTTTGTAGTTCTCCTTGAAGAGGTCCTTCACATCCCTTGTAAGTTGGATTCCTAGGTATTTTATTCTCTTTGAAGCAATTGTGAATGGGAGTTCACTCATGATTTGGCTCTCTGTTTGTGTTATTGGTGTACAAGAATGCTTGTGATTTCTGTACATTGATTTTGTATCCTGAGACTTTGCTGAAGTTGCTAATCAGCTTAAGGAGATTTTGGGCTGAGACAATGGGGTTTTCTAGATATACAATCATGTCATCTGCAAACAGGGACAATTTGACTTCCTCTTTTCCTAACTGAATACCCTTTATTTCCTTCTCCTGCCTGATTGCTCTGGCCAGAACTTCCAGCACTATGTTGAATAGGAGCGGTGAGAGAGGCCATCCCTGTCTTGTGCCAGTTTTCAGAGGGAATGCTCACACTGATTTTCATACAGTACTGCTTTTATTTCACAGCAATGGCCAAAATCCCAGCTTTGCAAAGATATGGCATCATCAAGAGGAATTTAGTGATGTAATGCTGAATTGTGAACTACCTTAAGCTATTAGTTTGTATGATATCTAACAGACGTCATTGTGTTTCACTGAAGGTTAAAAATACTCTGTGATACTCATGTGAGTTTGAACCTGCAGGCCTGCGCTCCTCACATTGCTGCTTGTACACTCCTGTTCTGACAAAAGTGTGCTCTCTATTAGGCAAAGTGCATAGCTGAAGCTCCAGATAATGGGCTCAGACAAATAATTTAGGAAATTCCCAGTTTGTCATCACACATATTTACATGCCAATTTGACATTTTCTATTAAAGATCTATATCTTTATTATATTTACATATATATTAATTTATATATACATATTTTACATATATTATATATTTCATATATTTCATATATAATACATATTATATATACATATTATACAATATATATTATATACACATACATATAATATATATTATATACACATATTATACATACATTATACATACATATTATACATATAATATATATTATACATACATATACATATAATATATATTATACATACATATAATATGTATAATATATACATATGATATATATTTCATATATATTTCATATATACATATTTTTAAGACGGATTTTCACTCTTGTCGCCCAGGCTGGAGTGCAATGGCGCATTCTCGGCTTACTGCAACCTCTGCCTCTTGGGTTCAAGCGATTCTGCCTCAGCCTCCCGAGTTGCTGGAATTACAGGCACCCGCCACCATGCCTGGCTAATTTTTTTGTATTTTTAGTAGAGACGGGGTTTGACTGTGTTGGCCAAGCTGGTCTTGAACTCCTGACCTCAGGTGATCCGCCCGCCTCAGCCTCCCAAAGTGCTGGGATTACAGGCATGAGCCACCACGCCCAGCCTAAAGATATATTCTTTACCATCATCTTATCTGCTCATCCACTTTTTTTCCTAAGGCAAGCAAATGAAGGAAAATGTATATGGTAAATATTTGATTTCTAAGTCTACAGAACTGTATTACATCTACAAGCAGAGAATTCCTGTTAGACAAATAAAGTACACTGACATTTTTATCTGCCCAAAGGAATTGCACTTACTCATTCAAATGTCACATGGACAAACATCTGACACCAAACATAAAATTTTTTCCTTAGTAACTTCTAAAAATGTACACAAGAGTAGCAAAACAAGAAGCTGTAACAAACCATCGTATTTCCTAATTCTTTCGATATAAATTTTAGACTAAGAAGTAGATATAATGCGCACCAAAGCACATGGAAAGGAAGTTTCAGCATTTGTTCAAAACGATTAAATTCATGGATCTTCTAGACCAGTGGTTCTCAAAGCTGATGGTGCATCCAAATCACCTGGAGAATTTGTTAAAACACAGATTGTTGTGCCTACCCCAGAGTTTCTGGTTCAGCAGATCTGGGGCAGAGCCAAGCATTCATAAATTTCAAAAAAGTTCCCAGGCAATACAGATGCTACTACTAGTCCAAAGACCATACCTTAAAAATCAGTTTTAGATAAAATTCACATTTTCACAGCAATTCAGAAAAACTACTGAATATATTATGAAAGCAAGTGAGATGAATTTTTATTTGGAATAGCAAAAAATAACAACAACAAAACCCAACCCCCAAAACCACTGCATGAAAACAAACACCACCACCACCACACACATGGGCGCGCGCGCGCGCGCACACACACACACACACACACACACACACGGGGAAAAAAGGGCCAGAGGGAGAAAACCCCACAGTGACAGTCAGTTCCCCAAACAGGACAAACCTAGCTACTCAAACTGAATTACTCATGACTGTGCAAGTTATCAGTGTACCCCTTATTGACGGCTCTTCAAGGAGTAAATGTGAGAACACGTGTGGCAGCCTCCTGTGAGGTGGGCAGAGGAAAACTGACGCAAGGAAACCAGAAAAGCCAAGGGTTTACCATGAAGCACCTAAAAAATTCTCCACATTCAGTGGGAGGTAAACATGGTCCACCCCTAAACAATTTTAGAATGCTGAAGAAACTAAGTTTTGGTGATATGTGTCGAATTATACTCTAGTAGTCTGATGTTAAGTAAATCCAGTCCTGCCAACATACAATGGAGAAGTAAGCAAGCAGCACAGGTTTTTTTTTCTTTTTCTTTTTTTTTTCTTTTTAAGTCATGGCAGCTATGTGCTATGTTGACCACCTTCCTTTTGCAACAGCTACACCTATAAATCACTAAAACAATAATTGATGGGCAAGAGCCTGAGGTGCTATCAAAGCCAAATACATGTTAAATTATATATTCTGTATATTTTATTAAGGCAAGAAACCATTTTAATAATACTAAAAAGATTTTCTAAAAGACTCAAGAAAAATGACTGTCAATTGGGTCTATCTAAAATTCAGTCAGCCTGAATGCCCCAAAGTCTAAGGAAGCATCATGAAGTTACAAACCTTTCCAAAGGTCAACAACGAGAAGCTAACTTCCTATTATTCCTACTCCTTTTAAATAACAGTCATTACCAAGTGTTTCCAAAGCAGGGCATTTGTTTTGTTATAATCAGAACCTGCTCAACTGAGGAAAAACAGTGCAATAAGAATATTCTTATTTTTATGACATTCAAGATCACTATTTGGACCTAAGAGCACGTCAGGATTTTTATAGCACCTGCATGTAACTGTTTCATGATGACCCTCCACAAGGGGCAGGGAAGGAAGAAGCATGCAGGGCTTGCCTGACCCTACTTCTAAGTGTGTAGGAAAGAGGAGAGGGAACTCAGTATCCCCCCAGCCACCATTTCTTCTCTGTGTATGGACGGATCACTAGACCCCACAGAGTGCAAGGATGACGAGAGAAGGGGACTATCAGTGATTAATCCTTGTAGTAACTTATAAAGTACACCCCCCCAGTATAAGAGATTCCATATAGCACAATAAATGAACAGAAATAACAGTTTTCTAGCATTTTCCAACTACCCAATTAGAAACTGACAAATGTATAAAAAACAATTTTTGTCAAGTAAATCATAGGCCCTGGCTATTTAGCACTATGACCTCAAAGCTTAATTTTCAAATAAAATGAATGGTCTCAAGAAAAACAGGCCGGGTGCTGTGGCTCACGCCTGTAATCCTAGCACTTTGGGAGGCCAAGGTGGGTAGGTCACATGAGGTCACGAGTTCAAGACCAGCCTGGCCAAGATGGTGAAACCCCATATCTACTAAAATACAAAAATTAGCCAGGCATGATGGCAGGTGCCTGTAATCCCAGGTACTTGGGAGGCTGAGACGGCAGAATCACTTGAACCTGGGAGATGGTGGTTGCAGTGAGCTGAGATCGTGCCACTGCACCACTGCACTCCAGCCTGGGCGGCTGAGCGAGACTCCATCTCAAAAAAAAAAAAAGAAAGAAAAAGGAAAAACAGTACTTACTTCAGAAATGTGTTCAGTACTTTTTCTGACAGTAAAACAACCTTATTGTTTCTCCTACACAGAGAAATTATTTCACTCATGCAAATGAATGGGGGTGTACCTGAAGCCCCAGAGCCACACGGGGTGGTCTCATTGTCAGATTCTGTGGCTGTTCACCACGAACATGCTTTCTGGAAGGCACCTGAGAAAATCTCAAGACTAAATGCAATTCTGAAAAGGCCCAGGGAGTGAATCGTGATTAATGTAAGCCAGCACTGTTCAACAGAACTCTGATCATGAAAACATTCTAGTAATATTACTGCACTGTCCAATCAGGTAGCCACTAGCCACATGGGACTACTGAGCACTTGAAATGCGGTGAGTGCAACTAAGGAACTTAATCTGTAGTTGTACTTAATTTTAATGAACTTAAATTTAAATAGCCCCATGTGACTAGTGGCTATCTTACTGGACAGCACAAACCTAAATGCAGATTCCAGTCCCCTTGTGGCTTAGGCTTAAGATGCAATTCTGGCCAATGAGACAGAGGAAAAGATTTCTCTCGATCTGAAAGAAAAAAAAAAGAAACACAAAGAAGAGAAGGTTCTTTTTCTGTGGTCTTGAGGATGTGATGTCTCGGAAATGTTGCAGTTATCCTGCAAACAGCAGTGCAGCAAGCCTACAGGTGAGGTTAACATGTTGTAGAGCAGAGCAGAAGAATACACAGAACCCTTGCTACTCACTGAGCCACCTGGCCACTGGTGTGGAGGTGAACAATTTTCATCTTTTTTTTTTTTTTTTTTTTTTTTTTTTTTTTTTTTGTGCTCCCTTAAAAAAAAAAAAAAAAAAAAAAAAAAAATTAACTATGGGACAAGATTCTGGAACGACAGCAGCATTCAGGGTATAGTTGGTTTGAATCCTCCTGAATTTTCCCATAAAAACAGATTGAGCAATCTGGATGCAAAACTGAAAATCTGCACCTACAACAAAGCTAAGTGATCAGGTAGCCTCACAAAACCCAAAAGACAAGCAGATGGGGACAAACTACCAACTGCTAAAGACTGGTGTGCAATTGCCATTTGTGTGAGAAGCAGCAAAGGGAAGCAACAGGGTATTTGATAAATCTGAAATTAGGAAAACCCCAAATAAGACAACAGGTACTGGCAAGCACAGTGAGCTGAACTAGGAATAGCAGTTGAACTTTAAAGGAGCTCTGTACATTCCAACTTATGGCCTGTACAAGGGGATGGAGTGATAGGGACCCTCTAAACTAAAAGCTAACCATCTGAAGCTCTCTTTCAGGACAAAGTCTTGTACTGAGGAGAAACTACTGGGAGCAGAATCCAGCAAAACAGAGACAGAAGAAGAAAAGGAAGAAGGTGGCCCAAATAAAGAACCAGGAAGAGTAATGACCAGATGTCTGAAAGTGCTAGGTTTCCCTCTTCCCCTCCACCAGAAAAGTCAAAAGAGCCAGAAAGCTAGTCTTCCTGCCCACTTCTCTCTCTCAGTTCGTGAAAATTAATTTCCCACAAATCAAAACCACAATGTGATACCATCTCACACCAGTCAGAATGGCGATTATTAAAAAGTCAAGAAACAACAGATGCTGGTGAGGCTGTGGAGAAATAGGAATGCTTTTATACTGTTGGTGGGAATGTAAATTAGTTCAACCATTGTGGAAGACAGTATGGCGATTCCTCAAGGATCTAGAAGCAGAAATACCATTTGACCCAGCAATCCCATTACTGGGTACATATCCAAAGGAATATAAATCATTCTATTATAAAGATACATGCATGTATTTGTTTATTTCAGCACTATTCATAATAGCAAAGACATGGAATCAACCCAAATGCCCATCAATGCTAGACTGGATAAAGAAAATGTGGTACATATATGCTACTATGCAGCCATAAAAAGAAATTAGATCATATCCTTTGCAGGGACATGGATGGAGCTGGAAGCCATCATCCTCAGCAAACTAACACAGGAACAGAAAACCAAATACCACATGTTCTCATTCATAAACGGGAGCTGAACAATGACAACACATGAACAACACACCCCAGAGCCTGTCACGGGGGTGGGTGGAAGGAGAGCATCAGGATAAACAGCTAATGCATGCGGGGCTTAATACCTCGGTGATGGGTTGACAGGTGCAGCAAACCACCATGGCACATGTTTACCTATGTAGCAAACCTGCACATCCTGCATATGTATCCTGGAACTTAATATATATTTAAAAAGAAAATTAATTTTCATTAAAAATGAGCAACAGGAAAGCACTGTGGTTTTATCTCAAAGTCATTATTTTAAAAAGAGAGAAAAGGAGGCAGATAGCATCGGTAAAAACAATGAAAACATACCAGAAAAAAAAATGCCTTTAACACAGGTAAAAACTGTAACAGTATTACGTTGAAATTTTAAAATTTTTAAGAAAATGACATCATGGCTGGGCACAGTGGCTCACGCCTGTAATTCCAGCACTTTGGGAGGCCAAAGTGGTCAGAAGTTCAAGATCAGCCTAGCCAACATGGTGAAACCCCATCTCTACTAAAAATACAAAACTTAGCCAGGTGTGATGGCGGGCGCCTGTAATCCCAGCTATTCAGGAGGCTGAGGCAGGACACTTGAACCAGGGAAGCAGAGGTTGCAGTGAGCCAAGATTGCAATATTGCAGTCCAGCCTGGGTAACAAGAGCAAGACTCCATCTCAAGAAAAAAAGAAAGAAAAGAAAATGACATCATATGAAGAGGCAACATAAATCTGAATTAGAACAACTCAAAAGGGGTGATAAAACTCAGAAATTTCAGAAATGAACACTAAACTAAAAGAAACACAAGAATGAACAACCAACAGGTAACAGATAATGCCTTAAGGAAACTAGAAAGTAAATAGGAGGGAAAACTTAAGAGAGGGATAAAAAGATTAGAGAGCAGCAATCTATAGAAAAACAGGCAAAGAAGATCCAAAATGTATACAATAGGAGTCCCCAAAGAAGAAAATCAAAGCAAGGAAGCATAACAAAAACTAAAAACAATAACTTAAGAGAATATCACTAGTCTCTGACAGCAACGATCTGTGGAAGAACATAATAGAGAAAACGAAATGTGAGCCGAGAATTTATAAGCAGCCAAACTATGAAGTGAAACTGCAGGGTCATATGGTAAATTTGTTTAACTTTTTACGAATCAGTTTCTTTTTATAATCTATCAGTATTTACTTATTTAGTCACTCTAGGGTCCTTATAAGGGATGGTTATGTTTTCAATTTTTATTCTGCCTCATTGCGTTTCTTGAAGGCATAATAAGAAAATCTCTCTATGGGTAAATTTTAATTTTTTTCTATGAAGAAAACATACAGATTAAGTGTTCTTCATCCAAAATGCTTGAGACCAGAAGTGTTTCAGATCTCCCTCTTTTTTGGGGTGGGGGGGTGGTTTCAGAATATTTGCATTATACTTACTGGTTGAACACTGCAAATCCAAAAATCCAAAATCCAAAATGCTACAATGAGCTTTTCCTTTCAGCATCATGTTGGAGCTCAAAAAGTTCTGCATTTTGGATAACTTTGGATTTTGGGTATTGGATGCTCAACCTGTAGTGTGCTATAAGAGAAAAAATTAAAAATGCTTACATACCTTCCTTATAAGATAAAGATGACTGAATCTATGTAGTCTTTTCAAGCAATAACTGAGGTTAAGAATTGTGACAGTATACAGCAGTGTGCATTATTACTTTGACAAAAAAAAGCTTTTGTTTTTTCACACAGTACTTGAAACACAAATCCTATGGGAACCACTGATACCAAAGAATTCTTTTTGAAACTTATCTCTACAGCCATTATTATCCCTATTAAAAAGGAAGCTACACTACATCTAAACATAACAGAAAACATACAGACTCAAAAAGTCTAGCTGGGGCCGGGCGCGGTGGCTCCCAGCACTCTGGGAGGTCAAGGCGGGTGGATCACCTGAGGTCAGGAGTTCGAAGCCAGCCTGGCCAACATGGTGAAACCCTGTCTCTACTAAAAATACAAAATTAGCTGGGGATGGTGGTGTGTGCACCTGTACTCCCAGCTACTCGGGAGGCTGAGGCAGGAGAACTGCTTGAACCCGGGAGGCAGAGGTTGCAGTGAGCCAAGATCGCGCCACTGCACCGCAGCCTGAGCAACAGAGCAAGACTCCAACTCAAACAAAAAAAAAGTCTAGCTGGGTGCAGTGGCTCATTCCTGTAATCCCAGCACTTTGGGAGGCCAAGGCGCAGGGACTGCTTGAGGCTAACAGTTCAAGAAGAGCTTAGGCAACACAGTGAGACCCCCATCTCTAAAAATAATAAAAAATAAAAAATTAGCTGGGTGGGAGGATCGCTTGAGCCCAGGAAATCTGGGCTGCAGTGAGCCATGATCATGCCAGTGCACTTCCAGCCTGGCTGACACAGCAAGACCCTGCCTCAAAAATAAAGTCTACCCAGTCACTGAGCAGGGTCTTTAAGGCAATAAAGATTATATCATATTATCCAGAAAGGGCTTGGCTCACCAATGGAGGTCCATCTACATCACTTTCAGTGTATATCATTGCCTATACAGCATACTCAACCAGAAATTTATGTATAATATACTCAATCAATAAAAATACTTACAGGAAAGAAGTAAATAAGTTGTATAAATATAAAAGTTGTCCAGTAACAGACTACAAGAACAAGACTGTTTAAAGTGTGGGTTTAGCACTGGTATTTGCTTCATGAACTGTTAGCAACAGATCCATGTCAAGGTAAGTGCAAAATCTGAGGATGTTTAAACCTCATTATAGCAATTTGGTAATTTTCCGTCTGTTGACTCTAATAATGAAAAATCTGGGCATGCATTTTGTAAGTTTTTGTTTCTTTTTTCTGGTAATTTGTGTATATTGTATTTTACATACACACACACACAAATTTGTGACAAATTGGAGGGAGAGGGGAAGGAGAAATTAGTCTGGCACTTTGCTAGAAATAGTAAGAGAAGTAGAAGGTGGTGAATTTTTTATGCAAAAGAGTAAATATTTTAGGCACTGTAAGTAATATGGTCTCTGTTGCAACTACAGTCCTCCCTCAGTATCTTTGGGGGACTGGTTCCAGGACAACTCCCTACTCCCCTTCTAGATACTAAAATCCTTGGATGCTCCAGTCCCTTATAAAACAGTGTAGTATTTACATACTACCTACACACATCCACCTGTATACTTTTTTTCCCCTCCCATTTCAGGGCTCCACAGGACTCCCATATACTTTAAATCATCGCTACATTACTTATGATACATAGTACAATGAAAACGCTATATAAATACTTGTTTTACCATATTGTTTTCATTTGTATTACTTTTGTTTTTTCTCCCTCAAATATTTTTTATCTGAGGTTAATTAAATCATGAATGTGGAACCCACAGAAATAGGGCCAACTGTACTCAAATCAACTCTGCCATTCTAGCATGAAAGCAGCCATAGGTGATATGTAAACAAATGGGCATGGCTGTGTTACAATAAAGCTTTATTTACAAAAACAGTTTGTAGGTCAGATTTGGCTTGCAGGCCACAGTTTGCTTATTCTTAAATGAGAACATGCTAGAAAAACAGAAAAAGGAAGGAGACAAAGTACAAAAATTCTCCAAAAGGACAGATCCTTGAAAAGGGTGTTGGCAATAAATAACAGGAAGGGAAAAAGAATAAGATTCTTTTTATCAGTGTGGTCTATATTTCATCTAGCTACTCCAGCAGCCACATTTCTAGTCATATTTTAACCAGGCTGTGGTAGATCCTTGCATTACTACTGTCAACTACAATGCCCTGAAGACATACCACACAGGTCAGATGTCTTCATTGAAATGCATCCTAGCAGCGGACTGAGTCCTGGTTTATCTGGTAGGGGAGTACACTGACTGATATTACACTCAGTATACAATCACCTCTCTGGCAGATTTAAAAATCATATGCCTGAAATTGTAACATATAAAAACCAATCCGATCTTCTAACAGGTTATCTTATTCCTTGTTACTTGTATTATGAAATGATTTCTGATACCCAAGATTTCTGAGATACCAAAACGAGAGAACAGAAGAGCTGTGAGGGAGTTAGGGGTAAGAGAGGGACTGGGAACTCAAAGGATTGGGAATATCACTTTGGGCTGTAGTGCTCAACATCTTCATATCTTCAATTCTAGAATTTTAAGCAACCTATTTGAAGGGATTAAGATTCTAAAACAACAGTAAATAAGTGAACATGAATTACAGTGTAGGCAGTACTACAGAAAATAATGTATATGGTGTCCAGAGAAGTAGTTTTCAAACTTTTTAGTTCAGGACTCTTGTTGAGGACCCCAAAGGGCACTTGTTTATATAGATTATACTTCCTGATATTTACCATATTAGATATTGAAACTGTGAATATGAAAAATATTTATTCATTTTAAAATAAACTCATTATACATTAACATAAATTACACATATTGCTATTATCTGTTTCTACTCTTAACACTTCTGACACCAAATGTGGGTTTTTCCCATGTCAATAACCAATTTTCCAACAATAATTGGATGTTCATCAATTCAATTCTGACACTATTACCCAGAGGTGGCACAGGCCCTGCACGTTAAGGGCTAGGTCTCATGAGATTGCCTCTATTTCAGGTGCTGGTCTCAAGTCCAGGTCACCCACACTTCTGACTCATCAGCTACAAAGTTGGGGGTTTCCACAATCCCTTTCTCAGGTTTGATCATTTGCTAGGATGGCTCACTGAACTCAGGAAAACAATTTACTTACTCTTGCTGGTTTATTATAAAGGATACAACTCAGGAGCAGAAAAATAAAAGACATGCACAGGGCAAGGAATGGAGGCAGAGAGGAGTGTGCAAAGTTTCCATGCCCTCGGTGGGTGCACTGTCCTCCCAGCACCAGTTCACAAGTCCAGAAACTCTCAGAACTCAATTTTTAAGGATTTTTTGGAGGTTCCATTACACAGGCATAATTGATTAAATCACTGGCCTTTCGTGGCTGGGCTCAATCTCCAACCCCCCTCCCCTCTGCAGAGGTTGAGGGAAGGGGTTATATTTCCAACCCTCTATTGGTTCTTCTGGCAACCAGTCATCATCCAGAAGCTATTTAGGAGCCCACCAAGACTTAGCTCATTAGCATAAACTCAGGTAGGGTTGAAAGGGACTTCTCATGAATAACAAAAGATGCTCCTCTCTCCTCTATCACGAAATTCTAAGGGCTTTATTATAAAAGCTATTATGCCAGGAACCTGGGATAAAGACCAAATATATATTTATCACAATATCTAGGCCAGGCACAGTGGCACACACCTGTAATCCCAGCACTTTGGGAGGCTGAGGTGGGTGGATCACCTGAGGTCAGGAGTTTAAGACCAGCCTGGCCAACATGGTGAAACCCTGTCTTTACTAAAAATACAAAAATCAGCTGGGTGTGGTCGTGCATGCCTATAATCCTGGCTACTCGGGAGGCTAAGCCAGAAGAATCACTTGAACCCGGGAGGCAGAGGTTGCAGTGAGCTGAGATCACACCACTGCACCCCAGCCTGGGCGACACAGCAAGACTCCATCCCAAAAAAAAAAAAAAAATGTTTTAATGAAAAATAACTCTTTTGAAAATAAAAATTAGTGAGAGGAATGGCACTGTTTTACATTTCTGCAAATATCTTTAATGTCTGGCTTAATCGAAGTCAGCAGTATTCTCATATCTGCTTCGGCATTTAATCTGTACTGTGATACAGTTTGGTTCAAGTACATGAAGAAAATTCAACTGCATGCATATCTATAGTTTAAAATGTGAGGGGTATTTTAAGAGCCTTTCAGACAATCGTAGATATTATTCTTCAATACTGAAATGAAATTCTACAGACAGTAGGTTTTTTTTTCTTTTTGAAATGTATTCTCGTTTTATTGCTCAGGCTGGAGTGATCACAGCTGACTGTAGCCTCAAACTCCTGGGCTGAAGCTATCCTCCTGCCTCAACCTCCCAAGTAGCTAGGCCCACAGGGTCAAGCCACCACATTTAGCTTTTTTTTTTCTTGTAGCTTTTTCTTTCTTTCTTTTTTTTTTTTCTTGTAGAGATGGAGCCTTGCTTGCTGCCCAGGCTGGTTTTGAAATCCTGGCCTCCAGCAGTCCTCCCACCTTGGCCTCCCAAAGTGTCGAGATCCCAGGCATGAGCTACCACACCCAGCCTAGATGGTAGTTTCCTAAAGGTTAGCTCCAGTGTAAAATCTAAAACCCTATCAATGAACTTTCTGTACTCTGTTACATTAAAATCCATGTCTGCCTTCACTTTGAATGGATCCTTACCCATGCATAATTCTGTACATCATGCATTGGTAAGTTAATAGATATTTGTTTCCTGAGTTGTGAGCTCTTCAAAATGCTTATGTATTTCATTATCCAATACTAAAAATTCCGTTTGTTACTATTACCAGTGATCTCATCACAGAAGTCTTTAAATACTGGGAAGTTGTAGGCCAGGCCCAGTGGCTCACGCCTGTGATCCCAGCACTTTGGGAGGCTGAGGCAGGTGGATCACCTGAGGTTGGGAGTTCAAGACCAGCCTGGCCAACCTGGTGAAACTCCATCTCTACTAAAAATACAAAAATTAGCCGGGTGTGGCGGTGCATGCCTGTAATCCCAGCTACTTGGGAGGCTGAGGCAGGAGAACTGCTTGAACCCAGGAGGCGGAGGCTGCAGTGAGCTGAGATCACGCCATTGCACTCCAGTCCAGACAAGAACGAAACCCCGTCTCAAAAAACAAAAACAAAAACAAAACCTGGGAAGTCATCAAGCCCAAAAATCTTATCACTGGCAACAAATATTATCAGTCCTTTCATTTTTGACAAACTCTGCCAAATACTCAAATCTGAATAAACATAGTTTATCAGTTATTCTTACAAGTAAAAATGTTGTCCATGAAAAAAGATGGTAGGTCAGCATGTAACTCAACCTTACAGGTGCTTTTCCTTAAAACAACCACAGTACTTCAACATGCAGCAGAAGTGCCTTGTGTGACCTTCCCATTACATCACACAAAGCATTAAAAAGATGTGCAATCTAGTGCCAAGAGTTAATCAAAGGAGTATTTTTTTACTCCTTCATTAAGGGCATTCTTAAGTGAAACTGGGTTAAAAAAACAAAACAAAACAAAACAAAACAAAACAAAACTGTAGTGTGTGTGGAATACAATATCTATGAGCACACTTTGGTGCCACTGCCTTGATTCACGCTTAGGCACCAGCAGTACCATCAATACAAATGTTAACAGAGAGAAAAAGATAACTTCTCAGAAATACTATATAAAGGTTTGACCTTGAGGATCCCATGAGAGATTTTCAGGGATTTCCAGGGAAATAGGGGCCACACTTTGAGAAGTGCTAATCTAGAGAAGCATCAACAGTTACCCAGTTGATCACTCTGTGGCCCTTCAAGATTGGTTACTGTTTTAATAGAACTGCTGACTGCTCTGACACCCTCCCACATGAAAATGCCGCTGTTTCATGTCTTACCATATCTGTTACCTCACACTCATAGTGAACTGTACACTGCTCTACAACGCACAGCACAATCAGCACAGCTCAGCATCTGATCTACAACAGCTAGTACAGTGTGGTTTAACAGCATAGGCTCTAAAGTCAGTTTGCTTGGGTTCCAGTCCTGGATCTACCACTTACTAACTGTAAGGCCTTGTACAGATTATTTATCCTTATTTGCAAAATGAGTATAATAGTATCTATCTATGAAAGTTGCGAGGATTCAACAACCTATTCAGTGTTTGGCATGGGTCCTTACACACAGTAAGTGCTCACAACCTGTTACCAATATTCTGAATAGTACTGTATTTATTAGTATACATTATACTACTATCTGGGATAGTAGATGTATTCTAAGTTGTAGCAACGAAATTTTATACAGTAGTCAAGACTAGGCAGGATCCCCAGGAAGGAGCCTACGCTCTACAGCAGTATTTCCAAAGCTAGCCTGGAAGAATCACCTAAGGCAGGGGTCTCCAACCCCCAGGCCACAGACTGCCACCGGTTAGTGGCCTGTTAGAAACTGGGCCGTACTGCAGGAGGAGACAGGCAGGCAAGTGAGCAAAATCATCTGTACTTACAGCTGCTCCCCATCGCTCACATTAACGCCTGAATTCTACCTCCTGTAAGATCAGCAGTGGCATTAGATTCTCATAGGAGTGAGAACCCTATTGTGAACTGTGCATGCGAGGGATCTAGGTTGTGCGCTCCTTATGAGAATCTAATGCCCGATGATCTATCACTGATTCCCATCACCCTCAGAGGGGACTGCCTAGTTGCAGGAAAACAAGCTCAGGGCTCCCACTGATTGTACATTATGGTGAGCTGTATAATTATATTTCATTATATATTACAGTGTAATAATAAGAAATAAAATGCAACATAAAGTAATGTGCTTGAATCATCCCCAAAACATCCTCCCCCTCCTCCCCATCCGTAGAAAAACTGTCTTCCACAAAACCAGTCCCTGGTGCCAAAAACACTGGAGGCCTGTGACCTAAGGTACCTCCACCAAATCTAGACTACTGGGTTCCACCCTAGACTATACATCATAAACTTAAGGGAAAGAGCCTGGGAATCTGTGTAACAACATGTTAGGAAATTCCTATTATTATGCAAGGTTGGAACATATACCTCTAGAGAGAACATTATATTTGAGGAATTTAGAACTATTAAAAGACAGTCAATCATCAAAAGTCATTTTCTGAATTAACTGAAATAGTAAGGCATAATTTACCTTGAAAAGACACCTCCACACATGGCAAAGTTTATCTTGAAAAAAGCATGTTCAAAAAAAGGAAAGAATTTAAAACGGAGAAATAATGCATTTCTTCTATTCTAAGACACAATGGATTGTAAAATAATAGCATACATTTCTCAAAACAGTTACATACCACTTTCCTTTTCAGAATCTGATCAAAGTTTGAACTGAAACTTTCTTAACATTCAAAGTCTAATGATTTTTCTGAACTTTTGGCCATCGCCAGTTATGCAATACTATCCAACATGTCACTTCTCAAAAGTCAGAATTCTGTTCTTTTTGACATCTTTGGGACTGACAGCATAATTCTGAGGCAAATAAAAGAACATCTAAGAATCCTCTGAATTTTGTCTTTAAACTCAGTTTCATCTTTCCTCAAATAGATGTCCCTAGAAATTAAGCAGTTTCTCTTAAAAATAAGGAACGTTTTTTAAAAAATTAGTGCTTCAGTGATAATCCATCCCAAGTCATGAGTCAGTCACAGGTAACCTCCATTATCTCTCAACCTTTACAATGTACTCCTAAGATTTAGCAATTTCTATTGCTTTTAACTGTATTATTTATCTTGGAACAGGCTATTTCCTACATATAAAATAATCCTTGTAGCATACTCTCTTTGAGAAAGATATAGAAAGTAATTACATATCTAAATTTAACTTAAAGTTCAGCCATCTGTAATATTGTCAGTGCAAATAACTTTAATCTGATGATAAATGGTTGAAAAGACACCTCTATGCATGGCAAAGTTTATATATATGCAGGCAATGACATCTGCAACAGCACTTGGTGAATTTCTTTTGACATTAAGAACTACAAAGGACCATCAAAAATATTTAATGGTGTAGCTGGGTGCGGTGGCTCACACCTGTAATCCCAGCACTTTGGAAGGCCAAGGTGGGTGGATCACAAGGTCAGGAGATCGAGACCATCCTGGCTAACATGGTGAAACTCTGTCTCTACTAAAATACAAAAAACTAGCTGGGTGTGGTGGTGAGTGCCTGTAGTCCCAGCTACTTGGGAGGCTGAGGCAGGGGAATCGCTTGAACCTGGGAGGTGGAGGTTGCAGTGAGCCAAGATCACGCCACTGCACTCCAGCCTGGCTATAGAGCGAGACTCTGTCTTAAATATATATATTTAATGGTGTTGAGAAGAAGTTTATCTTAGAGCTGAACAACTATGGTATTAGACAATTCATGTATTAAAACAAATTTTTTTTTTTGAGACAGAGTCTCGCTCTGTTGCCCAGGCTAAAGTGCAGAGAGGCATGATCTCGGCTCACCGCAACCTCCGCCTCCCGGGTTCAAGTGATTCTCCTGCCTCAGCCTCCCGAGTAGCTGGGATTACAGGCACCCGCCACCACACCTAGCTAAATTTGTACTTTTTGTAGAGACGGGGTTTCACCATGTTGGCCAGGCTGGTCTCGAACTCCTAACCTCAAGTGATCCGCATGCCTTGGCCTCCCAAAGTGCTGGGATTAAAGGCGTGGGCCACTGCACCCAGCCTATGTATAAAAATTATAGTTCAGCCCAGGCAACATAGTGAGACCTCATCTTTACAAAAAATAAATTAAGCATGGTGGTGTGTACCTATAATCCCAGCCATTCAGGAGGATGAGGCAGAAGGATCCCTTAAGCCTGGGAGGTCATAGGTGCATTGAGCCATGGTCATGCGACTGCACTCCAGCCTGGGTGACAGAGTGAGACCCTGTCACTGCAAAAGAAAAAAAAAATGTTAGGGAAAAAATAGTATCTGATAAAATGGAGTACAGAGCAAATTCAGCAATTGAGGACAACAAGGTTAATACAAAAGCCATACAGGATATATGGCACTGCTTTTCAAAGTGTAGTCCATGGACCACCAGTATCACCAAATCACTTGTCAAGTGGTCAACAGATAGATGGTGTGGTAATTTCTTTTTTCCTTTTTTGTTTTTATTTATTTATTTATTTATTTATTTTTGAGACGGATTCTCACTCTGTCACCAGAGAGCAGTGGCGCGATCTTGATTCACTGAAACCTCCACCTCCCGGGTTCAAGCGATTCTCCTGCCTCAGCCTCCCGAGTAGCTGGGACTACAGGCACACGCCACCATGCCCAGCTAATTTTTGTATTTTGAGTAGAGATGGGGTTTCACCAAGTTGGCTAAGATGATCTCGATCTCTTGACCTTGTCATCCGCCCACCTCAGCCTCCCAAAGTGCTGGGATTACAGGGGTAAGCCACCACACCCGGCCAATGGTGTGGTAATTTCTAAGGAAAATCAATAAAATAATATTTTCATATACATCTGAAGTGTAATATTAATAACTTTTCACAGAAATACTGAAGTAACCTTAAAGGCTGTGGATGTGCCATAGGGACTGCTATAATTCAGTCAATTCAGTGGCTCCCAAGTTTACCACACCTAACATCTGTTCATAATGAAAAATTTTAAGTCTCTTCATTATATTGAAATTATACTAATAGTCTACGTAACTTAAAAAATCATTACAATGTCCTAACTATAATATGGAGAATAAAGAAAAGGAATTTGATTCATAATAAAACACTATTTAATATATTAAAACTCGAGCATCAATACACTAGGAAATAATGATATAAGATGCTTGCATCAATTTGAAGCATCACCATGAATGTGACAGCAACAAATGCAGACTGAATCAGGTGTGTCGAATGGTGACTATGATACCATGAGGAGTACTGCTGTAGGTGATGCATTTTACCAAAATGGCAAACTCTTGGTAAAGCCTTAAATGAAAAAACATTACTCGCTCCTTGATTTACACAACAGTGCCATTCATAGAAAATGTAGTTTATCATGTAAAAAATGATTTGTGTTTATATGTAAAATATTTTAGACGTAATTAAAGGAGCTTCAAAAACACCATATGAGACAGAATAGTTATTCGCTGTAGTACTTTCCTGCACACTGCAAGACATCTAGCAGACCTAAACCCTGTCCATTAAATGCCTGTAACGACCTCTACCATGGTGCCAAACAAAAATGTTCTCACGAATTTCAAAAATGCACCCTAGAGAATGGTATTACCACAGCTGAGAACTACTGAGCTAAATGGGTATATATGACTAGGTTGGATATTTTAAAAATCCTTTGCTTGCTACTATTTACTTCTTATGTTAGCATTTTCACTACTACACAGTATGACTTTGTAGCTGCAATTCACCATAATGGATCAACAGAAAAGTAGTCATGAAAATGGAAACTACTACATCTAAGCATACTACAAATATATGTGATTAAACATGACTCAAGTACAAACAAGAATGAGAACATATATGTTCTGGAACAAACGAATCTCAAATGTGATGATTTCAAATATGCAGCTGAGAATCCAAAAATAGGAATATCTGAAAACTGGATTTCACTGAACCAGAAACTACTCACACTAGCATGTTGTCCAAAATGAAAATTTGTCAGTGACATAAAGCCATTGAATCTTTCATACTGTTTTCAACAAATGTAACCAAAAATGTTTAGTTTGCTGCAAAGGATGTAGACTGTAAAAGAAACGTTCAATTTTAAATTATTATATTGTCAACATGGAAAAAAGAACACATCTTCAGATTCAGAATAAAAGCAAAGTAATAAAGAAAAAAAGGGCCAGGTGCGGTGGCTCATGCCTGTAATCCCAGCATTTTGGGAGGCTGAGGCGGGTGGATCACCTGAGGTCGGGAGTTTGAGACCAGCCTGACCAACATGGAGAAACCCCGTATCTACTAAAAATACAAAATTAGCCGGTCGTGGTGGCGCATGCCTGTAATCCCAGCTACTCGGGAGGCTGAGGCAGGATAATCACTTGAACCTGGGAGGCGGAGGTTGCGGTAAGCAGAGATGGAGCACTCTAGCCTGGGCAACAAGAGCGAAACTCGGTCTCAGAAAAAAGAAAGAAAGAAAGAAAAAAAGATACAAAGACAAACGCAAAAATCAAGCTGGGAAGAATAGAAAGCAGAGTCTTGAAGAGATGTCTATACAGCAATGTTCACAGCAGCATTATTCACAATAGCCAAAGGGTGGAAGCAACCCATGCCCAGCGATGAAAGAATGGGTAAGAAAAATGTGGCCTATCTATACATTCAAATATTTTTCAGCTTTTAAAAAAAAGTTAATTCTTAAATTCTGATACATGCTACAACAGGGATGAACCCTGAAGACAATGATAAGTGAAGTACGCCAGTCACAAAAGGACAAATATAGGATTCCATTTACGTGACCTACCCAGAGCAATCAAATTCATAGACAGTGGAATGGTGGCTGCCACGGGCTCGGGGAGAGGAAAATGGGGGTTGCTGTTTAGTAAGTACAGAGTTTCAGTTTAAGAAGACAAACTTTGGGAGGCGGAGGGGGGCAGACTGCCTGAGCTCAGGAGTTCAAGACCAGCCTAGGCAACATGGTGAAACCTTGTCTCTACTAAAATACAAAAAAAATAGCTGGGCATGGTGCCAGGTGCCTATAGTCCCAGTTATTCGGGAGGCTGAGACAGGAGAATCGCCTGGAGGCGGATTCCACCCAGGAGGCGGAAGTTGCAGTGAGCTGAGATCATGCCACTGCACACACTCCAGCCTGGGCAAGAGAGAGACTCCATCTCCAAAAAAAAAAAAAAAGAATGAAAAAGTTCTGGAGGTAAACAGTGATGATGACTGCACAACAATGTGAATACACATAATACCACATGACAGTACATTTAAAAATCATTAAAATGGTAAATTTTATATTATACATTCATTTTACCACAGTTTTTAAAAAACTAAAAAGAAAAAAAGCTGGCAAAGTAGAAAGCAGAATTGACATAAAATCTGTTGACAAATGAAAGTGATAAATCACTGAAAGTACAATCATCCCTTGGTATCCTGGTATCCATGGGGGATTGATTCCAGGATCCCCCTCAGATAACAAAATTCACATATGCCGAAGTCCTTTATGTAAAATGGCCAGGTGCAGTGGCTCACAGCTGTAATCCCAGCATTTTGGGAGGCTGAGATGGGTGGATCATTTGAGATCATGAGTTTGAGACCAGCCTGGCCAACATGGTGAAACGCTGTCTCTACTAAAAATACAAAAATTAGCGGGGCGTGGTGGTTCACGCCTGTAATCCCACCTACTCGGGAGGTTAAGGCAGCAGAATCACTTGAACCTGCAAGGCGGAGGTTGCAGTGAGCCGAGATTGTGCCACTGCACTCCAGCCTGGGTGACGAGTGAAACTCCGTCTCAGGGAGGGATAAAAAAAAAAAGGGCACAGTATTTGCATATAACCTACACATATCCTTCCATATACTTTAAATCGTCTCTACATTACTTATAATAGCTAATACAATGTAAATGCCATATAAATATAGTTGAATATTCCTTATCCAGAAGTGTTTGGATTTGGGATTTTTCCGATTTTGGAATATTTGCATTACATACTTACTAGTTCAACATCCATAATCTGAAAATCTGAAATGCTCAAATGAGTATGTCCTTTGAGCATCATGGCACTCAAAAAGTTTCGGAGTTCAGAGCACTTCAGATTTCTGGATTAGGGATACTCAACCTGTTGTTGTTATGCCGTATTTTTAAAGAATGTGTGTTGTTTTATCATTGTATTGTTATTATTTTCTTTTCCAAATATTCTGATCCACGGTTGGTTGAATCCAATAATGCGGAACCCACAGATACAGAGGGCTGACTGTATTAACAAAATTTAAACAGGAGGACTCTCAATTCGGAACATGAAGTTGTAACTGCTACAATAGCTGTCCTCCCACTATAAACAGCTAGAAAACCAGACAATACACGTGAAATAACAAGTTTTAGACACTGGGCAAAAAGTAGCACAAGACTGTGATCCTCCTCCAGGGAAAGGAAAAAAGAAGGTACATTTTATGATTAACCAAACTTACAGCCTGGAGACAACTCCCAGGCTTTACTTCAGGGACAGAACACTGAAACCAAATCCAAGGGTCTCAGTGCACTGAGGAGCCAACAGAGCTGGGGGAAGCTGAGGCAGCTAGAATTTGCAGGACCCAGTACTGGAGAAGCAGGGGCTGCATGCAGAGGGCTCTGGAGGTCTGGCAGAAGGGTTCCTTTCAGTCTCGGATTTCCAAGTGCTTGCGAGGAAGTCTCCCCAAGGTCAGGGAACAATCTACTGGAAAGCAATAGGCCCAACACTTCCCAGAGCTCCTACAGGGCTGGTCACTCTGACCATGAAAAAACCATGGGGTCCCTAGAAGGATCAACACCTTAGGAGGGGGGCTAAGTTAGTCCAAGGATTAAAGGCTGCTATTACTGGCCACAAAAACCTTAAAAGTAAGCTTCACAAGGATCAAACTGATCCAAACATTACTTACCTGTGTGACCAAATACAATCTGACAGTCTTTAGAGGAATATAGCAAATCCAGTGTCCAGCAATATAAAATTCAATGTCCAAGCATACGAAGAAGTGAAAAAGACCCATATCCAGATGAAAAATTAACTGAAATAAATCTACAAATGATCGAAATAATGGAATTAGAATACGAGGACGTTAAAACAAACATATAGTTCATATGAATGTGATGTGGAAAGGAGACAAATAGTTTTTCTGACCCAAATGGAAATTGTAAAGATTTTAAAAGTACAGTATCTCAAATGAAAAACACACTGGCTGAGAATAACAACAGATAAGACCCCCTGCAGAAGGAAAGATGGTTTAACTTGAAGACACAGCAATAAAAAGTACCCACAGTGAAGACTGAAAAAAATATTAACAAAGCCTAGGTAACCTGTGGAACACGATCAAGTGGTCTAACACAGCTGAACTAGAATACAGGAAGGGCAAAAGGGAAAGCAGAAAAAAAATTTGAAGAAATAACGGCTGCAAATTTCATAATATAATGAAAACCATAAACTCACAGATCTAAGAAACTCAAAAAGCCCCAAACAAAAGAAACATACATAAAACCACATAAAGGCACATCATAACCAAAGTGCTAAAAATCAGTGGTAAAACAAAAAACTTCAAGTGTCCAGAAGGAAAAGGCTGTATTATTCACAGAGAAACAAAAATAAAAATTAGTCCGGGCACGGTGGCTTACGCCTGTAATCCCAGCATTTTGGGAGGCTGAGGTGGGTGGATCATGAGGTCAGGAGTTCGAGAC
Organism: Hylobates moloch; assembly: GCF_009828535.3. Classification (NCBI taxonomy): domain Eukaryota; kingdom Metazoa; phylum Chordata; class Mammalia; order Primates; family Hylobatidae; genus Hylobates; species Hylobates moloch. The sequence goes on along the minus strand of NW_026652287.1, from coordinate 11,973,324 downwards.
CAGCCTGACCAACATGTGAAACCCCGTCTCTATCTAAAAAAAATACAAAAATTAGCCAGGCATGGTGGCACGTGCCTGTAATCCCAGCTATTCAGGAGGCTGAGGCAGGAGAATCACTTGAATCCACGAGGCGGAGGTTGCAGTGAGCCAAGATCGTGCCACTGCACTCCAGCCTGGGCGACAGAGCTAGACTCCATCTCAAAAAAATTAATTAATTAATTTAAAAATGAAATTAGAAATCATGCAGCAAGAAGAAAATGGGAGATCTTTAAAGTACTGAAGGAAAAAAGTCAATATAAACTTCTACACCCAGTGATACAGTTTTCAAATATGGAGACAAAATACTTTAGACCAATAAAAGCAGAGATAATTCATTATCAGCAGAACCCTACTACAACTAATGTTAAAGGAATTTCTCCACACAGAAGAAAAATACCAGATGGAAATGTGCATCTACAAAAAGAAATGAAGAGTGAAAGAAATGGTAAATATGGCCAGGCGTGGTGGCTCACGCCTGTAATCCCAGCACTTAGGAAGACCGAGGAAGGCCAATCACCTGAGGCCAGGAATTCGAGACCAACCTGGCCAACATGGTGAAACCCCATCTCTACTAAAAATGTAAAAATTAGCTGGGCGTGGAGGTGGGTGCCTGTAGTCCCAGATACTCAGGAGGCTGAGACAGGAGAATTGCCTGAACCTGGGAGGCGGAGATTGCAGTGAGCCAAGATTGCACCACTGCACTCCAGCCTGGATGACAGAGCAAGACCCTGTTGCAAAAAAGAAAAGAAATGGTAAATAAGTGAGTAAATGTAAAAGACATGTTTAAAACAAAAATAATAATGTATTGTGTAACATAACATACGAACAATTAAAATGCCTGATAATAGCAGCACAAAGGCAGCAGTGTGGTAGACGATATTTTCCAAAGACTGCCTCCTATCCCAGCCCACATGCCTTGCTTCCAATATGACATCAATATTCCTGTCGATGTCACATTGGAAGCAGAGCATGTGGGTTGGGATATGAGAGGGTGTGTGTGATGTGGGGGAGAGTTTGGAATAGGAGAGGATGTGTGAGTGTGAGTGTGTGTGTGTGTGTGTGTGTGTGTGTGTTGGTGGGGTAGGAGGTGGTTATGCACCTTCTCTTTGAATTCAGACAAATCTCTGTAACTGCCTCCACCTAAAAAATATAGCAGAAGTGACACTAGTCAAGACTGGGTCACAAAAGCCAATATAGCTTCTATTTGGCTGTCTTCTCTTAGGACATTTGCCTTTGGAACCCAACTACCAGATTGTAAGAAAATTTAGGCCACATAAAAATGTCACGTGCATGGGTTCCGGCCAACAGACTAAGCTAAGGTCTGAGCCAGCATCAATTGCTTGACATGCAAGTGGGTAAACCTTCAGATAATCCCAGCCCCCAGCTTTGAGCTGCCTCAGCAGAGGACACAGGCATCAGGAAGCAGAGACAGAACATCTCTGCCATGCCCCATCCAAATGCCTAACCCACAGACCAAGTTGGCAATAGTGTTGTTTTAAGGCACTAACTACTGGTGGCCTTTTATGCCATGAAAATAACTAAAACAAAAAAATTAAAATAGAAAAAATTTAAAATTTTAAAAATTATGCTTAAGTTACAGGTGAAATAGTATAACATTATTTCAACATAGATGGTGATAAAGATGCATATTGTATACCCTATATCAACCATTAAAAATATAAAACAAAGATGTGAAGCTAGTAAATCAAGAATAGACCAGCCTGGCCAACATGGTGAAACCTCATCTCTACTAAAAATGCAAAAAATTAGCTAAGCATGGTGGCGGATGCCTGTAATTCCAACTACTCCAGAGGCTGAGGCAGGAGAATTGTTTTAACCCGGGAGGCAAAGGTTGCAGTCAGCCGAAACTGTGCCACTGCCCTCTAGCCTGGGCGACAGAGACTCCATCTCAAAAAAAAAAAAAAAAAAAAAATAGAGATAACATGGAATCACAAAAATATTCCATGTTTTAAAAAGGCAGGAAAACATGGAAAAGGAGAAAAAATAAATTCCAAGAAGGAAAAAATTTTTAACATAAGCATATCAATAATTACATCAAATGTAAATGATACACCTAGTCTAACTAAAAGGCAAAAATTATCAAATTGGACAAAAAAGATCCAGCCACATGCTATGTATAAGAAACATAGTTTAAATATAAATACACAGATCAAAAGGATAAAGAAAATACACACCACACAGGCAGTAAGCTGGAGTGGTGTAAATATCAACAAAGTAGACTCGGGAACAAGGAATATTAGGAGGGATATTACAAAATGATTAGTGATTGGCAAAACACACAACCCCCCCGCCCCGTCCCGCAAATCACCAAGGAATACTGACCAACTTGACTTCATAGATACTTATATAATATTTCACCCAGTAACAGCAGAATATACATTATTTTCAAATGTACTTAAAACATTCACCAACATGGACCATATTCTAGACCACCAAAAACACACAACCCCTATCCCTCAATTTAAAAAGACTGAAATAATACAAAGCATATTCTCTAACTACAGGAGAATTAAACTAGAAATTAATAGAAGAAAAAACACTTCTAAATAACTCATGGGTCCAAAGAAATAACAAGGGAAATTAGAAAACATTTTGACTTGAATGGGCCAGGCGCAGTGTCTCACGCCTGTAATCTCAGCACTTTGGGAGGCTGAGGCAGGTGGATCACGAGGTCAGGAGATCGAGACCATCCTGGCTAACACAGTGAAACCCCGTCTCTGCTAAAAAATTACAAAACTTAGCTGGGCGTGCTGGCGGGCACCTGTAGTCCCAGCTACTCAGGAGGCTGAGGCAGGAGAATGGTGTGAACCCAGGAGGCAGAGCTTGCAGTGAGCTGAGATCACGCCATTGCACTCCAGCCTGGGCAACAGAGCAAGACTGTCTCAAAAAAAAAAAAAAAGAAAAAAAAAAGAAAATATTTTGACTTGAATGAAAATCAAGAGACCAAAATTTATAGTATGCAGCTAAAGAGTGCTTAGAGGGAAATGTATAACTTTCAATACTTTTATTGGAAAAGAAGAAAGTTTTCAAATTAATGATCTAAGCTTCTACCTTGAGAAACACATACACAAAAAACAAAAATTAAATGCAAAGAAAGAAGGACATACTAAATATGAGTGCAGACATCAATAAAATGGAAAAACACTAGAGAAAAAGCAATGAAAGTAAAAAAAATTCTTTGAAAAGATAAAATCATCTAGCTAAACTGATCAGGAGAAAGGGAGAAGTACAAATTACTAACACCAGGAATGAAACAAGGAACATCACAACAAATGTTACAAACATTTAAAAGGTAGTAAAAAAAAAAAACAACTACACACTTATACAAACAACAAATTAGACTACGTAGATGAAATGGAAAGAGACAAACTACCAATTTCAACAAAAAATTGTGATAAAGATACATACAAACCCTAAATCAATATATAGCCTAAACAGGCCAATATCTGGTAACAAAATTGAAATTGTAGCTTAAAATTCCTCCCATAAAGAAAACTCCAAGCCCAGATGACTTCACTGGTGATCTACCAACCATTTAAAGAAAGAATTATCAATTCTACACCATCTTCCAGAAGACAACAGAAAACACTTCCCAACACATTCTACAAGGCCAGCATTACCCTGATACCAAAACCAAAGACATAAAAAAATCACAGACCAGTGTATCTCATGAATAGAGACGTGAAAATCTGTGACAAAATGTTAGCAAATCAAACCCTGCCATATAGAAAAAGCATAACCCGGCCAGGTGTGGTGGCTCACACCTGTAATCCCAGCACTTTGGGAGGCCGAGGCAGGTGGATGACCCAAGGTCAGGAGCTCAAGACCAGCCTGGCCAACATGGCAAGACCCTGTCTCTACTAAAAATACAAATTAGCTGGGTGTGTTGGCAGGCACCTGTAGTCTCAGCTACTCGGGGGGCTGAGGCAGGAGAATCGCTTGAACCCAGGAGGCGGAGGGTGCAGTGAGCCGAGATCATGCCATTGCACTCCAGCCTGGGCAACAAGAGCGAAACTCTGTCTTAAAAAAAAAAAACAAAAAAACAGAAAATAATAAAAAGCATACCACATTATGATTTCAGGAATTCAGGACTGGTTTAACATTTGAAAAGCAATCAGTGTAGGCTGGGCACGGTGGCTCACGCCTGTAATCCCAACTACTTGGGAGGCTGAGGCAGGAGAATCACTTGAACCTGGGAGGCAGAGGTTGCAGTGAGCCACTGCACCACTGCACTCCAGCCTGGGCAACAGAGCAAGACTCTGTCTTAAAAAGAAAAAAAAATTAATTAAACAGGAAAATAAAAATCTCAGAGTGAGAAATGAGAAGGGAATTGTAAAGGCCGAAATAAAATGTATTTCTACATACCAGTAATGACCAGCTAGGAAAAAAAATGAAGAAATATCTTCACTAAAAAAACAAAAAGTATAAAATATTTGGTAATTAATGTAATATTTTAAAAAAAAAACACAAAAACTTGGTCAGTGGCAGAGAAGGAATATACCAGAATATCATGAAGATTTTGTCCCAGTTAAGTAACAGCTGTAACGTACTTCCAATGAAATCATTAACAAGACACTTTACGGAACTTGGGAAAACTTGGAAAAATAAGTGGGCAAAAATATCAAAGCACATTCTGTGAAAACATAAAGATAGGATTAGCCCTACTGAATACTAAAAGCAATGCCTAATCAAGGGATTGGGTCTCAATTCAGCTGATAAATGACCTTCTCTTACAAGCTAAATGCTAATGGGCTGCTGATTCATTCATTTGCTGACCATCTCTGACACCAGTTTCTGTTCAATATTTAAATACACCCATAATAGAGACAATCTTTCATTTCCTATATCACAGCTTATGTTTATCAGTGGCAGAGCTAAAATGAATAATTCATGACCAAGATAAAAATCCTTAAACTCAAAGCCCATATGTAAGAAGTATTGCTGGTCAAAAATTATTTTTTCTTAAATATCTATGCCTTAAATCCTTCTGCTGTGTTATCTTACCATATCGTACACATTGAAATAAAGCTACGGCCTTGCATTCCTTGTAGGGTTAAGAATAAGATGATAAAACTAAAATAAAATAAAGCTACAGTTTAATACCCGTCATGTGGACAAGGGAAGCTGTAGTCACATGCAATTTACCTCTGGAAAAGCACGTTACTTTTGAGTTACGTCACAGAAGACTTTGAAGCATAAACTGACATTCCTCATCTCCGCTGCTCCAAAAGCTGCACACCTGGTCTGTGTTAGAGAATTCTACAGACTGATCCTCTTCTTCACCTAGTTAGGATTTAACTTACTGTCCTTTGATTTGATACAAGAAAATAGAACGCAACTGTGAGTGGTACTTCCCAAAATAATGTTAAGGGAGAACTGTTCCAGGCATTGTTAAGATGCTGAGCAAACTCTTCCCTTGAGCAAGTGAGCGTCTTAATATTTACAGCAAAACTAAACAGAGATTTTTACTGCCCAATTTCTCAGAGCTCATAATATGCTAATTCAGACCAAATTTCCAAGAGAGGGATTTAATATGCAGCCTTTTTCAAGCTTACTTGATTAAAGGTTCTCATTATCACAGAGAACCATTAACTGCACAGTCAAAAATACCTGTGTTCAAATGCTACATGTGCCACTCATTAACTATAAAATCTTGGGTAAGTCATCAGTTTTTCATCTGTAAAATGGGAAAAACAACACCTACATTTTAGGGGACTGATTTAAAGGTAAAACTTATATATATACATATGTAGTCAAATGCGGATTTTAAAAAACTTACATATATATACAGAGTTTAATAATGTGCCTCACAAATTTTCAGTAAAGTTGCAATTTGCCCTAAAAGCAGAAGTTGGTGATACTTGGAATTCCCATACTCCACCTCTCTTCCCTGCTTTTATCTTTTTTTTTTTCACTTTTCATTCCTAGGTTTAACAATCCTACTTGATTTTCTTTTAATTTTAACTGTTAGTGAAGGGAGCCATGTTCAAAAGCTTTCCTACATATTGACTCACACCACTCAACAGGCTACTAGAGGACAGGATGAAAAAAAAAACACGGGTTGAGACATGTTATTGGGTGAAAAAAGCCAGATAACGAATCTCAGCGTATATGGTACACTATTATCCTATTAAAAATGAATTACACAAAAATGAGGTTGGACCCTTACTATTATACAAAAATGGTCTCAAAAATGGATCAAAGACATACAAATAAGAGCTAAAACTAAAAACCCTTAGAAGAGAAAGGCTTCATGACATTGGATTTGGCAGATTTCATGGATGTGACACCAGAGAACACACAACAAAAGACAGAAAAATTGAACCTCATCAAAAGTAGAAACTTGCGCACCAAAGGCCACTATTAACAAAATCAAAAGACAACCTACATAATGGGAGAAATTATTTGCAAATTGGCTAGGTGTGGTAGCTCAACACCTGTAATCCCGGCACTTTGGGAGGCTGAGGTGTGTGGATCATGAGGTCAGGAGATGGAGACCATCCTGGCAAACACGGTGAAACCCCGTCTCTACTAAAAATACAAAAAATTAGCTGAGCATGGTGGCACGCGCCTCCAGTCCCAGCTACTCCGGAGGCTGAGGCAGGAGAATCGCTTGAACCCAGAAGGCAGAGGTTGCAGTGAGCCGAGATCGCGCCACTGCACTCTAGCCTGGGCGACAGAGAGAGACTTCATCTGGGGGGGGGGGGACACATCATTTGCAAATCATTTAACTGATAAGGGATTGATATCCAGAATATACCAACAACTACAGCTCAACAACAATCAACCCAGCCCCCCAAAAACGGACAAAGGACTTGAATAAACACTACTCCAAAGATACACAAATGGTCAATAAACATGTGAACACATGCTCGGCATCTCCCCACTAATCACTAGGGAAATATAAATCAAAACCACAATGAGATACCACTTCATACCCATTAGGATGGCTATTGAAAGAAAACACACACACACAAAATTCAACTAGTGTTGGCAAGGATGTGGAAAAACTGAAACCCTTATGCATTGCTGGTGGGAATGTAAAATGTTGCAGTCACTATGGAAAATGGTAATGGTGGATCCTCAAAAAATTAAAATGTTGGCCAGGCGCGGCGGCTCCCGCCTGTAATCCCAGCACTTTGGGAGGAGGAGGGAGGAGGATCATCTGAGGTCAGGAATTCAAGACTAGCCTAACCAACATGGTGAAACCCTGTTTCTACTAAAAATACAAAAATTAGCTGGGCGTGTTGGTGTGTGCCTGTAATCCCAGCTACTTGGGAGGCTGAGGCAGGAGAATCACTTGAACCAGGAGGCAGAGGTTGCAGTGAGCCAAGATAGCACCACAGAACTCCAGCCTGAGCAAAAGAGTGAGACTCTGCCTCAAAGAAAAAAAAAAAAAAAAAAAAGAGAGAGAAGAGAAGGAAAAAAATGAAATGTTGAATTGCCATACGATTGAGCAATCCCACTTCTAGGTTTATATCCAAAAGAACTGAAAGCAGAGTCTCGAACAGATATTTGTACACCAATATTCATTGCATTACTCATAGTAACTAAAAGGTGGAAGCAACTACTGCCCATCAACAAATGAATAGATACGCAAAATGTGGTCTTACCCATACAGTCAAGTATTATCCAGCCTTTAAAAGGAAGAAAATTCTGACACACACTAAATATAGATGAACCTTGGGGGGCATTACTGTAAGTGAGAAAGCCAATAACAACAAAAAAAGTATTGTTAGAGTCCATTTATATGAGGTACCTAGCACAGTCAAATTCACAGAGACAGAAAGGAGAACAAAGGTTGCCAGGGTGTGGGGAGAGAGGGGAATGAGAAGTTAAAAGTTTAATGGGTACAGTAGTTCCGATTAAACGTATCTATGGTTTCGCCTTCCATGCAGTCAACCGGGGTCTGAAAATATTAAATGGAAATTTCCAGAAAAGAGTCGTAAGTTTTAAATTGTGGACCATTCTGAGCAGTATGATGAAGTCTCATGCCGTCCTGCTCCCTCCTGCCTGGGATGTGACTCATCCCTTTGTCTAGCATCTTCACGCTATATACATACACTACCCCTACCCACCAGTTAGACATTTGGTAACCATCTTGGTTATCATATTGAATAAACAGTATATACAGGGTTCAGTACTATCGACGGTTTCAAGGTATCCACTGGGAGTCTTGGGATGTGGATAAGAGGGGACTACTGTATACAGTGTCAATCTGGGAAGATTAAAAAGTTCTGGAAATGGATGGTGGTGAAGGTTGCACAATAATGTGCATGTACTTAATGCCACTGAGTTCAGTGACACTTAAAATGGTTAATTTTATGCTATGTACATTTTACTGCAATATTACAGGGGTACTGCATAGGACTTTGTATACACATGTGTTTTCATGGACACATTTCTAGAAAGAGAGAAAGAAAACTGGTTATAAGCTTTCTTGAGACAGGGAGACTGGAAGATTAGGAATAAAAATGATATAATAAAAACTAGAGGGATTGAATACAGTGGTCTCCTATGTATCCACAAAAACTGATTATATATTAAATGGTATCAAAAGACATTCAAGATATACTATATTTTAAAAAGCATATAACAAAACACTATTTACCTTTTTAACATTACTTTCATAAACACACATACAAAAACAATCTCCACCTGGGCACAGTGGCTTACATCTGTAAACCCAGTGCTGTGGGAAGCCAAGGTGAAGGACTGCTTAAGGCTAGGAGTTCAAGGTTACAGTGAACTATGATGGCACCACTGCACTCCAGCCTGGGCAACAGAGCTAGACCCTGGCTCTTTAAAACCAATCACAGAGGTAATGCTAGAGATCGCTAAGGAAAGAAGAGACTATTTTATCAACATATGGTTCTGGGACAACTGGATTCCTAACTAATCCATACATAGATACATAAAACTTAATTCTAGAGGCTGGGCGTGGTGGCTCACGACTGTAATCCCAGCACTTTGGGAGGCCGAGGCAGGCGGATCACGAGGTCAGGAGATCGAGACCATCCTGGCTAACACAGTGAAACCCCATCTCTACTAAAAATACAAAAAAATTAGCCAGGCCTGGTGGTGGGCGCCTGTAATCCCAGCTACTCAGGAGGCTGAGGCAGGAGAATGGCGTGAACCTGGCAGGCAGAGCTTGCAGTGAGCCGAGATCGCACCACTGCACTCCAGCCTGGGCGACAGAGCCAGACTCCCGTCTCAAAAAAACAAACAAACAAACAAAAAAAACCAAACTTAATTCTAGGTGGATTAAAAACATCTATGTGAAAGGCAAAGCTTGAACCCTAACACTAACCTATTCCTATTTAGAGGAATATACAGGAGACTATCTTCAAGACTTCAGGCTAGAGAAGAATTTCTTAGGACACAAAAAGCACTCACCATAAAAGAGAATGGTAGATTCTACTCCCAGGTATATAAACCTGAAGAAAACTCTGAAACATGAATACCAGGAAAATATACAAGAATGTTCACAAGACTCCTTTGAAATAGCCTCAAACTGGAAACTAAATATTTATCACAACAGATAAATAATGTGATTATATATTCATAGGATGAAACATTATACAGCACTGGAAAGGAGTGCAACAACCGGGACAAATATTAGAAAAAATATTGACTGAAAAAAACAAATTATAAAAGACAATATATATCATCTTTATAAACTTATTTAAAAAAGCAAAACTAAACAGGTTGTACAGTAAAGCATTAAAATGTAGATGTATGCCGGGCGCAGTGGCTCACGCCTGTAATCCCAACACTTTGGGAGGCCAAGGTGGATGGATCACCTGAGGTTGGGAGTTCAAGACCAGCCTGACCAACATGGATAAACCCTGTCTCTATTAAAAATACAAAATTAGCCGGGCGTGGTGGCGCATGCCTCTAATCCCAGCTACTCAGGAGGCTGAGGCAGGGGAATTGCTTGCACCCGGGAGGCGGAGGTTGTGGTGAGCTGAGATCGCGCTACTGCACTCCAGCCTGGGCAACAACAGCGAAACTTATGTCTCAAAAAAAAAAAAAAAAATGCAGATGTAAATCTAGTTTTTTTAAAAAGCAAAGGGATGGTAAACAAAATTCATGACAGTGGTTACACCTAAACGGGGGCAGGGGACAGAGGCAGGAGGGACAAAGGAGAGTACACAGGGGGCTTCCAGAACATTGGTAATCCTATAGTTTCTTTAACTGGTGAAGTTCATGAGCATTCATTATGCTACACATACAAAACATATATTCTTCTGTAGATATTAAATATCACACAACAATGAAAACACAGTATAAACCTGTTCCTGCTTTTGTGTAAAAAATGATCTACAGTTCCTATATGTAATTCCCAAAAGGGTAACATGAAATGTTACCATAAATTTTCTAAGTAAGTTAAATATTAGGTAATTAGGATTTTTCTTTTTTTACTTCTATTTGGGATTTCTAGGTTTCAACAACTTGTATAATTTAAAAAAAAAAAAAATCAACTGTCACAATATATGGATTTTTTTTAAACCTGAAAGACACGCAACAAATTTAATGAAAGACCTCTCCGTGTTGGTAGAATTGTGGGTAGTTTTTCTATTCTTTTTGTGTTTATCTGCACTTTTCAATATTTTCACCAATAAAATATGGTATTACAGTTTCATAATTCCTTATCTGACACCCTTATGGCTGGAGATGTTTCAAAATTATGGCTAGAGTTTTTTTATTTTTTATTTTTTGCTTTCAGAAAGGTAACAATGGTGTGTAAAGTGGGTGACAAGTCACAGCTATTCAATAAAGATACTAGAAATAACTTCAGTTAAGGTCTTGTTTTGTAACCAAAAAGGTCTAAACCAGATTTTATCCCCTAAAGGAATGGCATTATTTAGTGTAAGTAAGGCTTCCAATTCTGCCCCTACTGGTCCAACTAAGTTGGAGCTTAATCACTGCAGACTGCACTCAGTTGGGAACAAACAAAAAAACCCTTATATTAACACTTTATAATACCAACAAATCAAAGCATTTCAAACTCAACTAAAAGACATTTCTTTCTTAGTAATGCTAAGGCTTTCAAACACATTTCAAAAATGAAGCTAATGAACAAGTGTCAAGGTATAAAATATTTGGAAATTATCAAAATAATAACGTATACAAAAACTCAGCAGAACCACCAAATAAACTGATTAAAAAGATAGTACCACTTACAGTGTTCTTTAATTCCATAATTGTGCACTGGACCTACAACACATAAGTATTTCACATGGCCTTCAAATTCAAACAAATCAGTGAACTCACAAATGGGCCCTGGGTCCATACTATCACAAATGCCAGGATATCGCATGTAAATTAAGTCATGATCTTTGTTCTCTTGGTCAGAATACCATTCATGGACTCCAACTCAAAAGCATGTGAATACCACTTAGAATAACTACATGCCCTTAAGGCATCTAATAGTCAGTAATACTTAATGCAATGGTCAAATCCTGTTAAAGTATTTGTATCTAAACATGCAAGTGCCCATAACAAAGTTGTTTTTTTAATCCTCTGTCACTGGAGCACTGATCAGCTATCCCTATCTTCAACCATCCTTGAGGTAATGACCTACAACTATGGTCACTAAGGGATCACAACTCAATTGCCTCCAGGAGCTAGGTAAACAGCACAAATCAGCGAGGTAGAGATTCAGTGTACAGCAAACAGAAAGTGATGGGGACTGAGCCAAATTAGAAAATGTAAGCTGTGAATAAAGTCATTCAAATATTAAAACTTTTGTTTTTTTTCTTCGAGACAGAGTTTTGCTCTTGTTGCCCAGGCTGGAGTGCAATGGCGCGATTTCAGCTCACCGCAATCTCGGCCTCCCGGGTTCAAGCGGTTCTCCTGCCTCACACTCCTGAGTAGCTGGGATTACAGGCATGCGCCAGCATGCCCAGCTAATTTTGAATTTTTCTTTTTTTTTTTTTAATTATACTTTAGGTTTTAGGGTACATGTGCACAATGTGCAGGTTTGTTACATATGTATCCATGTGCCATGTTGATTTCCTGCACCCACTAACTCGTCACTTAGCATTAGGTATATCTCCTAATGCTGTCCCTCCCCCCTCCCCCAACCCAAATGTCCAACAACGATAGACTGGATTAAGAAAATGTGGCACATATACACCATGGAATACTATGCAGCCATAAAAAATGATGAGTTCATGTCCTTTGTAGAGACATGGATGAAACTGGAAAACATCATTCTCAGTAAACTATCCCAAGGACAAAAAACCAAACACCGCATGTTCTCACTCATAGGTGGGAATTGAACAATGAGAACTCATGGACACAGGAAGGGGAACATAATTTTGTATTTTTAACCTGTCCATGTTGGTCAGGCTGGTCTCGAACTCCTGACCTCAGGTGATCTGCCCGTCTCAGCCTCCCAAACTGCTGGGATTACAGGCGTGAGCTACCATGCCCGGCCAAAAAAAAAAAATCCAAATTCAGTCCTTCTAGTAATCAATTGACTGATTGGGAGACACAATCTATACAATGGCCCACTCTGAAATCTCCTTGTCTCTAAATTGTCTTAATTACATCTGCTGGCATTTGACACCCAGTCTCTAACAACACTATAAACTTCTGATGAAAAAGGATGTGGTTTATTCTATTTTAGTTACTATAGCAGAGCCTCAAAAGGCATAAAGTCATTCATTAAACACAGAGATCAAATTCACAACCTTACTCTGTCTGACCAAGTGGGCTGTGTGGTCAGGCAATACAAGTGGTATATAACTGATACACAACAGGCCAAAGCAGACCTTGAACATCTAGAACAATCAGAACAAGGACCAAACGATAACAGTTCCAACAGATCTACTTGCTGAGAACTATAGAATCTGGTACATCTCTAATAAGGAGGGAGGCAATTTTCTTCCTCCTGTGAATTTATCCGCTCACAACCAAAAATCTGAGCTATGAGAAGCGTCCTCTCTGCAACCCTCTAAACACCCTCTTCCCCGCTGAAAGAAAACCCGGCAGTAACAATATAAAACTAAAGAACTAGAAATACAGACTGATCACACACTCATCTATTTTTCCTAAAGATACATAGATCATACATGTGAGCAAAAATCTAGATCATAAGTATTTACCACCTCTAGAACCGCACTGTTCAATATGGGAGCTGCTGGCCATATGTAGCTACTGAGCACTTGAAATGTGGCTAGTCTGAATTGAGAAGATCTTGTACTAAAAAAAAGTTAAAATGTCTCATTAATTTGTATATTGATTACATACTATCAGTGATATAATACATTTTTTTTTTCAAGACAGAGTCTTACTCTGTCGCCCAGGCTGGAATGCAGTGGCACAATCTCAGCTCACTGTAACCTCTGCCTCCCAGGTTCAAGCAATTCTTGTGCCTCAGCCTCCCGAGTAGCTGGGACTACAGGCGCCCGCCACCACGCCCGGCTAATTTTTGTATTTTTAGTAGAGACGGGGTTTCACCATATTGGCCAGGCTGGTCTCGAACTCCTGACCTCGTGATCCACCCGTCTCGGCCTCTCAAAGTGCTGGGATTACAGGAGTGAAATAAATATTTTTATGTAAATTAGTATCACCTTTTTAAAAAAACTTTTTAATGTGGCTACTAGAAAACTTTACATATGTACCATATATTATACTTCTATTGGGCAGTGCAGCTCTAGAAAAGGTAGTATTTTACAACTAACTCCTCCAGTGATTATCTTCCTGGCAAAGAACTGACACATCAAAGCACTCCTCACCCCCACTTCCACCCACCAAACCTTCAGTCATGAAACCACTCCTAGTCCCAAGCTTACTGATGATGCAGCAGGTTGCCAGAGTAACTTGGTTAATCACTTAACCAAAGGAAGAAACTAGTTTAACGATTATCTGAGGCTAATTTCTTTCTAAACTATTCTAGCATGCAAAAGAAATAAGAAGTAGCCTGAAGAAAAATCTGTGAACCAAAGGTCTACTACATTTTTGTTCTTGATACAAGATTTTTAGTTGACTAAAACAGAGGTTCAACTTTGGTAGCACACTTCTAAAATCAATCGGACCTAACATTTTAAACTACTGCTTTTTTCCACTACAAACCCTTAATTAAATATAAACACTACACAAATAAAACCACAATGAGATATGACTTTACACTCACTAGGATGGCTATAATTTAAAAGACAATAACAAGTGTTGGTGAAGACTTGGAGAAATTAGAATCTCACACATTGCTGGTGGTAATGTAAAATGGTGCAGCCGTTTTGGAAAGCTGTTTGGCAGTTTATCAAAATGTTAAAAACAGAAACTATGAGCTGGCAACTTTACTCCAAAGTATTCACCCAAGAGAAATAAAAACATACATCTGCAGAAAAACTTGTATACAAATGTTCATCACATAACTATTATGATTTTTGGTTTTAGACAGTCTTGCTCTGTTGCCCAGGCTAGAGTGCAGTGGCGCCATCTCTGCTCACCGCAACCTCTGCCTCTTGCGTTCAAGCGATTCTCCTACCTCAGCCTCCCAAGTAGCTGGGATTACAGGCACCCGCCACCATGCCCAGCTAATTTTTGTATTTTTAGTAGAGACAGGGTTTCATCATGTTGGCCAGGATGGTCTCGAACTCCTAATCTCAGGTGATCCACCTGCCTTGGCCTCTCAAAGTGCTGGGATTACAGGCATGAGCCACCACATCTGGCCCCACATTATTCATAGTAGCCAAAATGTGGAAACTACCCAAATGCCTGTCAACTAATGAGTGTGTAAGCTGAATGTGGTATAAAAAAGGAAAATTATTTGGCAATAAAGAGAATGAAGCACTGACACATGCTAGAACATGGATGAGCCTTAAAAACACTGTGCTAAGTGCAAGAAGCCAGAAACAAAACAAAAGCTATGTATTATTCGATTAACAGAAAAAGAGCAAATCCATAGAGGCCAAAAGCAGACTAGTGGCTGCCAAGGGCTGGGGAGAATTTCTGGGTAATGAGCAGTAACTGCTAATACGTTCAGTTTCTTTTGGAGTGAAGAAAATGTTATAAAAATGATTGTGGTGACGACTGCCCAACTCTGTAGATATAATAAAAACTACTGAATTGTACACTTTAAATGACTGAATTGTACAGTACGTGAATTATATCTTGTATTTTATTTTTTGAGACCAGGTCTTGCTTTGTCACCCAGGGCCGAGTACAGTGGGTGCAATCTCAGCTCACTGCAACCTCCACCTCCTGGGATCAGGCGATTCTCCTGCCTCAGCCTCCCGAGTAAATAGCTGGGATTACAGGTTCATGCCACCTCACCTGGCTAATTTTTGCATTTTTAGTAGAGATGGGGTTTCGCCATGTTGGCCAGGCTAGTCTTGAACCCCTGACCTCGGGTGAACTGCCCACCTCAGCCTCCCGAAGTGCTGAAATTACAGGCATGAGCCACCACACCCGGCCCGTGAATTATATCTTTCAAAAGCTATTTATAAGATATAAACATCAGAATGAAAAACAGAATGCCATAGAAAGGGACTTCTATGAAATGTGCCTATATGAAATGCTTCATTTTAGAAGAGAATGAAAAAGCAATAACTAGCCCTATTGAAACAGAAGAGGGAACTTTAACTGTGATAGATTGCATTACAGGCGCCAATTCTTCACCATTTCCAGGATCTACTCCTTAGCCATATGATTTTGCAGTTCTTCCCACTAACGGGGGGTAAGATTTATTTTTGTGGCTCCTTGACTTCGGCTTCAACCATATGACTTGCTTTGGCCAAAAGAATGGAGCAGAAATGGCAGTGTGCCAGTTAAAGCCTAAACCTCGCAGGTTTCCACTTGCCCTCTTGTGCCCCTGGCACTGCCTAGAGAAGAGCTTCCCATAGCTATGTGGCTGCTGCCCATTCACTCTGGGCCTAAAATGAACACACTTGAAGCAGAGTCATCTCAACCAACTTACAGATCAGAAGAAGCAGAGTTGCACCAGCCAATCTGTAGATTCATAAGTATATTTTATTATTATTTTAATCCACTGAGTTTTGGTATAATTTGTCATGCAGTGTTATTGTGGCAATAGCTAACTGATATAGTCACCAATTCTCCCACTGTGTTAAGAAGAGGTCCTATAAATTAAATAGTGATTGTTATCAAGGTAGGTCCAGCCTAACACCTTGAATAATAGTTTTTCACTTAACATAAGACAAGCATAAACGATGTTTGATGCCTGTCCCTTTAGGCTCTTAACTGAGGACTGATAGCAACTGAAGACATCACATATTCTTCCACTTTACTTAAAAAAATAATAATAATAATTTTGCCGGGGGCGGTGGCTCACAGCTGTAATCCCAGCACTTTGGGAGGCCAAGGTGGGTGGATCACCTGAGGCTGGGAGTTCGAGACCAGCCTGACCAACATGGAGAAACCCTGTCTTTACCGAAAATACAAAAAAATTAGCTGGACGTGGTGGTGCATGCCTGTAATCCCAGCTATTGGGGAAGGCGGAGGCAGGAGAGTTACTTGAACCTGGGAGGCAGAGGTTGTGGTGAGCCGAGATTGCGCCATAGCACTCCAGCCTGGACAACAAAAGCGAAATTCCATCCCCAAAAAAAATAAAATAAAAAATTTTACTTTTTCAGGGTATTTTCAAAAAATCAAATCCAGGGTGGGGCACGGTGGCTCACGTCTGTAATCCCAGCACTTTGGGAGGCTGAGGCGGGCAGATCACGAGGTCAAGAGATCGAAACCATCCTGGCCAAAATGGTGAAACCCCGTCTCTACTAAAAATACAAAAAATTAGCTGGGTGTGGTGGCAGGTGCCTGTAGTCCCAGCTACTCGGGAGGCTGAGGCAGGAGAATCACTTGAATCCGGGAGGCGGAGGTTGCAGTGAACCGAGATCACGCCATTGCACTCCAGCCTGGGCGACAGAGCCAGACTCCATCTCAAAAAAAAAAAAAAAAAAAAATTCAAATCCAGCATAATCTTCACTTTAATAAACTATGTGCCAGACCACTGAGGATAAACACATGAGCATTATTCACGTCCTCAAAACTTTAAGGGAACAAAGGGAA
This sequence comes from Hylobates moloch, assembly GCF_009828535.3. Taxonomy (NCBI): domain Eukaryota; kingdom Metazoa; phylum Chordata; class Mammalia; order Primates; family Hylobatidae; genus Hylobates; species Hylobates moloch. The sequence goes on along the minus strand of NW_026652287.1, from coordinate 11,956,224 downwards.
GGGTCATCTTGGAACAAAAATTTAGGAGAAGGGAGAGGAAGCAAATTTAAAATATATTAAATAATATTCTACATATACACACAAACACAGAGCAAAAAGTCAACAGGCCTTATTGACTTATTTGATGCGAATCAAGAATGTCTCCGAGGTATCTAGCTGTGAAGACGAAACCCGACGCTCTCAACAGCTAACAGGACAAGCTAAGACTATCTATCCTATCACTAAAGGTTAACTCATTATCAACTTGGTAAATCTAACCTGAACACAAAGGTGGATTTCCAGAGATGTCTTCGGCCATCTGCACCTTTGCTACACAATGACTCTGGTTTAGCTGTCTACTTTCTGGTAGCTGCCTGCTTTTTCCACTTCATCTCTAACCTTCACCTCTGCTTCTATTGCTCAATCACATTTGCCATTCACATTTCTTCCCTACTTCTACTTGTTATTCCCTTTTTCCTAAGCTGGTTGATAACATCTGCCCATGGTTTTATAACCTTTGCTATCCAGGAATCCAGCCTAATACATCATCCTTAGGGGTGTGAGTTTTCACCACTGCAAAGCATACAAAGGTTCAAAAACAAAACTAACTCCTAATCTCCCAAATGTCTGGTTTATGCCTATTCCAGATGACGGTGTTATTTAATTCTGACCTAAGATTGAGGCACTGCTATATCTATTAACTTTAAAATATGCACACATCAGGCCAAGATATTTTTTCAATTGCCCTTTCTGAATAATTATAAAACAAAGGACAAGAAATGAGCTGAAAAAGAAAACAGACTTTTAGAAAAAGGAAAAAAAAATGGCAAAATAAGTTTCTATTAAAAAAATTTTTTTAGCTTTTTAAACAAAAGTGTAATACGAAGACTATGAATTCCTGAAATAGTAGCAAGAGAGAAATATTACATTGTTCAAAAGCTAGTTTACATACAGCTTATAGTTACTCATATCTCAAGAGATGTTTCCTGCAAAATACTTTCACATGAGCATGTCACTGAAATTTTTTTCCCTAAGACTGTTTCGCAAATTCTAAAAAAAAAAAAAAAAAAAGCAGCTGAGTGTCTCCACTTTAGGAAACAAGTAATATATGCCACATATTTAATAAGTGGCTGTTTGGGAAATATAAAGTATAAATAAACTTATATTTTACTTACACTTTTGTAAGTGAGTCAGTGGTCATGTTCAAGAGACTAAGCTAAATGAAGATGACCACTCTAAAGGGCTTGTGGCCCTTTGTAAATGTCTCCCTTAGCTGAGCCCCTTTCTTTCTTTAGGCATTGTCAGGATATGAGGAAGTTAGGCAAATTTGGCCATGACACTTGAACCAACTTGACAGTAACCATTTTATTTCTGTACTTCCTTCAAAGAGCAGTAAGATGTTCTCTCCTCTCTTCCATGTGCCTTGTCACCATATTTTTAGGGAGACATTCTATTCTAAAATCCAGCATCTAACAAATTTCACCCCTAAAATATTCATTCTTCTACAAAGAAAATCTGAGCACCTACTATCTGTAGGTCCTTGCACCATGAAATTAATGGCTTTGAACCTACCCTTACAAAGTTCATTGTCAAAATGGGAAGATGGTCATATTAAATACATTCAATACAAGGTCAGAAAATCCTGAGTGCTGCCCACATGACAGGAACAGATAAAAGAGCTGTAGGCATCAGAAGAACATTTCTCCTGGGCCAATCAGAGAGAAGGCTCCATAGCAAGGGGAAAACATTGCAGTTAGACCTTGAAAAATGGGTAGGAGTCAACATGTTTAGAGACTTGGAAGAAGGGCAAATGAGGCAGAAGAGTCACCTTACATAAAAGAGGAAACAGAAGTAACCCAGTTTGGCTGAAGTAACAAGTAATATTTAAAGGAAATATAGGGAAGCAGGGTTATAAGACCAGATTGTTTTGAAAGTCAGATTGAAGAGGGTGGATTTTATATTCCAGCAATAAAAAACACAAAGGCTATTAAAATACGATACAACCCAAAATTAGAGGCCGGGCGCGGTGGCTCATGCCTGTAATCCCAGCACTTTGGGAGACCAAAGCGGGTGGATCACAAGGTCAGGAGATTGAGACTATCCTGGCTAACACGGTGAAACCCCGTCTCTGCTAAAAATACAAAAAATTAGCCGGGCGTGGTGGCGGGCACCTGTAGCCCCAGCTACTCGGGAGGCTGAGGCAGGAGAATCGCTTGAACCCAGGAGGCGGAGCTTGCAGTGAGCCGAGATCGTGCCACTGCACTCCAGCCTGGGTGACAAAGCGAGACTCCGTCTCGGAAAAAAAAAAATACAACCCAAAATTTAGTGGACAATATACAAACCAAGAGAGACAAAAACTAAACGTACACACTAAGGACTCCTCTGAAATTCTTTTTACAACTCCTAACTGAAACCCTTAATAATTTTTTAAAAGGCAGAAATCTCTAAACTGAAACTACAGTAAAAAAAAAAAAAATACTGGGCTAGGCGCAGTGGCTCACACCTGTAATCCCAGCACTTTGGGAGGCCGAGGCAGGCGGATCATGAGGTCAGGAGATTGAGACCATCCTGGCTAACACGGTGAAACCTCGTCTCCACTAAAAATACAAAAAATTAGCCAGGTGTGGTGGTGGGCGCCTGTAGTCCCAGCTACTCGGGAGGCTGAGGCAGAAGAATGGCGTGAGAAAAAAAAAAATTTTTTTCTGAGGTCAATTTCCTCTCCCTGCCTGCAAATATACAATTATCTCCCTTATTTATAAAAAACAAAAACAAGACCTTTATGACCCTGCTGTCTATACTGACCATTCTCTTTCCTCAAGTCTTTCACATCTCAAACAAATGGCCAGTACCCAGAAGATGCCTTTATTTCTTTATGACCTACCCCTGATTCAGGGCTTCCACCCCTACTACTCTGATCTTAGTAGTGCACTCTCAGTAATGACTTCCTTTACAAATTCAATAGCCTGCTTTTTCTTCATTCTCTCTGAATCCTGTAGCTTTTTACACTCCTGCCCCTAAAAATTCTCTTGTGCCTTTTCATCACCACTGCACTTTCCTAATTATCCTACCTCTGATGGAGCCTCTTCTGACTCCTCTTCTTCCTGACATTTCTTAATTGTGAGTTTCCCAAGCCTCAATTTGTGGTCTTCCATTCTTTCCTCTCCATACTCTCTCATCTTTTGGTTAACTGTTCTTACCTCAAATCTTCAACTAGTTCTAGGCAGCCTAGCCATAGTCCCAGATGGCATTTCTAGTAACATTTGCACTCATCAGTGGCAAAGGTATTTGTTTTTCACAACTAGTCTTTACTTCTAAAAGTAGTATTTTTTTGCAAGCGGTTATAAGAAATGAGTGTAGGGGACCGGGTGCAGTGGGTCACACCTGTAATCCCAGCACTTCAGGAGGCTGAGGCAGGCAGATGACCCTGAGGTCAGGAGTTCACAATCGGCCTGACCAACATGGAGAAACCCCATCTCTACTAAAAATACAAAATTAGCTGGGCGTGGTGGCGCATGCCCGTTATCCCAGCTACTCGGGAAGCTGAGGCAGGAGAATCTCTTGAACCCTGGAGGCAGAGGTTGCGGTGAGCCAAGATGGTACCATTGCACTTCAGCCTGGGCAACAAGAGTGAAACTTCGTCTCAAAAAAAAAAAAAAAAAAGAAATGAGTGTAAATTTCAGAAGTTTATAAAGTCAGAGTATACAGTCAAAGGCTATCAGGCAAAGCTTGAAGATTTAGTCAAGTTTGGAAGGTCAAGCTAAACAAGGTCTAGACAAAACTTAAAGAAACAATAAAACAAAGTCAGGCACTGTACGTAGGTCACAATGACTGTATAACTAGCTTGAAGAAGCAATGAACAAAACTTTCTTTGCTACACCTGCCCTATCTAGGTCAAGAGTGAAGCCCAAGCCTGAGGCCTCAGATGAAGGGAAGTGGGTGTGCCTGTCAGGCATGATGTGGGATAAGGAAACAGATAAACTGCTGGCTGGGCACAGTGGCTCATGCCTGTAATCCCAGTACTTTGGGAGGCCGAGGCAGGTGGATCACCTGAGGTCGGGAGTTCAAGACCAGCCTGAGCAATATGGAGAAACCCCATCTCTACTAAAAATACAAAAAAAATTAGCCGGGTGTGGTGATGCATGCCTGTAATACCAGCTACTAGTGGGGCTGAGGCAGGAGGATCCCTTGAACCTGGGAGGCGGAGATTGCAGTGAGCTGAGATCGTGCCACTGCACTCCAGCCCGGGCAACAGAGTGAGAGTCCGTCTCAAAAAAAAAACCTGCTAACAGCTCCTCCTCAGGCATTTTTAGAAGGGTGGAAAACCATACCATGCATTCCAAGGAAAAGTAGGGAAAGATGAGGATCATCCACTCTACTGTTCTTTCTTCATTTAAGTAGATTATGAAGGAAACTGTCTTCAAAATCAAGATAAAACTAACATGAAAAAACAGGTCGGGCGTGGTGGCTCACACCTGTAATCCCAGCACTTTGGGAGGCAGAGGTGGGTGGATCACTTGAGATCAGGAGTTCGAGATCAGCCTGGCCAACACGGTGAAACTCCGTCTCTATGAAAAATACAAAATTAGCCGGGCGTGTTGGCGTGCCGCTATAATCCCAGCTACTCTGGAGACTGAGGCAGGAGAATCGCTTGAACCCAGGAGATGGAGGTTGCAGTGAGCCAAGATCGTGCCACTGTACTCCAGCCTGGGTGACAAGAGCGAAACTCCATCTCAAAAAAAAATAAAAATAAAAAAGAAACAAGAAACATAGCTTTATTCATTATCTTTCTTCTTGTGGAATGTAGCCATGGACTATAAAACTTAGAAATCAGTGACAATTTGGAGACTATTATTTCTTTTTATACAGCATTATGTGGCATTCTCAATACAAAGCACATCTCAAAGTTTAAGCGCTGGCTAATTTGTGAAACAAGAAAAGTCATTTCTATAGTGAGGAACTCTATCTGGAACCTATCTGGCTCTAACAAATAATGTATAGAACAAACAGCGTGCTTTCACGGAGCACTTTGCAATGTACGAAGCATTTTTATGTGCATTATCTCACTAAATCCTCACAACGACCCTGTGGAGTACAACAGGCGTAACTATTGTACCAAATACAACACTAGGACTAAGACATGGCTAGGTCACAGTTAACTAGAGATGAAAACCACCCTCACACTAAAGATTTCCTGACTCGAAGAAAGCATAACAGAATGAGGTGCTCATATCTCAAGATTTCAAATGAAAATTTAATGAGTGGCATAACACAACTGAATACTTTTTGAATAATCACTTATATTCCATATAATTCAAAATATGTAAAAACAACTAGGATACATCTCCACTTCAGAGCACTTAAAAAAAAATCCTTTGGTGGTTCACTATCCATGCTGGAACTCCAAAAGACAGATAATTAAGTTTTCCTACCAGGTTAGGGAAAACCCTACAAACCAAGAAAGGGGATTTTCCATAAGGTCTCTATTAGGCTAAGGCATACTCCTTTGTCTAATACCTTAAAGATACCTACAAAAACTTTTTCTTAGGAGCTCAACCTAGTCGTACCACAACAACGAAGTGGGACTGTTTCATTTTAAGCTGTGGCCCTAGTTTGACTCATCAATAAAATCTGAGAGGTAACAATTCATTGAGAGGATCATTGGGACTAACTAGATTTTTCCCTGTAAAACTGAACTTGATCATTTGGAGCCCCTGTGAGCACCTCAGAGGTTAAAATCCCAGAAGACAAGTATTCTGCCTCTCTTTAAGTGAGAATAAGAAAATACAAGGCCGGGCGCGGTGGCTCACGCTTGTAATCCCAGCACTTTGGGAGGCCGAGGCGGGCGGATCACGAGGTCAGGAGATCGAGACCATGGTGAAACCCCGTCTCTACTAAAAATACAAAAAATTAGCCGGGCGTGGTGGCGGGCGCCTGTAGTCCCAGCTACTCGGAGAGGCTGAGGCAGGAGAATGGCGTGAACCCGGGAGGCGGAGCTTGCAGTGAGCCGAGATTGCGCCACTGCACTCCAGCCTGGGCGACAGAGCGAGACTCCGTCTCAAAAAAAAAAAAAAAAAAAATACATTATAGAAAGTGAAAGTTGGCCAGGCATGGTGCCTCATGCCTGTAATCCCAACACTTTTAGGAGGCTGAGGCAGGTGGATCACAAGGTCAGGAGTTCGAGACCAGCCTGACCAACATGGTGAACCCCGTCTTTACTAAAGATACAGAAAAAAATTAGCCAGGCATGGTGGTGTGCACCTGTAATCCCAGATACTTGGGAGGCCGAGGCAGGAGAATTGCTTGAACCTGAGAGGTGGAGGTTGCAGTGAGCCGAGATCGCACTACTACACTCTAGCCTGGGTGACAGGGTGAGACTCCGTTTCAAAAAAAAAAGAAAGAAAGTGAAAGTTGCAAACACTTCTTAATTTATACATACAATCAGTATTTTAATTCCTAAGAACAAACCATTAAACTCTAGAAATATCAAAAATAGATTATAGAATTTTAAAAATCAAATTATACTTATGGCTAACTGCCATGACAGCAGTCACACAAAGTTTCAGATGCCAAAAACAGCCAACTAAATAAAACAGCACTTGGTTATCAACACTCTCTTTCTCTTTTTAGGACATCTCTAAATTTTCACGAGATGGTTTGATAAAACAGACATGAATGATGAGAACTAAATAATTTATTAATGTTATTAATGTTGAAATAAAATACAATTATATAGAACTACACGTCACAATCCAATGGCATGTGTCATCTCTAAAATAAATGATCACATAGAAATCTTTTTGAGAAATGCATGATCATTAAGCATTTAAATTGATAGTACTACCTGATACTTACAGGCTGATATGGTTACACTCTCCAGCTTTCTTTACCCCCGAAGGCTTTATAAAAACCCTTGAGGAAAATGATTTAAATATAAATTCATGGTGTTAACTCTGGCTAATTTTAGTTTAAATCACACATCACCCAAACAACATTATCATAGCACTTTAACTATAGGCAAAATATGTTTTTAAAATAATTAGGAAGGGCTGGGCGCGGTGGCTCACACCTGTAATCCTAGCACTCTGGAAGGCTGAGGCGGGTGGATCATGAAGTCAGGAGATCGAGACCATCCTGGCTAACACGGTGAAACCCCGTCTCTACTAAAATTACAAAAAATTAGCCAGGTGTGGTGGCAGGTGCCTGTAGTCCCAGCTACTCGGGAGGCTGAGGCAGGAGAATCGCTTGAACCCGGGAGGCGGAGGTTGCAGTGAGCCGAGATCGCACCACTGCACTCCAGCCTGGGCTACACAGCGAGACTCCGTCTCAAAAAATAATAATAATAATGAGCAAATCTTCTAAAGTCTATAATGCTAGATACAAATTTTCAACTACTTTCTCTCTGAAAAACTTCCATCAGCTACAATTGGATATGGTCATACCAGATACAACAATACACAACAGTAATCCAAAAGTAGAACTGACTTCCACTAGATATGGAGACCTGTGTTATTTGTCATTCTCAGGTTTAATAATATTTGCAAATACCTGACATGTAATGTCCATTATCACAAGAATACATCACCTCAATATAATACAGCCCTGAGATTAGATCTTAAAATGAGTAGCACAGGCCAGGCGAGGTGGTTCATGCCTGTAATCCCAGCACTTTGGGAGGCCGAGGTGGGTGGATCGCTTGAGGTCAGGAGTTCGAGATCAACCTGGCCAATACGGCAAAACCTCGTGTCTACAAAAAATTAGCTGGGCATGGTGGAGTGTGCCTGTAGTCCCAACTACTCAGGAGACTGAGGCACGAGAATTGCTCAAGCCTGGGAAGCAGAGGTTGCAGTGAGTCGAGATCGCGCCACCACATTCCAGCCCGGACAGAGCAAGACTCTGTTTTAAAAAAAAAAAAAAAAAAGATGGGTAGCACAGAGCAGCCACCTATTTGTATCTATTAAATGCCAGGCACTGGAGAGAGTACCAAAAACAGAAAGGGTTTTATCCTTATGTAGCTTATTTTGTTTATTGTCTGTCATCCCTCAGAGACACACACAAGATCAGACCATGAAGAGCCACACTAAGGAATCTGGGTTTTATTCCAAGTGTGGCCAAAACCCATACTTTTAAGCAGAGAACTGCCAAGATCTGACTTAGGTTGTTAGAAGGTCAAGAAGGTACCAACAGGTAGATAATGGAAGAAACCCAGCAAAGAGGCTAATACAGGAACTCAAGCAAAAGAGGGCTGGCTTACAGTAAAGACTGTGGAAACATTAAGTGGACAGATTCAACGTCAGAATTTTGGTGTCAGATAATCTTCACTTTGAGCCCTTTACCATTTACATCCTTGGGCAAGTTACTTACATGCTTTCAGCCTCAATTTCCTTACTTAGCAATGCTTGTAAAACTCTATCACATAGAAAATACACAAGTTATTATGATAGTACTTTGGTAACAAAATTCACTTGAAGGAGTTCAAATAAATTGACTTCCTTTTCCCCCTCACACCAACATTAGTAATGTTTAGCAGGGTTCAATACCAGTTATATATAAGTATCACATTTTGCTTCATCAAGAGACGAGTTCTTGTTTCTCACAGAACTTACACTAAAACTGCTCATAAATATACAGGAAGCAAGGTGTTTTCCTCAAATTAATAAAAGTCTAGTTAGCACATTCAATCTGTGTTTTCACATGCATTCTTTTACTTCCTCAGTGTATGTGAGAAAAAAGGCTATAAGCAGAATCTTGTAGTTAAATTGTGATAAGGATTCTGGTGTTACTACCAATTATCTCAATTTATTCTGTTAATAGCTTTTATTTAGAACTTTAATAAAGGATGGCATTCCTCATTCTTGCAGCACTGGTACATCAGGAAACCAAGTTACCAAAAGCCCTCTGATAAGTACATGGGTTATAAACACTTATTTTTCATTCAGTAACATCCTCCTTATGTTTAATATTATTTCAACAAAGGATGAACCATCCTGAAATTCAGTGTCATATTTACCGCTTGGTATTTACTAAGCAGGGGCTATGTGTACTACAATGTGCTAGGCACTATGGGAGAACCAAGGTTAACGTTATATGGTCCTTACTCTCAAGGAGTTTACAATCTAGTTCGATTAGGCATTTCCATGAGATAAGGAAGGAATTATGCAGACAGAACTGTAAGTATTAAAAATAAAAAGATCGCTGGGCACGGTGGCTCACACCTATAATCCCAGCACTTTGGGAGGCTGAGGCGGGAGGATCACCTGAGGTCAGGAGATTAAGACCATCCTGGCTAACATGGTGAAACCCCAACTCTACTAAAAATACAAAAAAATTAGCCGGACGTGGTGGCACACGCCTGTAATCCCAGCTACTCGGGAGGCTGAGGCAGGAGAATCGCTTGAACCCAGGAGGTGGAGGTTGCTGTGAGCGGAGATCATGCCATTGCACTCTTGGGCGACAGAGCAAGACCCTGTCTCAAAAAGAAAAAAAAAAAAAAAAAAGATCATTTTCATATGGGGTGGTCAGAAAATGCTTCGCAGCTAAGCAGAATTTGAGTTGAGCCCTTGAGTACAGGATTTTCATAGAATTTGCTAGGAAGAGAACAAGCACACATGAACTTACATATAAGGAGGGCTTTTTGGAAAAAACTTTGTATTCTGAAAAATTAAAACATGTAAAAGTCAACAGAATAATAAACCTCCATGTACTCATCACACAGCTCCAGTAATGATCAACTCATTGCCAATAATTTACATGTCTTACTATACGAAAATCCTAAGGGAGCCCATCTGCATATGCCTTTATATTCTTCACTGACTCCATCCTCAGACAAATCTTTAGTGGCACAACAGTCTCCACAGTTTGGTTTTTCCAGAGGTCACATACAAATAAAGCACAAGTCTGTTTAAAAAAAAAAAAAAAAAAAAAGGCGGGACTGGGCACTGTTGCTCATGCCTATAATCCCAGCACTTCGGGAGGCCAAAGCAGGCAGATCACTTGGGCTGAGTTCAAGACCAGCACACGGGCAACATGTCGAAACACAATACAAAAAAATGCAATAATCAGCCGGGCGTGGTGGGGCACGCCTGTAGTTCCAGCTACTCAGGAGGCTGAGGTAGGAGCATCGATTAAGCCCTAGAGGCGCTGCTGTGATCTTGCCACTGCACTCCAGCCTACATGACAAAGTGAGACCCTGTCTCAAGGGAAAAAAAAAAAAAGAGATCAATTGCCGGGCGTGGTGGCTCACGCCTGTAATCCCAGCACGTTGGGAGGCCAATCCCAGGCAGGTTGCTTGAGGTCAGGAGTTCAAGACCAGCCTGGGCAACATGGCAAAACTCTGTCTCTAGTAAAAATACAATAAATAAATAAATAAACTAGCAGACGTGGCTGTGCACGTCTGTGGTCCCAGCCACCTGCGGGGCTGAGGCAGGAGAATCGTCTGAACCTGGGAGGCAGACGCTGCAGTGAGTTTAGATCGGGCCACTGCATTCCAGCCTGGGCGAAAGAGTAAGACCCTGTCTCATAAAAAAAAACACACACACAAAAAAGTAAATCAACTCTTGATTGTTTGCACAAGCCAAGGGAAGAGTGACAAAGATAACTGCAAAATGACAGATAATCCAAAAATCAGTTTACACAGACTACTGGAATACCTTTTCCATATTTATATTTCAATAAGAATGAGTAAAATGATGGGAGAATTCATGTCAAACAAAATACAGCATCACAAGTGAAGTACTTTAAACATATCACTTGGCCTCCCAAGCCTAAGTTTCTTCCTCTGTAAAATAGGGAAATATCACCTACCTCAGAAACTTGTGAGAATTAAATGTGTATATTTAATGCCATGTGTATAGTTCCTTATTTTATTATATTATTAGTCAACTGACTCAGGAACAACTATTAAATAGGAAGCTGTGGCAGGGCACGGTGGTTCACGCCTGCAATCCCAGCACTTTGGGAAGCCGAGGTGGGCAGATCACAGGGTCAGGAGTTCGAGACCAGCCTGGCCAACATGGTGAAACTCCATCTCTACTAAAAATACAAAAAAAGCCGGGCATGGTGGCATGTGCCTGTAGTCCCAGCTACTCGGGAAGCTGAGGCACAAGAATTGCTTGCACCCGGGAAGCGGAAGCTGCAGTGAGCCGAGATGGCGCCATTGCACTGCAGCCTGGGTGACAGAGCGAGACTCCGTCCTAAAAAAAAAAAAAAAGGAAACTGCCCGGTTTCCCCAGTCTCCCCTTATATACCACCCTCTTTCCAGATAATGTAAAAATTTTCTCCATCTCAAAACCTGCTAAAGGTTGAGGGGCTAAGCTCCCTGATTTCAAGGAGTTCCTTTGCCTGTAAAGCAAACAGAGCTGACATTGAAGGATTTTAGTAGAATAAATTTGTAAACTGTCAAACTTCACAAAGTAATCCCTCCTTAGTAGAGCCAACTAATATCAGAGAGAGGTAGTGTGTGTCCAACCTAGCTAGTAAAACATTTTCATTTTCCCCATTTCTTGACCACTGAGTTTCCTATACTTTCAATCATCCATGGCCTCTGTACAGCACAGTAAAAACAGCAAAGCAGCCATTAGGACTCTCAGAGCCACAGCCATTAGGGCCAGAGTATGAGAAGGTCAAGATGAGTAACCACAAGGCATGACAGAAACACCTTTACCTTCATTTCTTACTCTGTCCAGAAGGAAGCTGAAATTGTAATTGTGTTCCCTACGACCTGCTACTGAAAGGCAGCTGTCACTCAAAACTATGAAATTAGCTTAAACCTCTTTTTAGAGCACGTGCTCACCAAGATTTTAATTCTTCCTTCAGGGTTACTTTGTCTCTCAGTTACCTCCTTCTTGAGATTGCACATACATCAATGAAGTTCCCTTAAGAATTATCATCTTCAATCCCCAACTCCCTTTCTCTATGTGAAGACTCAATGAGTTATTGACTTATAACCTCTAACACTATAAATAATCCACTCAAAGTCTTCTACCTAAAACCATTCCTTATTTTCAGATATCACCCATTTCTTGGATGTTTCTCTAGGATAATTATAATTAATGTAGTAAGATCTGTGGCACTTCACAGTTTGCCAAGTGCTTTCTAAAGGTACTCACTGAATCCTTACAGGCTGTGGAAAAGGTAATTCCCTCTATTTTATAGGTAAGGAAAAAGGACCGAAGAACTCACTATCATGTAACAACAAAGCAAGTTGGTGGCAAACCGGACCTCCGAAATAGGTCTTCCAACTCCACACGCCATGCTCGTCCCATTCTATTATGCTCTTTTCTAAGAAGGGAATGTCTACAGTTCTGTCCCAAACCACATTTGCTTCAAGAGTAAACCATCTTCAAACCATTTCTCTAGATTGCAATCAGGTCCCCCACTCCCACAATCATGCCATTTCTTGCTTCCTCACTCTCCAGCTATGACTTCCTTCTCACTACACGATTTCCACTCTTCATGAACACGGCCATCATTCCTTCAACCCGTCCTGCAAATATCCCACCTCTACATGCTAAAGGGAGGCCCCTTATGTTCCTTCCCCCAAACCCTGGCACTCCCTTCTCCGGATATGTAGGTTGTCACCCCATAAACTACACAGTAGCTTGTCGCCCCTTAACGAGCTACTTACTAACTTTAAAAGCCCCACAGAAATGAACCTAACTTGCAGGTCCTCCACCTCCACACTTGGCCCTGGGCGCCATTCCTCTGAGAATAATAGTACCAACCCTTATAAAGACTGCCCATGCCCCACTGTCACCAACGAACTCCTTTTCCAGAAGGAAAAGGAAACAGATTCTTCAAACAGGCTCCTCTTCCAACCTCTTCACCAGGGACTCCCCTCCAAGGCTCGCGGACTCTCCCTTCGCAGTTTTCCTCCCCTCACTCCCGGGCCTCTGCCCACCTCACCAACTCTCCCTGCGCTCCCTGTCCCAGAGCCATGCAGCGGCCCCGCAGCTGCTGCGGCTGCTCCACTCTCCCAACTTAGAAGTTCTGCCTCTATCACCTGTTCTCACTAGAGCTTCCTCTCAGCCCAGCGGCCCACCTTTGCCCTGGCCTGCCTCTCTCCACCCTTTCGAGTCCTCCTGCCCAGGAAACACCCCCACGAGTCAGTTCCGGGGTGCCTGTCGGATTCAACTTCCCATCCGTGGGATTCCCACCCCCGGGGTCATGCTCCCCTTCTCCATCACCTGCTCCGCCCATAGCCAGATGACATCCGCCGCTGCCTCCTCCTCCATTCCCCTTCTCGGACGCCGGGTCCCCGGCCACTCACCGCCTTCCGTGCGCTCCAGCCGCCCCCTCCGGTGGGGAAGAGGGGGGCGTGCACCCCAACCGCGCCCCCCCCCCACGACACGCACCTGTTCCTCCTCCTCTTCCCCTCGGCGGGCCGCGCCGGCGCCCCGACCCCCACCCTCGCCGCGCCCCGGCCTCCCGGAGCCCCGCACTCACCACGAGTAGGTCTGCTCCGCCATGGCGCTGCCTCTCGTGGGCTCCGCTGCAGGCTGTGGCCGGGCCCGGCGGCGGCGGGCTCGCTCGGGCCGTAGCTGAAGGCGCGGCCGGGGTCCGGTGCTTGCTCGCTCGCTGGCTGCACGGCGGGCCGGGAAGGCGGCTGGCGGGGAGAGGCCGGGCTCCGAGGCGGCCCCGCTCCCTGGGCCCCGGGGCGGGGCGGGCTCCGCTCTCGGCCTCCCTCACCCGCGGCGGCGGCGGCGGCTCCGCTGCAGCTCCAAACCCAACATGGCGGCGGCGGCGGCGCGGAGAACAAGGGGGCCCCGGGGCGGGCGAACGGCAAGACGGGCCCGCGCTCACTGCGCGCGGGGCCGCGGGAGCGCCGCGCTCGGGCGGCGGCGGCGGCGGCGGCCGGGGGACATGGCCGGCGGGCGGAGGCGGCGGCGGCTGAGGGGGGCGCTAGGAGATGAGGCGAGGCCACTCGATCACACCCGCCGAGAGGAGGAGGGGCGGGGGCGGGGGCGAGCCTTGGGCCCGCGCGGGTCACGTGCCCAAAACACGCTCACGTGATGCGCGTCCCGCCCCTCGAGCCGGGCCCATGCGCGGAGACGTCGGCTCCTGGGTTCTAGGCGGCTGCTGTTCGCACAGCCGGAGCTGTTGGGCCGCCTCCCGCTGCCTGGTGCCTCCCCCCTCCCCACGCGGAGATGTCGCCTCGGGTACCCTCTTCTGCCCCTTTCTGAGGGGCTGCTGCACCAGCCAATCGGGAACCCCGATGCGCGTCTGTTGGTTGCCACTCAGCTGTCAACCGTCAGTCAACAGTCTGCTGGCCACGGGCGCCCCAACTGTCAGTCAACCTGTCAGTCAACGGGCAGAGGGCTGCATTCCTTCGTTCGTATGTTCCTTGGTTCGTTCATTCAGGTAGCAAATATTCCAGGCAGCCAACCTTTATTGCGCCCAGGCCCGGCACCAAGTCGAATACCCCACGCTTGCCTTCACAGAATCAATCAACAGGGATTTGCTGGGTGCCAACCATGTGTCAACTCACTCTGCCTTCCTAGAGCTTACATTCTAGAGGAAGAGACATAGTCCAAGCCCACAAACAAGATATTTCAGATGCTGCTAAGTTTTACAAAAACATATTTTATAACACAAGGTGAGGGGACAGAGAGTGAGTAGAGGTGTGGGTTACTTTAGATAGGATGGTCAAGGAAGGCCTCGCTTAGGAGGTGACATATGAGCTGACATTGAATGATGACAGAGAGCTGGCCTTGCAAAGATCCACAGGAAAAGAGTTCCTGGCAGAGGGAACAGCAAGGGCAGAAAGCTCAGGAAACCGTCCATTTGGCAGTCTGGAAACAGGCACGGAAGTAAACACAGTAGAGCTAGACCAGAAACCAACAGAGTGAATCTGGGACTTAGAGGGAGAGAGGACGGAGAGATTAACTGAGGCCCCAGGTACTGGGGAATGCTTCCCCAGGAGTGGATGAGGCCCTCTGAAAGGGTGAGAGCCTTATCAAAGAAAAGGCATTCTTTTGGCCGGGCGCGGTGGCTCACGCCTGTAATCCCAACACTTTGGGAGGCCGAGGTGGGTGGATCATGAGGTCAGGAGATTGAGACCATCCTGGTTAACACGGTGAAACCCTGTTTCTATTAAAAATACAAAAAATTAGCCGGGCGTGGTGGCGGACGCCAGTAATCCCAGCTACTCGGGAGGTTGAGGCAGGAGAATGGCGTGAACCCGGGAGGCAGAGCTTGCAGTAAGCCGAGATCGCGCTACTGCACTCCAGCCTGGGCGACAGCGAGACTCTGTCTCAAAAAAAAAAAAAAAGAAAAGAAAAAAAAGAAAAGTCATTCTAGGAAGAAAGAATGGCGTGAAGTAAGGCCCAATTCCAGGTGAGCTTGAATCCGAGAGTGGGATGGGTGATTTGTGCTGGAGTGTTGAGAAAAGATACTGAGAAGGTGCACTGAGGCCAGACTTTGAGGGCCCAACTAAGCCTCCCTGCCAGTTACTGTGTTCATGAATAAAAATAATTAACCAATGCAGCTTCAGAATTTAGAAACATGCCTGGGCAACTCTCCTAGACACCCCTCCAGCCCCACCCTTCACCCCCCAGTTTCTCTGCAGAAGGCGAAACTCACACACCTGAAACCAGCGTACTCAAGCTTCTCTGCAACTTGCCCAACTTTAGGCCAGAATTTAGCTCTGCTCCAGTTTCCCAGGGCCTGCCCAGGCTTACAGGGAACACCACACCCTGAATCTATCTCCAAATGGATCAGTTGGCCATTGCCCATACATCTGCCGCTTGCCTGTTCCCCAAGGGAAACCCTTTAAAGAGAAAGCCAAGTACACTTTCCCTTCAGAAGCAAAGCTCTCCTTCCTTATTCCCCCACTGCTAGGTGCCAGGACCAGTTAGGTTCCAAGTGTTTCCTCCAAAGCTCTATCAGAGAGCCCTGGGAAAAGGCTCACTGATGAGATCGAGGTCCAGCCCGGGCGCAATGGCTCACGCCTGTAATCCCAGCACTTTGGGAGGCCAAGGCGGGTGGATCACGAGGTCAAGAGATCGTGACTATCCTGGCCAACATGGTGAAACCCCATCTCTACTAAAAATACAAACATTAGCTGGATGTGGTGGACCATGCCTATAGTCCCAGCTACTTGAGAGGCCTGAGGCAGTAGAATCACTTGAACTGGGGCAGTGGAGGTTGCAGTAGGCCTAGATTGCACCACTGCACTCCAGCCTAGAGACAGAGTGAGACTCCGTCTTAAAAAAAAAAAAAAAAAAAAAAAAAAGATCGAAGTCCAGGGGAGGGTTTGAGGCAGGGCAACAAGAAAATATCAAATCACCAGGGACCCTTAGTCTTGCTGTTCACAGGAAGACACCAGCCTGCAAAGATCTGTCCAGCCATAAACCCACTGGATGCAGGGATATTAAGAGGAGATGAGAAGGCAAAGGGGCTAAATTCTTTTTTAAATTTAATTAATTTTTTGTTTGTTTGTTTTTGAGACAGAGTCTTGCTCTGTCACTCAGGCTGGAGTGCAGTGGCGTGATCTCAGCTCACTGCAACCTCTGCCTCCCAGGTTCAAGCAATTCTCCTGCCTCAGCCTCCCAAATAGCGGGGATTACAGGCGTGAGCTACCACATCCAACTAATTTTTTATTTTTAGTAGAGATGGGGTTTCACCATGTTGGCTAAACTCCTCGAACCCCTGGCCTCAAATGATCTGCCCACCTCGGCCTCCCAAAGTGCTGGGATTACAGGCATGAGCCACCGCGTCTGGCCACGGGCTAAATTCTTGACATTCATTTAGCTTTCACAACGTTGCCAAGTGCTTTTACAGAAAGCTAACTGTGTCCTTGAACGTGACACAGTCATTCTGAGTTTCGAAGGGGCACAGAGTGAGGCTTTAGGTCCCATGCGAAAGGCCAGAAGCCGTTGGAAGTGGCTTTGGGTGATGCAGAAGCTTTTTCTTTGGAGAGCTAAGAACAAAACAGACCAGACATGTCACTTTTGAAATGAAAATGCCATGCTGAGCCTCTGGGCGATTCACTTGGGCTTTGGTTCCCAGTGAGTCATAGAAGTCAAAGCCAAGTGGAAAGTTGGTGTTGGATGAATGAAACGGGAGCTGCTGGAGTAGGAAAGTCGAGGCCTTCCCAGAAGCAAAGGGACCCTTCTTTTCGGTGGGAAAAATCTGGTGGAAGAAAGGAGGGAGAAGGAGTTTGGTGAAGGTATGGTGAATGAGGAGAGGTTTTCTTCTCTCTGTCTGAACCAGAGACCCCCGAAGTGTTTCTTGAGGAAATGTGGCTGCAGACCCTATAAGAAGCTACACAGCACTTGCCAGGGCCAGGATGATGTCCAGCCCATGGAAACACTGTGTACCTGGTCCCAGGAAGATGAAGTGTGGGCCCAGAGACTAATGGCTTGAGTATCTCAGGCTAAGGTTGCCAAGAAGTAGACGGCACCTCTAGATCCTAGTCAACATCTCTACAGGCTTGAAGTACCCCCAGAGGGCAAGGTTGGAATAAATCTGAAGCCTGTGGCTTGGGTGGGAGCTGCCTAGACTGTGGCATCTGGGGAATGACTTTTTAATTTTTATTTTATTTTGAGACAGAGTCTTGCTCTGTCACACGGGCTGGAGTGCAGTGGCGCAATCTCAGCTCACTGAAACCTCCGCCTCCCGGGTTCAAGCCATTCTACTGCCTCAGCCTCCCAAGTAGCTGGGATTATAGGCACCCACCACCATGCCCAGCTATTTTTTGTATTTTTAGTAGAGACGGGGTTTCACCATGTTGGCTAGGCTGGTCTCGAACTCCTGAGCTCAGGCAATCCTCCCGCCTCGGTCTCCCAAAGTGCTAGGATTATAGGCGTGAGACACCGTGCCCGACTGGGAGCGACTTTTAGTCTCCCTGCCAGCAGCACTCAGCTCCAAGCTGAAGCAGCCCCAAGTGTATCTGTGACATCTCTGGGCCTCAGCCAGGGAATCAGGTGTGCTTGGCAAGAGACTCAGGCATTAGGCTCCCCCCAGGAGGGGTGCTTTGTCTCTCTGCACCCCACTGCAGGTGAGAGCACTACAGCTTGTGCAGTATTTGTTGAAAGAAGCCATGGAGGCTGGGCACGGTGGCTCATGCCTGTAATCCCAGCACTTTGGGAGGCCTAGGCAGGCAGATCGCCTGAGGTTGGGAGTTGAAGACCAGCCTGGCCAACATGGAGAAACCCCATCCCTACTAAAAATACAAAAATTAGCCGGGTGGTAGTGGCACATACCTGTAATCCCAGCTACTCGGGAGGCTGAGGCAGGAGAATCGCTTGAACCCAGGAGGCGGAGGTTGCGGTGAGCCGAGATCCAGCCTGAGCAACAAGAATGAAACTCCGTCTCAAAAAGAAAGAAAGAAAGAAAGAGGCCATGGAGGTGCCTCTAATTATCACCACTGTAATTATAGGATTGCTTCTTCCACCAAGTGTGTTCAAAAGAGACTTGGGGAGTCTCCCCCAGGATGGGTCCTCTGCCTTAGGCACAGACTCCAGGGAGCTGGCATTACCAGGTCTGTCTGGGCTGCTTAAGCATTGTTTCTGAGAA
This sequence comes from Hylobates moloch, assembly GCF_009828535.3. Classification (NCBI taxonomy): domain Eukaryota; kingdom Metazoa; phylum Chordata; class Mammalia; order Primates; family Hylobatidae; genus Hylobates; species Hylobates moloch. The sequence continues at coordinate 11,937,732 of NW_026652287.1, read as the reverse complement.
CATCAAGGCTCAGGTCTGACCTGGCTCTACCTGTCCCTCCAGCCCATTTCTCCTCACTGTCATCCACCCCTCTCCCCCACACACATGGATGTGCACTTTGTTTATATTCCATAGTGACCTGCTTGCAGCTTCCCCATGGGCTGCATTCTTTTTTGCTTCCAAACCGCTGATCAAGTCCAGGAGGTTTCCCATTGGCTCTTTTTTTTTTTTTTTTTTTAGACAAAGCCTCACTCTGTCGCCGAGGCTGGCATGCAGTGGCGCCATCTTAGTTCACTGCAACTTTCGCCTCCTGGGTTCAAGTGATTCTCCTGCTTCAGCCTCCTGAGTAGCTGGGATTACAGTTGCCCACCACCACCATGCCCGGCTGATTTTTTTTGTATTTTTAGTGGAGACGGCTTTGGCCATGTTGGCCAGGCTGGTCTCGAACTCCTGACCTCAAGCGATCCACCCATCTTTGTCTCCCAGAGTGCTGGAATTACAGGTGTGAGCCACGGCGCCCGGCCTCCCATTGCCTCTTAACTACTGCTCATAGTTTTGGGGGCTTGGCTGCAATGTCACATCCTCCAGGAAATCTCACTTGACCAAAACCTAGGCTGGGTTAGATACTTCTCTGCATTCTCATCATCCTCTGAATTTACCCACATGACACTTGGCATAATGAACTGTCGTCGACTGTTTACTTGTCAGTTTCTCCCTTAGCTTGTGAATGCTTCTTGGGAAGGGATTGTAACTCGTTGCCAGTTATATCCTGTGTGCCCAGCAGAGAGATTAGCCCAGAATAGAAGCTCAATGTCTGTAGAATGAATGTTTGAGTGAAGGGGAAGGCAAGCCAGGATCCTGAACAAATTGTTTTGCCTGATGTCATACTCAACATCCACTTCTGTCCTCTGCAACTCCCTCCTTGACTAAGAGTGAGAGTTCTTAAGGGGACAGAGATACGGGAAGACAGATCAGAAGTAAGGTATATGGTGAGCTTATTAGACACGGGATCACTGCATTCTTTCAACATGGGTTTTCAGAAAGCGTTTTTTAGAGAAGTTTCAGGCTTACAGAAAAATTGATGGGAAAGCACAAAGAGTTCCCATCTAGGCCTCTCCCCCCAGTAAATCTCCCCTATTAACCACATGGTATATTAGTGTAGTACATTTGTTACTGTTCATAAGCCAATAATGAGATTAGGTTTTGCTCTTCATGTTGTACAGTCTACAGGCTTTGACAAATATACTATGGTATGTAACCACCATTATAATGTCATACGGAATAGTTTCACGGCCCCAGAAATCTCCCACCCTCTGCCTATTGATCCCTCCCTCCCCATCAAATTCTGGCAACCACGGATCTTTTTACTGTCTCCATAGTTTTGCCTATTCCACAATGTCTTATCATTGGAATCATACAGCATGTAGCCTTTTCAGGCTGGCTTTTCACTTAGCAGTATACTTTTGATATTTTTCCATGTCTTTTCGTGGCTTGATAGCTCATTTCTTTTTATTGCTGAATAATATTCCATTGTATGAATGTACCAGAGTTTGTTTATCCCTTCACCTATTGGAGGACACTTTGGTTGCTTCCAACTTTTGGCAAGTATGAATAAAGCAGCTCTCAATGTTTGTGTTTCGTGTGGACATGTTTTCAATTTATTTGGGTATACCATGGGTACTATGTATTTTTCGGAAGAATCTTGTTTAATTTCCAAATACTTGGGGCTTTCCTGGATATCTTCTTTGTGGTTGATGTTAATTTAATTCTGTCGTGGTCAGAAAATATGTTCTGTAAGATTTCATTCTTCTGAAGCTTATTGAAACTTGTTTATAGCCAACATATGGTTATTGTAGTGACTATTCCAGGTGCACTTTAGAAGAATTCTATTATTTTGGGGTGCGGTGTTCTATACTAGTCAACTAACTCAAGGTGGCTGATAATGTTCAGGTATTCTATGTCCTTACTGATTTTTTTGTCTAGCAGCTCAATCAATTATTAAGAGATAATTAAATTTCTAATTATGAATTTGTTTACTTCTTCATTTAATTATATCCATTTTTCCTTTATGTATTTGGAACTATGATTAGGTTGATACTTAAAATTGTTATATCTTCTTAATGAAGTGCCCCTTTTATCGTTATGAAATACCTGTCTTAGTTTCTTAGTTTTGAAGTCTACTTTATCTGATATTAATATAACTTTCTTATGATGTGTGTTTTTATTTTAGATCATTTTTCCAACCTTTTACTCTCAACCTCAGTGTGGGTTTGTATTTAAAGTACGTGCCAGCCGGGCATGGTGGCTCATGCCTGTAATCCCAGCACTTTGGGAGGCCAAGGTGGATGGATCACGAGGTCAGGAGATGGAGACCACCCTGGCTAACGTGGTGAAACCCCATCTCTATTAAAAAAATAATAAAAAAAAATTAACCAGGTGTGGCCGGTGACCGTAGTCACCGGTACTTAGGAGGCTGAGGCAGGAGAATGGTGTGAACCCGGGAGGCGGAGCTTGCAGTGAGCCAAGATCGCGCCACTGCACTCCACCCTGGGAGACAGAGCGAGACTCCATCGAAAGAAAGAAAGAAGGAAGGAAGGAAGGAAGGAAGGAAGAAAGAAAGAAAGAGAAAGAGAGAAAGAAAGAGAAAGAAGGAAGGAAGGAAAGAAAGAAGAAAGAAAGAAAGGAAAGAAAGAAAGAAAAAGAAAGAAAGAAAGAAAGAAGAAAGAAAGAAAGAAAGAGAGAAAGAGAAAGAAAGAAAGTAAGTAAGTAAGTGCCGGCTTGTAAACCTAGCAGTTTGGGAGGCTGAGGCAGGCGGATTGTCTGAGCTCAGGAGTTCAAGACCAGCCTAAGTAACACAGTGAAACCCCGTCTCTACTAAAACACACAAAAAAATTAGCCAGGTGTGGTGGCGCATGCCTGTAGTCCCAGCTACTCGGGAAGCTGAAGCAGGGGAATTACTTGAACCCAGAAGGCGGAGGTTGCAGTGAGCCCAGATCATGCCACTGCACTCCAGCCTGGGTGATAGAGTGAGACTCTATCTAAATAAATAAATAAATAAATAAATAAATAAATAAATAAATAAATGTATGTGCCTTGGGCCGGGCGCGATGCCAGCACTTTGGGAGGCCAAGGAGGCAGATCACCTGAGGTCAGGAGTTTGAGACCAACCTGGCCAACATGGTGAAACTCTGCCTCTACAAAAATACAAAAATTAGCCGGGCCTAGTGGCATGCACCTGTAATCCCAGCTACTAGGAAGGCGGAGGCAGGAGAATTGCTTGAATGCGGGAGGTGGAGATTACAGTAAGCCAAAATGGTGCCACTGCACTCCAGCCTGGGCAACGGAGTGAGACTCCGTCTCAAAATAAATAAATAAATAAAACATTTTTTAAAAGTATGTGCCTCGTAGACAGCATATACTTATATATTCTTCTTTGCTCTGCCTGACCATTTCTTTTTCTTTTTCCTTTTTTTTTTTTTTCAAGACAGAGTCTCACTCTGTCCCCTAGGCTGGAGTACAGTGGTGCGATCTCAGCTCACTCCAATTTCCAACTCCCAGGTTCAAGCCATTCTCCTGCCTCAGCCACATGAGTAGCTGGAATTACAGGCACCCGCCACCAAGCCCAGGTAATTTTTGTATTTTTAGTAGAGATAGGGTTTCTCCATGTTGGCCAGGCTGGTCTTAAACTTCCGACCTCTGGTGATCCACCTGCCTCAGCCTCAGCCTCCCAAAGTACTGAGATTACAGGTATAAGCCACAGTGCCCAGCTCCTGCCTAACCATTTCTGTGTTTTAATTAGAATATTTCATTTACATTTGATGTAATTATTGATGTGTTTAGGTTTGGTTCTGCCATTTTGCTATTTGTTTTCTACTCATTCCATCTTTTTTGTTGTTGTTCCACTGTTTCTCCTTTCCTACCTTCTTTTGAGTTAACCGAGTAATTTTTATGATTATATTTTAATATCTCTACTGGCTTTTTTCTTTTTTGAGACAGAGTCTCGCTCTTGTTGCCCAGGCTGGAGTGTAGTGGTGCGATCTCAGCTATCTGCAACCTCTGCCTCCTGGGTTACAGCAGTTCTCCTGCCTCAGCCCCCTGAGTAGCTGGGATTACAGGCGCACACTGCCACGCCCAGCTAATCTTTTGTATTTTAGTAGAGATGGGTCTTCACCATGTTGCTCAGGCTGGTCTCAACTCCTGAGCTCAGGCGATCTGCCTGCCTCGGCCTCCCAAAATGCTGGGATTATAGGTGTGAGCCACTGAGCCCGGCTTTACTGGCTTTTTTAAAGCTGTACCCTCTTTAAATTGTAGTTGTAGTGGCTGCTATAGTGAGTGTGAATCTCATAAGCTTTAACTTATCACAATCTACTTAAAGTTATTATTATTTTTTATTTTTTTTATTTTTATTTTTTGAGATGAAATCTCGCTCTGTCGCCCAGGCTGGAGTGCAATGGTGCGATCTTGGCTCACTGCAAGCTCCACCTCCCGGGTTCAAGCAATTCTCCTGCCTCAGCCTCCCGAGTAGCTGCAACTACAGGTGCCCGCCACCACCCCTGGCTAATTTTTTGTATTTTTAGTAGAGACGGGGTTTCACCGTGTTAGCCAGGATGGTCTCCATCTCCCAACCTCGTGATCTGCCCACCTCGGCCTCCCGAAGTGTTGGGATTACAGGCGTGAGCCACCGTGCCCAGCCTATATTATTATTATTATTATTATTATTTTTGAGCTGGAGTCTCACCCTTTCACCCAGGCTGGAGAGCAGTGGTTCCATTTCGGCTAACTGCAACCTCGGCCTCCCGGGTTCAAGTGATTCTCGTGCCTCAGGCTCCCGAGTAGCTGGGATTGTAGGCACGTATCACCACGCCCAGCTAATTTTTGTATTTTTAGTAGAGACGGGGTTTCACCATGTGGGCCAGGCTGTTCTTGAACTCCTGACCTCAAGTGATCCACCCACGTCGACTTCCCAAAGTGTTGGGATTACGGAAGTGAGCCACTGCGCCCGGCCCACAATCTACTTAAAATTAATATTGTACTATTTCCCATAAAATGTAGGAACTTTGCACAATATAGTTACATTTATTTCCATGTCCACCCTCTTTTGTTGTTCTTATTACATAAATGACCTCTGTTATAAACCCCACAATATAATGTCATAATTTTAGCTTTTAAATAGCCACATCTATTTGGAAAAAAAAAAAAAGTGGGGGCCAGGTATGGTGGCTCATGCCTGTAATCCCAGAACTTTGGGAGGCTGAGGCGGGTGGATCACGAGGTCAGGAGTTCAAAACCAGTCTGGCCAACATGGTGAAACCCCGTTTCTACTAAAAACGGAAAAATTAGCTGGGCATGATAGCGCATGCCTGTAATCATAGCTACTTGGGAGGCTGAGGCAGGAGAATTGCTTGAACCGGGACCCGGGAGGTGGAGGTAGCAGTGAACCAAGATCGCACCACTGCACTCCAGCCTGGGTCCAGCCTGGGCTACAGAGCAAGACTCTGTCTCCAAAAAAAAAAAAAAAAGGGTGAGAGGGGGACGCAACCACAGCTGAAGAACAACCGCCAGTTGAACTGTTTGTGAAGGCTGGCAGTGATGGGGCCGAGACTGGGAACTGCCCCTTCTCCCAGAGACTGTTCATGGTGCTGTGTGTCACAGGAGTCACCTTCAGTGTTACCACCATTGACACCAAGAGACAGACCGAGAGAGTGCAGAAGCTGTGCCCAGGAGGGCAGCTCCCATTCTTGCTGCATGGCACTGAAGTGCACACAGACACCAACAAGATGGAAGAATTTCTGGAGGCAGTGCTGTGCCCTCCCAGATACCCCAAGCTGGCAGCTCTGAACCCTGAGTCCAACACAGCTGGGCTGGACATATTTGCCAAATTTTCTGCCTACATCAAGAATTCAAACCCAGCACTCAGTGACAATCTGGAGAAGGGACTCCTAGAAGCCCTGAAGATTTTAGACAATTACTTAACATCCCCCCTCCCAAAAGAAGTGGATGAAACCAGTGCGGAAGATGAGGGCATCTCTCAGAGGAAGTTTCTGAATGGCAACGAGCTCACCCTGGCTGACTGCAACCTGTTGCCAAAGCTACACATAGTACAGGTGATGTGTAAGAAGTACCGGGGATTTAACATCCCTGAGGCCTTCCCGGGAATGCGTCAGCACTTGAGCAATGCTTATGCACGGGAAGAATCCGCCTCCACCTGCCCAGATGATGAGGAGATCGAGCTCGCCTATGAGCAAGGGGCAAAAGCCCTCAAATAAGGCCCTCCTGGGACTCCCTCAACCCCCTCCGTTTTCTCCACAAAGGCCCTGGTGGTTTCCATATTGCTACCCAATGGACACACTCCAAAATGGCCAGTGGGCAGGGAATCCTGGAGGACTTGTTCTGGGATGGTGTGGGGAAGAGGGGATGAGGGAAAGAAATGGGGGGCTGGGTGAGATTTTTATTGTGGGGTGGGATGGGCAGGACAACATATTTCAGTAATAAAATAGAGAAAAAAATGAAAAAATAAATAGTCACATCTCTTAAAGAAACAAAGAAAAAAATTTAAATACAATTTAAAAATATTTACTCACCTGTTTACCATCTCAAGTATTTTTTATTCCTTTCTATAGATCTGAGTTTTTTTTTTTTTTTTTTTTTTGAGACAGAGTCTCACTCTGTCACCCAGGCTGGAGTGCAGTGGCACCATCTCGGCTCACTGCAAGCTCCGTCTCCCGGGTTCACACCATTCTCTCGCCTCAGCCTCCCGAGTAGCTAGGATTACAGGCATGCGCCACCACGCCCAGCTAATTTTTTGTACTTTTAGCAGAAACGGGGTTTCACCATGTTAGCCAGGATGGTCTTGATCTCCTGGCCTCGTGATCCACCCGCCTTGGCCTCCCAGAGTGCTGGGATTACAGGCATGAGCCACCGCGCCCGGCCCTATAGATCTGAGTTTTTATCCGGTATCAACTCCTTCAGCCAGATGAGCTTTCTTTGATGTTTCTTTTTTTTCTGAGACGGAGTCTCACTCTGCTGCCCAGGCTGGAGTGCAGTGGCATGATCTCGGCTCACTGCAGCCTCCGCCTCCTGGGTTCAAGTGATTCTCCTGGCTCAGCCCCCTGAGTAGCTGGGATTACAGGTGCCCACCAGCATACCTGGCTAATTTTTGTGTTTTTGGTAGAGATAGGGTTTCACCACGTTGGCCAGGCTGGTCTCAAACTCCTGACCTCAAATGATCCGCCCTTCTCAGCCTCTCAAAGTGTTGGGATAACAGGCGTGAGCCACTGTGCCCAGCCAACGTTCCTTGTAATACAGGTCTGCTGGTGACAAACTCAGTTTTTGTTTATCTGACAATGTCTCTATTTTGTCTTCATTTTTGAAGGATAGTGTTACTGGATATAGAAATCTAATTTGAGCCAGGCGCGGTGGCTCATGCCTGTAATCCCAGCACTTTGGGAGGCTGAGGCGGGTGGATCATGAGGTCAGGAGATTGAGACCATCCTGGCTAACACAGTGAAACTCTGTCTCTGCTAAATATACAAAAAAATAGCTGGGCGTGGTGGCGGGCGCCTGTAGTCCCAGCTACTCGGGAGGCTGAGGCAGGAGAATGGCATGAACCCGGGAGGCGGAGCTTGCAGTGAGCTGAGATCGTGCCACTGCACTTCAGCCTGGGCGACAGAGCGAGACTGTGTCTCAAAAAAAAAAAAAAAAAGAAATTTGACTATGCCATGCCTTGGCAGATTGTTTTGTATTCAGGCTGCTTGGGTTTCACTGAGATTTTTGAATCTATAAATTTTCTTCGACTCTCGGCCTTCAGCTCAGAGGAGACCAAGGTGCAACTTTCTTCAGTCTCCTGAATCCGGGTTCATCCAACACCAGCCGCCTCCACCATGCCGCCAAAGTTCAACCCCAATGAGATCAAAGTCATATACCTGAGGTGCACCAGAGGTGAAGTCGGTGCCACTTCTGCGCTGGCCCCCAAGATCAGCCCCCTGGGTCTGTTTCCAAAAAAAGGTTGGTGATGACATTGCTAAGGCAACGAGTGACTGGAAGGGCCTGAGGATTACAGTGACCATTCAGAACAGACAGGCCCAGATTGAGGTGGTGCCTTCTGCCTCTGCCCTGATCATCAAAGCCCTCAAGGAACCACCAAGAGATAGAAAGAAGCAGAAAAACATTAAACACAGTGGAAATACCACTTTTGATGAGATTGTCAACATTGCTCGACAGATGTGGCACTGATCCTCAGCCAGAGAACTCTCTGGTACCATTAAAGAGATCCTGGGGACTGCCCAGTCTGTGGGCTGTAATGTTGATGGCCGTCACCCTCATGACATCATAGATGACATCAACAGTGGTGCTGTGGAATGCCCAGCCAGTTAAGCACAAAGGAAAATATTTCAATAAAGGATCATTTGACAACTGTGGAAAAAATAAAAAAATAAAAAAAATTTGTCTTCGAATAAATTTGAGAAATCAGCATATACATTGTCAAATATTTTAATGCCCCATTCTCCCTCTTCTGTTTTTCTGAAATTCAAATTACATATGGTATATAGAACTTTTTTATTTTTATTTTTAAAATTAAAAAAAGATGGAGTTTCACTCTTGTCACCCAATCTGGAGTGTAATGGTGTAATCTCAGCTCACTGCAACCTCTGCTTCCCGGGTTCAAGCGATTCTTCTGCCTTAGCCTCCTGAGTAGTTGGGATTACAAGCATGTGCCACCACGCCTGACTAATTTTTGTATTTTTAGTAGAGACACTTTCTCCGTGTTGGTCAGGCTGGTCTCGAACTCTCAACCTCAGGTAATCTGCTTGCCTCAGCCTCCCAAAGTGCTGGGATTACAGGAGTGAGCCACTGTGGCTGGCAATTTTTGTGTTTTTAGTAGAGATGGAGTTTCACCATGTTGGCCAGGCTGGGTATATAGATCTTTTAATGTTGCCTCCCAAATCCATAAAACTCTGTTTAATTTTTTCAGTTATTTTTTTCTCTCTCTGGTCTTTAGAATAAATAATTTGTATTGCTTTATCTTTATATTCACTGACTCCTTTGTAATCTTCATTCTGCTATTAAATCTATCAAGTTGATTTTTCATTTCAGTTATTGTACTTTTTAGTTCTAGAATTTCCATTTTTTTTTTTTTAATAGTTAAAATTTCTCTTCTGAAGTTCCGTATCTGTTCCTTCATTATGACTACATTTTCGTGTAAGGCATTGAAAATGAGGCTGGGCATGGTGGCTCACACCTGTGATCCCCAGACTTTGGGAGGCCAAGGTGGGCAGATCATCTGAGGTCGGGAGTTCAAGACCAGCCTGGCCAACATTGTGAAACCCCATCTCTACTAAAAATACAAAAATTAGCTGGGTGTGGTGGCGCACACTTATAATCCCAGCTACTTGGGAGGCTGAGGCAGTAGAATCGCTTGAACCTGGGAGGCGGAGGCTGCAGTGAGCTGAGATCACACCACTGCACTCCAGCCTGGGCAACAGAGGGAGACTCCGTCTCAAAGAGAGAAAATAATTACAAAAGTTGCTTTAAAATCCTTGCTGCTAATTCCCAAGATTAGGAATTCCAACATCTGGGTCATAACTCTTTCTCTTTGAGAGTGAGTTTTGAGTATGATTCAGTTTTCTGTTTCTTCATATGCCTAGTACTTGTTTATTGTAGCTGGACATTGTCAAGACTATGGATTTTGTTATGTTCCTCTCAAGAGTGTTAATTTTGTTCTAATAGGCAATTAACTTGGTTGGACTGAAACTCCAATCTTTGTTTCCCTTGTGAAAGGCAGTAGCTGGAATTTCTACTCTGTTCTTGCTCCCAGCTGCCGATTTTACCGGGACTCCTGGAGACTCCTGTGCATATGTGCAGCTGGACAACCAAGGATTTGGACAGAGTTTATATACAGATTTTGGGACTTGTTTGCTCTATAGAATTTCTTTCTGTGAGTTCTCTCTTAATTTTCCAGCCACACTACTTGCCTAGAACGCTGTACTCAGCACCTCAAACCAGTAAGACCATAGCTTTCTATGCATTTCCACCTCTGACACAAATTACAGAGTGCCCTTACACAAATAACCACAAAAATATAAGTCTAGTACAGGGTAGCTCCCACCTTTCAAGAGTTGGTTTTCCTCACATTTCTAATTGCTGTTAGGCATTCTCTAGTGCCTTCAAATATTTGGGTGTGGTTGTTGTTTATTTTGTCCAGGTTTTTGGTTTTTTGTTTTGGTTTTGTTTTGTTTTTGTTTTGAGATGGAGTTTTGCTCTTCTCGCCCAGGCTAGAGTGCAATGGCACGATCTGAGCTCACTGCAACCTCTGCCTCCCAGGTTCAAGTGATCCTCCTGCCTCAGCCTCCTGAGTAGCTGGGAATACAGGCGTGCACCACCATGCCTGGGTAATTTTTGTATTTTTAATAGAGACAGGGTTTCACCATGTTGACCAGGCTGGTCTTGAATTCCTGACCTCAGGTGATCCACCTGCCTCAGTCTCTTAAAGTGCTGGGATGACAGGTGTGAGCCACTGCGCCTGGCCAGATTTTTTTGTTGTTGTTGTTATTGTTTTGTTTTTAAGAGACAGGATCTTGCTTTGTTGCCCAGGTTGGAGCACAGTGGTGTGATCATAGCAAACTGCAGCCTTGAACTCTTGAGCTCCAGCAATCCTCCTGCCTCAGCCTTCCAAGTAGCTGAGACTACCAGTGCATATCACCATGCCTAGTTAATTTTTTAAAAAACTATTTTGATAGAGATGGAGTCTTGCTATGTTGCCCAGGCTGGTCTTGAACTCCCGGCCTCAAGCGATCCTCTCACCTAAGTCTCCAAAGGTGCTAAGATTACAGGCATGAGCCACTGTAACTGGCCTTGTTTCAGGTTTTTTGTTTTTGTTTTTGTTTTTGTTTTTTTGAGACAGAGTCTTGCTCTGTCGCCCAGGCTGGAGTGCAGTGGCGCAATCTTGGCTCACTGCAACCTCCACTTCCTGGGTTCAAGTGATTCTCCTGCCGCAGCCACCCGAGCAGCTGGGATTACAGGTGTGCACCACAAGCCTGGCTAATTTTTTGTGTATTTTTAGTAGAGATGAGGTATCGTCACGTTGGCCAGGCTGGTCTCAAACTCCTGACCTCAAATGATCTGTCTTCCTCAGCCTCCAAAAGTGCTGGGATTACAGGCGTGAACCACAGCACCTAGGCCTTGTTTCAGTTTTATAATTGTTAACTGAGGCATGATTATTCTGACCAAATTATTGTGCTATTACCACCCCCTTACATTTTTTAACTGTTGTATACCTCAGAGCACCTCTTTAAGGCTAGTATAATTATCCCTCATTTTTAAACTGGGAAACAGAGGCACTGCAAGGGAAACCATTTGTTTAAGGTCACACAGCTAGTTTGTGGAAGAGCCAAAATGTAAAACCAGTCAGATTACATAATCCTATGCTTGCTCCAGTTCACCACTATTCCTAAGGTGGTTTGGATTCCAGCCTAGAGCCCTCTGGAAAGTATTTGGGGCTGGAAGGAGGTAAGAGCCCTCAAAACTCCTATTCAGGCTAGGGCAGTAGCTTTCAACCCAGAGCATTGGAGTCATTTGAGAGACTATGAAAAAGAGAGATGCTAGGCCCTATCTACTCAATCAGTAGCTCTAGTGGTAGAGACTAGGAATCTACTTTTTGTTTTGTTTTGAGACAGAGTCTCGCTGTTTTGCCCAGGCTGGAGTGCAGTGGAACAATCTTGGCTCACTGCAACCTCTGCCTGCCGGGATCAAGCGATTCTCCTGCCTCAGCCTTCTGAGTAGCTGGGATTACAGGCGTACACCACCAAGCCCGGCTAATTTTTGCATTTTTGGTAGAGATGGGGGTTTCACCATGTTGGCCAGGTTGGTCTCGAACTCTTGGCCTCAAGTGATCTGCCTGCCTCAGCCTCCCAAAGTGCTGGGATTACAAGCATGAGCCACTGTGCCTGGCCAACATTTTTTCTTTTTTTGGTGGGGGACAGAGTCTTGCTCTGTGGCCCAGGCTGGAGCACAGTGGCACAGTCTTGGCTCACTGCAGCCTCGACCTCCTGGGCCCAAGCAATCCTCCCACCATAACCTCCTAAGTAGCTGGGAACAGAGGCATGCATCATCACATCTGGCTAATCTTTTAATATTTTTGTAGAGACAGGGTCTCGCTATGTTGCCCAGTCTGGTTACAAACTCCTGGACTCAAGCAATCCTCCTGCCTTGGCCTCCCAAAGTGCTGGAGTACAGGTGTGAGCCATTGTATCCAGCCTTTTTTTTTTTTTAGAGACAGGGTCACTGGGCGCGGTGGCTCATGCCTGTAATCCCAGCACTTTGGGAGGCCGAGGCGGGCGGATCACGAGCTCAGGAGATCGAGACCATCCTGGCCAACACGGTGAAACCCCATCTCTACTAAAAATATATAAAATTAGCCAGGTGGGGTGGCGGGTGCCTGTAGTCCCAGCTACTTGGGAGGCTGAGGCAGGAGAATAGCGTGAACCCGGGAGGCAGAGCTTGCAGTGAGCTGAGATCGCTTTACTGCACTCCAGCCTGGGTGACAGAGTGAGACTGCATCTCAAAAAAAAAAAAAAAAAAAAAAAAAA